>NC_058131.1:127970839-128174225 GCF_016433145.1 Gracilinanus agilis | reverse complement strand
AGAAAAGAAAAGAAAAGAAAAGAAAAGAAAAGAAAAGAAAAGAAAAGAAAAGAAAAGAAAAGAAAAGAAAAGAAAAGAAAAGAAAAGAAAAAAGAAAAGAAAAGAAAAAGAAAAAGGAAAAGAAAAAGAAAAAGAAAAAGGAAAGAAAAGCTATTCTTGCTACCTTAACTTTCTCTCTTCTCAACCTCCAGATTTTTGCAATCTCATTACTCAACTGAAATTGTTCTCTTTAAAATGATCAGCAATCTCGGCTGCCAAATCTAATAAATGGCTTTTGTCACAAGACTCAATGTTCTTGATTTCTTTGCTACATTTGACACTGGTGACTTCCTACACTTGGATATATATTCTCCTTAAGCTTAATTCTAGGTTTTTATGACTACTGTCTTTTGGTTCTTCTCCCATCTATCTGGCCATTAAAACTTTCTCAGTATCTTTTAGCAAAACCATCATTTATATCCCAATTCACCAGTTCCTAAGGATTCAATTATAAATGTTTGCAGATGACTTCTGGATCTCTATTTCTAACTTCAGTGTTGCTACTGAATTCTAGTTATTCATCTCCAACTGTTCAATTGACATTTCAGACTGGATTCCAAGAGGTATCTCAAATGTAACATCTTTAAAACAAGGCACTATCTTTCCCCTCCCCAAACTCATTCTTCTACATTTTTCCTATTTCTGTTAAGGGTACTACCATTTTTACAATCTGAATCATTCTTGACTCATTACTTTGTCCACTCTCTATCTCCAATCAGTTGTCAAGTCTTAATAATTCCATCTCCACAATAAAGCTAATAGTATCCCTCTTATCTCTAATCTACACAGACAACACTCAAGTTTAAGCCTTTATCATCTAATACATGGACAACTGCATTAGTCTGCTAATTGGTTTCTCTAACTCAAGTCTCTCATCTCTTCAATCTATTCTCCACACAGCTGCCAAAGGGGTAGCCCTAAAATACTAGACCAAGTATTTGGCTTCCCTGCTCAATAAACTTTCCATTATCCTTAGAACGAAATACAAACCTTTCTTTTCACATTTCAAGATTTTCAGAATTTACCTCTAACCTATCTTTCTGTGCCTTATTTTACTACCTTTTACATACTCTGGTCCAGTCAGTCTGGTCTTCTTGCTGCTCCTCATGTAAGACAACCCAATTGCTGTATTTATGCTTTTGTAAAGGTAGTCCCCCATCCTTGGAATGTATCTTAATGCATTCTGCCTCCACCTCTTCCTCTCAAAATCCTTAGTTTCCTTCCTAGTGTCACTTCCTAAATGGTGCCTTTTCTGATTTCTACCTTACCCCATCCCCCACTCCTAGACTCTAGACTCTCCCTTACATAAAGAAGCACCTTTTATTTATTTTGTAAAAGCACACACATCTCTTAAAAGGAAGCAACTATTTCATTTTCTGCTTTATATGCCCACGCCTAGACCAGTGCTTGAACCAAAGACAGTGACAAGTCATCTTGTCACTTCAGGAATGTAGCTGGTTGCCAAAGTATGTATTACACTCTCAGTGAGCTACTGATTACCAGCATCAGCTTCAGTTTTCCTGCTGCCTTTCCCCTACCCCCTACTTTCTCTTTTCATTGACTTTGCTCAGTTTCTTTTAAAGGTTCCTTCCCTTGCCCATTATGTTTTCCCACCCTTGAAATTCACTGTGAATGTGTTAGGCAAAATTAACAAATCAAGTCTTGGCGGAAGCATCTGCCTTAACCTGCTTTGTAATTAAATAAAACAATTTGAGGGGAAGGGAAAGGGAGCAGAGGGCCATAATCAGCAGGGAGTACATGGAAAAAATTCTTTGTCTGGTTTCAGTAATTTTAGTTTATTTTTCTTTCTGCTTTTTTGGCTGCTGTTTCCATGTTTTAATGGTGAGGGATACATTCAAAATTCCTGACATGGAAATGTGCTAAAAATAAGAGAAGACTCTCTAAAATCTTACTCATTTGCATTTTTAAAACTGTAAACTCCAACACTTCACATTTGATCTCTTTGGGTCTTTGTTTCCTCATTTGTAAAATAAATGGGGTTTGGCTATGTGATATCTAAATTTCCTAACAGGTCTAATCCCAAGTTTCACAACATTTTAGAATTTAGGCCACACTTAGGTCTTTCCTAGGACCTCATTTAAAAGAAATCAGATAGGTTTCAAGAGACCATGGTAATTCCATTAATAAAATAAAGGGTTCAAGAAAACTAGACAAGTTAGTTAACTAAGTTGCAAAAAAAAAAAAAAGGAAAAAAAACTTGAGATATACAGAATTATATGTTCACTTGAATGAAAACATAAAGAGTTTATTTAAGTTTACTTAACTTAAATCTGGGTACAGAATACTAAAATTCTAAGTGACACCAAGTGAACTGAGACAGATGATCTGACAAGAAAGGACTTGATCCAGTTGTTTATAAGTAAAATGAATAACTTTAGCAAATTTCTTTTTTTGTTTTTCAGGAGAGAAGAAAAAAAGAAAAGGCATGCTAAAAGAGTCCTATATTCCTGACCTATTGAATTCTGATGTGGTTGTTTTCCCAAAACAAAAAACTGCTCATTTTAATACATGCTACATGTGTTTGGTGTTAAACTGAAACATAGTAGCATATCTACTTACTCAAATTTGAAATGAATGGTTGGATCCAATCCAAATCTCTTAGAACAGATTCCTGTAGCACTTAAACTACCATCAAAAGGTATCATTTTTAGAATTCTTAATGAGTTATTGATGTTAGAATATTCATGGAAACCAAGCTATCTTCTCATCTCAGAAGGTGAGGTCAGAGAGTATATTTTTCTCTTTTCCATTACTTATATTGACCTTAAGGCTGTGGATTGGCTAAGTCAACCAATTACCAGCACTATTACCCCTGAAAGGACCCACCTTAACCAAGTGAGAACAACTGAATTTAAACAACTTATGAATGAAACGGATTTCAAACTGGGTGGGACAGAAGGATTTGTTTAAGGAGACTCAAGTAAAATCCTATGGGATTCACATAAAGGCAGTAAGTTAGTTCATATTTGGGGATGCCAATATCTACCTAGCAAGTAGTAGAAGCATGCGTTGGTCAGAGGTAGTGTCTGTACTGGGAGCCAAGAAAAAATAAGAGCCATTGAGAAAAAAGTATTTTCAGTAACCCACAAAAACTAAACCATACCTAAAGGGGAACATCTTATAGACTACAGCAAAAGGACTTCTAAGAACTTTGAGTTAGTTCTATTAGTCTATATTCTAAGTTAAACTCACTTTCCCCCCTGGATTCTATATATATTGGTGGTAGAGTGGATCACAGAATTTTGATGTTGCTATTGCCATTGGAAGGGATATTTTGTACCAGCTGTTCTTGATACTACCTTAGTAAAACACCATTTTCTAAATGATAAATAAGTGTAAGTTAGGTGTGAAATGGATAGAGTATTGGGCCCAGAGTCAGGAAGAATTAATTCAAATCCAGCCTCAGATGTTGTGTGACTCTGGACAAGTCACTTAACTCTGTTTGCCTCAAATTATTCATTTGTAAAATGGGCTGGAGAGGGAAATGGCAAATACTCCAGTATCTTTGCCAAGTAAACCTCAAAATGAGAGTATGAAGAGTCAGACACGACTAAAATGACTAACCAACAACTAGTTGATAGCAACTGCTAATTAAGGAGAAAAATGCATCAGTGATTGCTTATAAAATACAGCATTAAAAAAAACAACCCAATGCTTTATAGTTTTCCCTGGGACCCCAAAGGAAGACAAAGTAGTCATTGTCTGAGCACCTATCCTGCTGTTTAGAGTGTAGACAGGGAGGATAAGCCCAGCTCTAGTGCTAGATTACTTTGAGATAGTAAATGCTGCACAATAGAAGAAAAAAAGAAGGCCTTAACATTAGCAAAACAGAAAATAAATGTGAGTATTCTAATGAAGCAAAAACAAAGTAGTCAAATGTGGTGGAGATAATATGATGTAAATTCTAATTAGTCCAGCTACTAGCAGGAGGCTAATGTTATCTAATACTGACACTGTACCCTACAAGAATTAAATCACTACTTAATTTAAGATCCTTATATCAATGTGTTATAGAAAATTGAGTATTGGACTTGGAGTCTATAAAATCAGTATTCAAATTCTGTCTCTCTAACACTTTAATAGATTATGTTGAGCAAGTTATTTGACCTTTCTGGACCTTGGTTTCCTCATCTAAAAAAAAGAGACAATAATATGAGCACAAAGTTCTTTACAAACTTTTAAGTACTATGTGTGTGTGTATACA
The DNA here is from genome assembly GCF_016433145.1 of Gracilinanus agilis. Lineage (NCBI taxonomy): Eukaryota > Metazoa > Chordata > Mammalia > Didelphimorphia > Didelphidae > Gracilinanus > Gracilinanus agilis. Next base: position 128,169,961 of record NC_058131.1, on the reverse strand, counting down.
CAAATATATATATATATATGATGTTTACATCAGTTATCTATAGCCATTGTCTAACAGTATTACTATTCTTATTATGTTTATATTTAATGTCTTTCAGAACTCTTCAGAAATTAAGGAGAAAATAGAAATTGTGGGCAAATTACTTCCAGATTGACATTAATTGAACTTTACAGTCTTCCTCATAAATAATAGCCAGTTTGCAATTAACAAAAAACATTTGTGTTAGTTTAAAAAATAGAGAATTAGATCAATTAGACTTGACTAGGGAGAACCAGAAAAAACAGGACCTAATAATAAATAAATAATAAATAAGCCTGAAAAGAAATCAAATTACTTTGGAAAGAACTTTCTATTGTATCAGAACTTCTGGAAAAACCAGAATGTACTCTGCTAGAAATTAGTTTTAAACAAACAAAATAGGCTTATAGTATATCCACAGTAAATTCAAAATAGATGTCACCTGTGTAATAAAGATAATATAATTAAAAATTAAAAAGAAACAGATCATATACCTTTCATGGCTATGGGTAAGATATATTTTCTTAACCAAATAAGAGATAGAAGCAATTTAAAAGGAGAGATAATTTTGATTACATGCAAATTGAAAAGTTTCTAAACAAATAAAATTAATGCATTTACAATAAAAAAGAGTAGTGTAACATGAAAAATTCTTTCATCAATGTCTCGGTTAAGGGTTTTATATTCAAGATATACAGAGGTGACTCAATATATTGAGAGCCAGACTAGAGATGGGAGGTCCTGGGTTTCAAATTTCGCCTCAGACATTTCTTATCTGTATACCCTGGGCAAGTCATTTAATCCCACACTGCCTCATCCTTGCCCCTCTTCTGCCTTGAAACCAATACGCAGTATTGATTCTAAGATGGAAAGTAAGGATTTATAAGGGGAAAAAACATTGAGGGTTCTTATCACACCCATATTGAGAAAGATTATAAAAGGTGGGAAAGGTTTACAATGAAGAGTTAAGGAAAGACAGATTCCCTAATTTCTTATTAGTGGAGCTATGAATCAGTGTGACCATTTTGGAAAGCAGCATAAGATTACGCAAACAAAGTAACTAAAATGTTCATACCCTTTGATCCAGATATTCCATATTATGCATGTATCCCAAAGAGGTTACTGATTCTTAAAAAGTGAGTTTCAATATACAGCAAAATATTAAGAGTAAAACTTTTTTTTGTATTTTCCAAAAAACTGGAAACAAAGTAGATAGCCCCTGCTTGGAGAATGGCAAATAAGTTTTGGCAAATGAATATAATGGAACATTGCTATGTGGTAAGAAATAATGAATACAGAGAAGCATGTTAAGATTTATCTGGGAACAGCTAGGTGGCTCAATGGATTGAGAACCAGCCCTGAAAATGGGAGGTCCTAGCTTCAAATCTGGCCTCAAACACTTCCTAGCTGTGTAACCCTGGGACAAATCACTTAACCCCCCAATGCCTAACCTTCCCCTCTTTTCTGTTATGGAACTAATATATAGTATTGATTCCAAGATGGAAGCTAAAATTAAAAAAAAAAAAAAAAAAGGAAAAACTTAAATGAACTTAAAATGAAGTAAAACAGCCCTAGGAAAATGACATGCACAATTACTACAAGAATAAAAATGTAAAGAACCACCATAAAACAAGTTACAAAGTTACTGGTGAAGTTACAGAGAATAAACATAGTCCCAAAGAAGGGGTAGAAGAAACTTTCTCCCAATCTCTACATTGGGCAGTTGGTCTTGGCAGTAGAAATTTGGTGAGCTGGGGAATCATGAAAGTAGCATTTGAGCTATGAAGGAAACAATCAGGGGTGGGATAGGAATAGTAATCTAGGCAGAAAAAAATAGCATACATTCCTCAATTGATAAATGGGCAAGGGACATGAATAGGCAATTTTCAGATAAAGAAATCAAAAGTATCAATAAGCACATGAGAAAGTGTTCTAAATCTCTAATAATTAGAGAAATGCAAATCAAAACAACTCTGAGGTACCACCTCACACCTAGCAGACTAGCTAAAATGATAGCAGGGGAGAGTAATAAATGTTGGAGGGGATGTGGCAAAATTGGGACATTAATACATTGCTGGTGGAGTTGTGAACTGATCCAACCATTCTGGATGGCAATTTGGAACTATGCCCAAAGAACTCTAAAAGACTGCCTACCCTTTGATCCAGCCATACCACTTCTGGGTTTGTACCCCAAAGAGATCATAGATAAACAGACTTGTACAAAAATATTTATAGCTGTGCTTTTTGTGGTGGCAAAAAACTGGAAAAGGAGGGGATGTCCTTCAATTGGGGAATGGCTGAACAAACTGTGGCATATGCGGGTGATGGAATACTATTGTGCTAAAAGGAATAACAAACTGGAGGAGTTCCAGGTGAACTGGAGAGACCTCCGGGAACAGATTCAGAGTGAAAGGAGCAGAACCGGGAGAACATTGTACACAGAGACTGATATACTGTGATAAAATCTAATGTAATGGACTTCTGTACTAGCAGCAATGCAATGACCCAGGACAATTCTGAGGGATTTATGGAAAAGATGCTACCCACATTCAGAAGAAAAACTGCAGGAGTGGAAACACAGAAGAAAAACAACTGCTTGAACACATAGGTGGATGCGGACATGGTTGGGGATGTGACACTAAATGACCACACAAATGCAACTATCAATAATGTGTAAATAAGTCTTGATTGATCACACATGTTAAAACCAGTGGAAATGCACATTGGATATGGGGGGAATGAAGGGGGATGAAGGGGAAAGTAAAAACAAGAATCATGTAACCATGGAAAATCTTTCTAAAAAAACAAAATATTATAAACCTTTAAAAAAAAGAAAAAAATGGCATAAGTCTAGTCTGTTAACTTGTTGAAATCCTACTATTTCTGCCAAGACTATATCAAAAGCTAACTAAAACACCTTCCCCCTCTGGTTGTCCCAATACTTTCCATTTTGGATCTTTGTTTCCAACTTTCTTTGTTTCTAACTTTCTTATGTGTGTGTGTGCTCGCACATGTACATACATAGTCTGAAGGAGCTTGTATTGTATTTGGAAGACACGTACATACATAAGAATAAATTTAAGGTAGTTAGTAGATAAGGTTGAGGTTGGAAATCTGAAAGAGTGGTTTTATGCTGAACAAAAACAGCAGAGTTTTAATAAAGAAGTTTACAGGGTTGAGGTAAGGGTAAAGAGTGAATTCTGTTTTGTACATATAGATTTAAGATCACATATACAAGCACATGCACACACATACATAATAAAGAGGTCAGAAGAAAAAGACCAGCCTAGGATGTGATACTGGGGGAAGCAGGGCACAGATTAATAGCTTTTCAGAATTATTCAGTCACCAAAGCAATTGTTAGAGAATGGGAAGGCTGTTTTGAGAGGTTAAAATAGTTTTTTTTTTCATTTGTTTGTTTTACTACTATATCTCTTTTCTTATACCAGTTACTTGCCAGTGATATAGTATTATAGTTATGTAACCAACTCAAATTTGACTGGCTCTTCCCTAGAGGACGAGCATCCTTTCCTAGAAAGTTCTTTATTTATTTATTTGTTTGTTTTGCTATGGTAACACCCCTGTGGAGAAACCAATATACAGTTGCTACTATATGGGAGATTCTACTTTTTTAAGCAAAATATGCTTTTTTTGTAAATCATTTATTCCAATCTATTCAAAGGCAAACTTCCTATGCTCACTAAGACTTCAAACTAAAGAAGTCATTTCAGATATAGACTTAGTTACCAGTTTTGAAGAACACTTAAAAAAAACTTCATCTCACCAGGGATTTAAAGTAGTCTAATCATTCAGATGATTTAAAGAAAATAGACAGTGTTTAGTCTAACTCCTTATATCATTCAGTAAGTATTTCTCATCTTCTCAGAGTATCTATAGCATCTTGCAGAGTGTTCTCTATATCCTTGTCATGAAACACTATATTCATTTTTAAATCAATTTTTATTTTTTATTTCTAAATTCTTTCCCTCCCACCTTCCCCCTTGTCTACCCAATTAAAAAGCAAGGAAAAAATCCTGTTACAAATATGTAGAGTCAAGCAAAACAAATTCTTATATTATCCATATCAAAAATATGTGTGTAGATAGATAGATAGATAGATAGATAGATAGATAGATAGATAGATAGATAGATAGATAGATAGACAGACAGACTGACCACTCTGAATTGATTCTATTACCTCCCTCTCTGGAAGGGGAATGCATGTTTCATCATGAGTCCTCAGCAACTGATTGGTTCCACTGAAAGTATAACTTTAAATATAAGTCCTCTGTGTATCTCTAGGTATATTGCTAAATATCACCATTTGGTAGCTTAACATTTATTTTGTGATTAGCAAGCATTTCTCTTAAAAGGAAAGACTCCAGCTATCCTCAATCATCACTTTCAATTAAAAGTTCTGAAGTTTGTTTCAATTCTCCTCAGCTAATTGCTATGAATTATGTTTTCATAAAATGTATATAAAGCTTAACCTATTTCTGATATAATCTAAGCAGGAAAGAGTACTATGGAATTATCACCTCCTTATTTCAAGACAGCATGTGTCTCTAAATGTAATCCAGTACTGTATTAATTTTTTTGGCTAATATATCTCACTACTGGCATATTAAGCTTTCAGTGTACTTAACCCAAAGAAAATTTTCTATACAAATTGTTTTCTACCTACACTTTTCTCAATTTACAATTTTGAAGTTACCTTTTAAAGAAACTATACTTTATGATTGTAAATTTAAAACTTCATTTTTCACCAATAAATATCATCTTATCGGATTTTACTGAAAGTTTTATCAAGTAAAGATCTTTTTTGGATACTGTTTTTCTGGCAATATATTAGATACTCCTCCTAGTTTATACAATTTTTCTGTGATAACATAATTGGCAAGCCTTTTAAACTACCTCCAGAATAATCTACATATAATACCCTTATTAAGACAGTAGACTTAGGTATTCATAAATATAAAAACAATTCTTGTACTTAAAAAGCCATAATCTTCTAGGTCATTTTATAGTGCCTGGTACAGTAAAGACAATGCACAATGACACTTTTAGCACTTAAATTATTCATTTATGTTCCTAAGATTAGTTCTTATATTCTAGAATTCAAATGGCAATTGCTTTAACATAAGAATTTGAGAGTTGGAAGAGTTATCAACAGTCATCTAGTTTCTAGACCCAGAATTGTTTAACATCTCACACAGAAGAAATCCCAGCCACATACTACAGAAACCTTTGCCATAAGACCTCCAAGAAAGTAGAAACCATCACCTTTCAAGACAGCCAATTCCACTTTAGGGCAGCTCCAATTACTGGGAAGTTTTTCTCAGTACCCAGATTAAATTTGTTTCATTGGAATTTTCACCCATTGCTCTTTCTTCGCCTCTGTGGGGTCCAACAGAACAAATTAATCTGTCCTCTGTAATGAAAGGCCAAGAATGCTAGAATATATCTCCAAGTCTTCTTTTCTCCGGAGTAAATGCTCAATTCCTTCAACAGATACTCATATAAAGTGAATTTAAGCCCCTAATCCATTCTGGTTGTCCTCCTCTGGACACTCCAATTTATCAACCAATAAAACAGAGTACCCTTATTCCCAGAAATTAAACCCTCCTAGTGTAACCCAAGGTCATACTTGCTTTTGAGGGGGAGGGGTGCCATATCACATTTATGATTCATATTGAGATTAAAACCCACTAAGTCCAGGGGATCTTTTGCAGAACAATGGCTACTTAACTCTACCTCTCTCATCTTATACTTTGAAGTTAATCTTTTCTACTTAAATACAATTTTTTACATTTGTTCCTATTGAATTTCTTCATAAAAATTCATTCCATTCCAGGTAAACAATGGAGGTTCTTTACCTGTTGGTGTCACAGTGACACCTACTAAAGTGTATGAGTATTTTCTCAGAATGGTGTTTTTACCTAAAATATATTCCATTACAAAGAAAACCAAATATATTGTAAGAATTATAAAACATTAAAAAAAAAAAAACAAGTTCATTGGCATCAGATTAAAAGGTCTATAACTAGACTTTTGGAGTCTGCCTCTGTCATCTAGCATATTAAGTATTCCACCAAGCTTTACATCATTTTCAAATTGGATAAGCATTTAATGTATACCTTTATGCAAGTCCTTCATAAAATGTTAAACAATTCTGGGTCAAGAACAGATCCTTAAGATATTCTACTGCAGAACTTCTGCTATGTTGACATTGAACCTTTAACAATAATTCTGAGCCCAGTCATTTCATCATTTCTGAATGCATTTGATTGTATTATTGTTTAAGGCATTTCTCTCCATCTTCTCCACAAGAATAAAAAGATACTTTTTCAAGTATGCCCACAGTATTGTTTTTATTTAATACTTTAATAATTCTATTTTAAAAGAAAAATTAGTTGATATATTTGTCTTATTTATGACAAAGGCATAGATCCTTCTAGTCATTATTACTATTTCTAGATATTTTCCAACTATCTCATTAATAATATATTCTAAAATATTCCAAAGTCAAAGTCATAAACCATTACAGCTTGCAAACATTGTTATCTTCCATTTAAAAAAAAATCTGGGCAACATCTCCCCTTTTCTAAACTAGTGATATCCCTCCTGTATCCCATAGCAGTTCAAAAATCACTAAGAATGACTCAGCAATCAAATTTGCCATTCTTTTCATGACCCATGGATCCTTGACCAAAGAGATCTGAATTCGTCATGGGCGTCTTACTAGTTCCTTATTTCTCTTGTGTATCAATACCCTATTAGTAATTTTTACTCCATTATTTTCAGTGTAAATATCATTTTCCTTTGCAGAGAAAACTGAAACAAAATAGGAATAGAGCAGATCTGCCTTAAATATTTTGCCCAAAAATCAGTTACGCAACAATATGTATTTCTTGGTAGTTTGCAGTATCCTACTATACCTAACAACTCCTGTCACTCTGCAAAATAATAACCCCAATTGCCACAAGCGATATGGAGCTTGCTCTGCTGATCCAGCTGCTTTTGCTCTCTAGTTGTCCCTCCCCTGCTGCTATCATTCCCATTTAGTAAAATAATAAAACAATAATTTTAATCTTTCTATGCTTTCTCTGCAAGAGCTGTCAGTTAGATGTTTAATCTTTATGTGAGTGGAAATCAGAGAGAACACACAGGGTTCACAGGTTATACAGATCATTGTTATAGATTTATGATTGCATCTATACATTTAAATCAAATCACTGGCAAATGGTAAGTAGTTTTCTTATAGAATATGACATGATGGGATAAATGTAGTGATATTTTCAGAAACAGGTCAATGTTTCTTTCCACAGCCTGTTGTTATAAATGTGAATGAGATCATTAAGAAGCAGTATTAGTCATATTATATATGAGGAATGTGGGATGTAAGTAAAGAATCTTTACCACACTAGGAATGAGTACTCACATAAGAAGAATGGCTTAGATTTATCACTACTACAATAAAAATCATAACAGAAGGAATTCAGAGTCATAAAATGATGGCTAATTATCTTATTAGTATCCTTATTGTAGTCTTGAGTGTGAAGAACATTATTATTTTACTAATAAGAGAAAGCAAGGCAAAAAGAAAATAACTTGCCAAGGAACACATAATAAGCAATAACATAGCTGATACTAGAATATCTTTTCCTAAAAATTATCATTAATAACTAACTGCTATCATCATTAGGAAAAACTGATATACTAAGACAGGAAAATAAATTCTTATTAATCACTTTTCTTCCAGAGAGTAAAAAATATATTTTGTAGACATTAGCAAGTATAAATCCTATTAAGTATTTAACAAGTACTATAACTCACATATGTTTAACAAATACTGTTATTGTTATTATTGCATTGAATATAAGGCAATTTTATCCTATTTATTTAATTATGTCTTAATAATGTGTATTGAACTAAAAACTTTAAATCATTTTAGTGCCTCAAAACACTAATCTATGAATTAAAACTTATGCAAAAAGGAAAATTATTAAACTTCCTTTCGAGTCAAATATATTGAGATTTCTAACTATAACTAAAAAATTAAACTACCATAATGTTTTCTCCCATCCTTTTATTCTAATATTCTATCATTACATTTTATACTAATGTTATAACATATAAAACATGGAATTACATATTAATTACATTATATAATTACATATATATTACATAGTTCTTTCCTTCTTTATAAAACTGCTTTCCTATACTTACTTTCTATGAAAAATTGATCCTTGGACTTCATGTAAATCAAAACAGTAAAAATCTCCTAAATCTATCAATAATCAAACACCAAAACAATTGATCACTTTATAAAAGAAAAAAAAGAACTTCAACTAGTCTACCTAGTAATGTGTAGATCAAAAAATAATAACCAAATAAAAATAAGAATGTTACCTTTCTGTTTTTAAGATCTTTTTGATTTAAATAATCTCTTTGGAGATATAATGTTTTAAAATCCCCTTCATTTCCAAATATATTATCTTCTCCATTCCCCTATCTTGAGATCTGGACCCCATGAGAAAGAATATAAGAGAGAACTTTAAAAAGAAATAAAAGAAAAGCAGTTTAGCAGAACTAGCCAACGTAGCAAATAAGCCTAAAAATCTACGAAGTGTTTCTCAGCCAGTGTCTCATCCCTTTTCTACAAAGAGAAGGAAATAATTTTTTTCATCTTCTTTAGAGCAAAATTTGGTCATAGTTCTGCAGCTTAATTTTTTTACTTTTTAACCTCACTTCTCAATTCCAAATGTGATCCTGCAAAATTTAGACATGGCATATATTGAAAAGAGTTGAGAAACACATACATCACAAATGAGTATCACTAGCAATATAGAGAATGGGGCGAGGGTGGTTTCCTCCTCTATTCAGTGTGAAATCTACCAAATATCTTGATGGTAGATCTATTTTCTCAGAGCCTTATAGTTTTTATTCAAGTTTACTGGCAAATTTAATAACTGGTTTTACACCTATTTGTTGCTCCTTCCTCATTTTATGCATATGAAATCTTCTTTTATAACACAATTCAATATAAGAAACCACTAGATTATCTATAGCTAGGATCTATCACTCTTTTAAAATTAGTGAAGGATGCAATAAAAATAATCTGTTTAAATGCATACACAATGAAATGATATAGAACCAATCTTTTCTAAATTCTAAAATACAGACCCCAAAATATCACTGCATTCAAAATACTGAGAATATATTGTAGAATATACTTTACAGGTTTCCATGCATCATTCATTTGTTCAACAAGCATTTATTAAACATTAATTTAATTTCAGGCACTGTGCTAGGCACTAAGGCTACAAAAATGAAGAGAGAGAGAGAGGTAGAGAGAAAGAGAGAGAGGAGAGAGGAAAGAGTTCACATAGAATGGCTTTAATAATGATGACATAGAAGTGATGACATTTTTCAATAATGATGGAGGGGTGTAAAAAGAAAAAGGGAGAAAGAAGGGAGTTGGGCACTGGAGAGAAGGGTTAGAGAGAATGCTATAAGAAATGTTGTAGGGAGTCAACGAGAGAGGTATAAAAGAATGGACATGCAAAATTAAATATCCAGTTGAGGCTAAATAATCATAAATCTTAGTGAACCTAGTCAGCTTTTGACATAAATTTTCTCTAGAAGAGTCTGGCAATACTCAATAATTAGGTGCCTCTCTCTGTTGTCTGACAAGAAGAGAGAGAGATTCTTTAAGCTTTAGACTTACAACATAAGATGAAAAATGAACATTCCTTCTCCCCAAAGCTGCCAAAAGCCCAGCTCAAGAAAGATATGTGGATACAGACTCAATTCAACAAGTATTTTTAAAGGTTCTCCCAAATGCTAATTACTGGACTATATGCTGGGCAAAGGCAAAACACTTTCTTAACTCAATGATCAAACATTCTATTGAGTAGAAACAACATGGACACAAATAAGATTCTGATAGATAGACAGATGGATAGATGGATAGATGGGTTTTTGAGAGGAATTCCATAAGGCAGAGTTGAGGAAAGAGTATATTCCAGGCACAAGAGACAGCCTATGCAAAGGCAAGGGGGGGCTGAGGTTGAGGGCTATATATAAGGAACAGCATATAGGCCAATTTGGTTAGAACAAAAACATATGAAGCAATGTAATATCTAATAAATCTGAAAATATTGGCAGGTGTCAGATCAAGAAGGCATTAAATGACAAAATAATTAATATTTTTCTAATAAACAACCAGCAAATCATTCATGCATCTTGAACAAGCCAGTGACTTGGTCAGAATTTTTCCTATTTTGTCTAAGTAATTTTAGATACCCTTAAAAGTTTACTAAAATCTTAAGGAAATTCTTTGATTATAACTTTTATGGGCATAGAGTTAATGTCTTTTCTGATTGTCCACTAATAGAAAATTTTAACCAGATCAGATTCATTAAACTTATGCTATCCCTATTTGTTGCTAAGCAATAAATATTGAAGATGATACTCAAACTTTTTTGAACTGCTCTGTAGAATCAATATGATGCCTTTGTTGCTGTTGTGGTTCTTCAGTTGTTTCAGTATATCTGACTCTTCATGACCCCATTTGAAGTTTTTTTAACAAAGATACTAGAGTTGTCATTTCCTTTTCCAACACATTTTACAAATGAGGAAACTTAAGTAAACAAAGTTAAATGACTCATGAAATGAAATGAAAAATGTTTCAGGTCACACAGCTAGTAAGTTTGTGAGGCCAGATTTAAGCTCACAAAGATGCATTTTCCTAACTCCACACCCAGCACTCTATTTCCCATACCACTTAAATGCCCTCAAAATGATGCTATGGAATGACAATAAGCATATAGAAAAATTATTAAGCATATATCTTCATCAGAAATATGGAATTAAAATCAGTTACTGATTTTTGTACATAGGCAACTCACTGTTCTATAAAGCTGAATTCACCAAAATAATGAAAATAAAATTTAAAAATCTAATATGAGTTTGGAGAAGCTGACATTACTCCTATAGAGCATCAATCTAGGGGAAAAATCAGAAGACTTTAATATGATTCTATGTGAATCCTTTACCTATCAAATATGATATCTCCACCTTATTGAGAAGTTCTAAATATCAATATATAAGAGGCACTAAACACTAAATGACAAGACAATGGGATCCAGACAATAGAGGCACATTAAAATCATACTCTCTGAAAGAAAATTCCACCGTGTTGGTCAGATTCATTGAATGGATGACACTAAGGTAATCAAAGGTTATCCATGCAGCTACTATATAGTTACTTTCAGTGGGGAACCAAAAATGGGATGAAAAGATCACCTTTAATAATTTGATAAAAACATAACTTGAAAAAATGTGGCAAAGTTCTTCATTTAATATCTGACTACTCTCTTGGAATTCATGATCCAGAAACTCATCATTCTGCAAGATGAAATCTACTCTGAAACCCTCACATCCTCAGGTACTACTTGCTCTCAAAGGTACCCACTCCTTGGATTAGAGAGGATAGAGAGTGCACATGGGAAAGCTCCTCTAAGATCTTCTACCAGTTAAGGGTGGAAAGGAAAGGATAGTCAGGACATTTAATCCATAATTTCCCATGAGGTTACTCTTCCTGGATATCATAGCCTGGAGAAAAATCAGTCCCTATTTTTACATTCTTTTGAAACATTAGGACTATCTACAAGTTATGTATGAAAATCTATTCTTCAATCTTTCCAAAGAAAGATCCTTAACCTCCCTTAGTCACCTCTTTGCAAAATCCAATAGCCTAAATGATTAAGAAATTTGTCCCATAACTGATGAAATTCCTTAAAATTTATGGCTGGTTATTGCATGGAAACAATGACACAAAGGTAAAAAGTTCAATTCTCCTATGGAGTATTTACTTTTCATTTGTTCCTGAGATCCCTTGGTCACAAATGAGACTAGGTTGCTGACTGTGGTTGTATTAGCATAAAAGTACTATTGGGAAAAACTTTCAAAATGTGGGTTACTGATTGTGGGTCAGCAATATGATTTTTATAGGCAATAGTATATTTTTATTTTAAATCCCTTAGGCTATAATTTAAGCACAATCCCTCACATTCTTACAGAATGGGGACAGCAATTTAATCACTTGTTTCCTAATTTTTTTACTATTTACAATTTCTTTACTATTCTTTATTCTATCAAAAATTATACTCTGATTCTTAATAATTAAATCATGTTTCTCTGAACCCTTATGAAAGCCAAAATCTGAAGAAACTAGTTTCCTGAAAAAAGTCATGATGTCTCAGATATTCTATGTATTCATTTTTATAGTGATTTTCTTGTAATTTATTTAGGAGAGAATTTTGAAGATAATTCTTTTTTCCTTCTTTTTGTTTTCATTTTTTAAATTTAGAATATTTTTACAAGGTTACATGATTCATGATTTTCACCACCCCTCTTCCCTCCCCACTCCTGGAGCTGACAAGAAATTTCACTGGGTTATACATGTATCATTGTTCAAAACCCATTTCCATGTTATTCTTTTTGTCACCCCACCACTTCCCCCTCCCTCTGATTACCTCCCTCTTCCCTTGTCTTATTCCCCTTGAAGATAATTCTTGAAGTTTATTCATATCAATTTATTTAATATTCTATTCAAAATAATATTATTGAATTCTTTGTCTAAATCTTATGTTTCAGTTTCAAATGAACTTAAGTAAATAGTGTGCTCATTTCATTTCATCCCCCTTTATAACATTCCAAGTTAAAAAATCAGGGTATATAATTGCTTTCTCTTTTTTCACAAGTCCACTTTTTAAAGTGTCCTTACAACATTTGTTTCTGAGTTATGGTTTTCAAGTTACAAGAATTATAAATTATTATAATTGAATGCTATGATTGCCATCTATAACTGAGCTAGTGAGATGGACAGCTGTCAGGGAGGTAAACAGTCACTTAGAAACATAGAATCTTCAAGCTAAAGGGAACATTAGATATCAAATTAACATGACATAGAAATGGAGTAAGAATCCACTAGTATAATAAATTTATGAGCAAAAACAACATGAAAGAGTTTGGGTGTTTTTTCACCCTCAACTTGGCTCCCAAAATATTATCGAAATTCAACTCACAATTATGAAGTGAAATAGATCAAAAATGAAAATCAAGGTTAGTTGCATGAGTAGAGAAGGTCATAGCCAACAAAAAAAGGCACAAACCAACATATAGGTTAGAAGTCAGAGTTGAAATTCCATACTATGATAATTACAGAAAGAAATTATAAAGCAGAATTAAGAAAATACACTTTTTGTGTTGCTAGTCACTCAGCATGAATTCACATCACTTAGCACTTAATAGTTCATTTAATAAAAAGGCTCTCTCTGAAGTAATGCCAAATAGATGAATAACCTGACCCTTAAACATTCAAAAATGTTCTTTTCCCAGTAAGGACAAAAGAGAGGATGGGCTAATACCTTTGTAGACCCTGCCACATTTGCAGTACCTGTAGTATTCTTACAGGCCCTTCTAGGTTTTAAAGGATTCTTTCATATACACAGCTAGATTCCTTAAAATTATTACCTTCAGAGTCCCAATTTCATTCATTTTAGGTTAACATAATTTTATTAAGTATCTACTATGTTAAAAAACAAAACAAAATTGTACTTAGCACCAATACCCTACTCCCCAGACTGAGTGCCATGTTCCTCCCCCCCACTAAGTGCCAGGTGTGTCCTGCTCCCCCTTCCTTACCCCATACAAGGAGGGAGAAAACACTCCCATTGGGCTGTTGGGTGAAGTGAAGAATATCCTCAGTGAGAGTAGAGAGGAGGAGTGTAGAGAGTAGCCCAAGTGCTCCACTCCCCTCCAGCTCTGCTGCCTGTGAGCCACCAACCTTACCCTCTGTGCTCTCCCACTAAGGTGCTGGACAGAGTTGGGTGATGTGAAAAATGTGATCAGGCATGGTGGAGAGGGGGAAGGGCGCAGCTCTGCCCAAGTCCCTCTATCTCTCTAGTAATGAGCTAAGGGGAAAGGGGATGAAGGGTGGCTGCATGCCCACAGAGTGCTCTGAATGCCATCTTTGGCACCTGTTCCATAGATTCACTATCACTGCCCTATACAATCTCTGCCTTCAAACACATTATAATGGAAGAATAAAATACATACAAGTAAATATAAATCATATACAAAGCAATACAAAACAACTTCGAGACCAAGACTGTGCTAATTAATAGTTCAAGGATCAGGAAAATTGTCACGTAAGCTATGCTTTGAAAGAAATCCCATATCTTCTTTAAAATAGCACAACTAGAGAATATCAGCTTACTGTATACATGAGAGGCATAGGGTGAAAATAAACAAAACACACCCACACAACCGCAGAGAGATATTTAGTCTACAAAATTTAAGCAACACTGACTTGGAGAATTCATGAATTTCAATTTCAATCTTTGCTATAAGAAGAGTTTTTTCCCCTAACTAGAATAATATCATAGACATTCAAGAAAAGAGAAAATGATTCTATTGTTAAACTAATCATGTAACTCCAGGTAGTTGTTTATTAGCTGCCTGCTTTATGGTTGTTGACTATATCACACATTTCCCCAAGTTGTCATGCTTTTTTAAAAGTCTGAGAAAACACAGAAATTGAATTTAGACAGTTGAATTCTATGTTTTATTCTTTTCACTTCTACACTAATAGCATGCTTTACCAGTATTAAATCATGTGGGATTAAATAGTGTTACACTTTATTCACGATAAAATAAAAAATGAGAAAGCCACTAATACATAAAGTAGGGGATATATACATACATACCTTTCAAAAAATTATTTCAGGATTTCTCATCATGTAAAAGTTATGTCTTTCCCTGAAAATACACGAAAGAACAGTATGTAATGCCAGAATGTGAAAGAAGTGAGTTGTTTTTATATCTTTAAAAAGCATTCCTTCTTAATAGTCTAGATCATGTAAAACCCCAAAAAAGCAAAAAAAAAAAAAAACAACCAAAAACAAATTAAGGTTCAAGTAACTTGCATTTCTATATTGGTACATTTTAAAGTGTTTTACATTATCTTCTCAAGAGATCTCAATTATGTAATTTAATAATAATCATCACTTTGATGGCTTGTGATTTCATCAAGAGTACTCCTTCCATGAGTCATATTGCAACTTCCCATCCTGAATAATTCTTAAACACATCACCCTGTGAAGCCTTCTTTTGGAGGTTCACCTGTGGGCTAGGATTCTTCTTCTAGATCTTTTTGACTGGATACCAATGGAATACATGAGTTGCCCATTGCTTTCTCCCCTTGCTTTCACCACATAACCAGCCCACCTTCTTTTCCAGTCATGCCTCAGACATCTCTTAGGCTACTTCTTCATGCAAATATTCATTGCCAATGTTACTCGTGCCCAATAGGAGCCTCTTTACTACCTTGCGGGTAGCTATCAACTTTTATTCTTTCAAGTCTGGAGCATTTCATAGCTTGTCTCCACAATACCACTAGATTTTTTTAAAGGATGGGTCTTTATGTCTGCCTTTTGATCCAGCCATACCATTGCTGGTTTTGTACCCCAAAGAGATAAAAGGGAAAAAGACTTGTACAAAAATACTTATAGCTGCACTCTTTGTGGTAGCAAAAAAATTGGAAAATGATGGTATGCCCTTCAATTAGAGAATGGCTGAACAAATTGTGGTGTCTGGGTGATGAATATTATTGTGCTCAAAGAAATAATGAACTGGAAGAATTCCATGTGAATTGGAACAACCTCCAGGAATTGATGCAGAGTGAAAGGAGAAGAACCAAGAGAACCATATACCCAGAGACAGATACACTGTGGCCCAATTGAATGTAATGGACTTCTCTACTAGCAGTAATGCAATGATCCAGGACAATTCTGAGGGTCTTATAAGAAAGAATGCTATCCACATCCAGAGGAAGAACTGTGGGAGTAGAAATACAGAAGAAAAACAACTGATCACATGGTTGTTTAGCTCTAGAAACCATGATTTATGAAATACATTGACAAATTGGACAGCATCCAGAAGACAGCAACAGGGTGACGTAGGATTTATAATTCATGACATGTGAGATCAGTTGAAGAAACAGTGCATGATATTTGTTGTTTTTTAATTCTTTCAGTTGGATCCAATCTTCATGATCCCATTTTGGATTTTCTTAGCCAAGGTACTGAAGTGATTTGCCATTTTCTTCTCCAGCTTATTCTACAGATAAGAAAACTAAGGCAATTAGGTGATTTTCCCAGGGTCACAGAACTAGTATTTGAGGCCACATTTGAATTCAGGTCTTCCTAACTCCAGGCCCAGAGCTCTAATAATGACTGTACCATCCATCTGCCTTCAAAATTGATCTGTTTATCAAAAGAAGCCCTTTCCATATCACATAGGCTTCTGGTTTGTCTCTCTGGTCTTATACAACTATTGTTGCTTTTGTTATTTAGACATTTTTCAGTTGTGTCCAATATGAAATCAGTAATTCCTAACTCCAGACCCAGCATTCTATCCAGAGGTGACCCTTGGCACATATTTACTCTAGAGAAAAGGAAGCCTTGGAGAGACATGAGAACTACCTTCAACTTCTTGAAGTTTTCATACAAAGAAGAGATTAAATTTGTCCTGCTTGGCCCTAAAGGACCAAACAAGGCACAATGAGTATAAGTTCCAGAGAGGTTCATTTAAATTTCATATCAGGAAAAACTTCCTAAAAATAAGCGTTATCCAAAGTATAATGGGCTGCCTTGAAACATAATAAGTTCCTTTTCTTTGAAGGTTTTCGAGAATAGGCTGGATGACCTTGAATGTGATGGATATGTGCTATTGTGGATTTCTACTGCATATGGGTTGTACTAGATGATCAATGAAGTCCATTCCTACTTTCAGATACTATGATTCTGTCTAACCACAGTGTTTGTCCAAATTATATACACTATAAAATAACTCTGTGAGTCTTCTATTCAGTGACATATCATTGTCTAAACAAAGGGCATTTTTCATCTGCTCTTTTTTTTCCAAGGTAGATGTCTAGATAAGTCAAATTCATTTGAGTGATTATAAGTCTCATTTAGAAGATAAAATAATGTTCTGGGGTTTAATGTAACAATTGCAATGTCTTTACAAAGGTGACAAAATATGAAAAGAATTAATGCTAAAGATCTACAGCAGTGATTCCCAAAGTGAGCACCACCACCCCCTGGTGGGTGCTGCAACGATCCAGGGAGGCAGTGATGGCCACAGGTGCATTTGGGGGCAGTGAATAACTGTCAGGGGGCAGTGATAGTATGTGACAGGGGCCCCAAGTAATATTTTTTCTGGAAAGGGGGCGGTAAGTCAAAAAAGTTTGGGAACCACTGATCTACAGGAAGATAATTCACATTCTATGGTGATTCTATGAATTATTTGAACTGCATTGGAAAATAATCTGGAAAAATGCAATTGATGAATTATCATCTACAAATAAGAATAGCTGGCAGACTTCAAAATCTAAGGGTATT
This sequence comes from Gracilinanus agilis, assembly GCF_016433145.1. Taxonomy (NCBI): domain Eukaryota; kingdom Metazoa; phylum Chordata; class Mammalia; order Didelphimorphia; family Didelphidae; genus Gracilinanus; species Gracilinanus agilis. The sequence goes on along the minus strand of NC_058131.1, from coordinate 128,152,469 downwards.
TCTCTTCCATGACAGTAGTAAATGGTTTTGGTTAGCACCTGGATTCCTATTTTATGATTTATTTAATATCAATAATCAAAAGATCAAAGAAATGATAATAATTACTATTTTTATTTTTACAGAGAGACAGTTTTACTTTCTTTTTTCTTCTCAGGATCTCTTCCACAAAATGACTAATATGAAAAAGTGTTTTACATGATTGTACATGTAAAATCAATATCAGATTGTTTACTGTCTCATGGAAGGGAGAGGAAGAGTATTTGGAACAAAAAATTTTAAATGAACATTAAAAATTGATTTTATATTTAATTGGGAAATATTTTATTTTTATTTTTTAAAAGTATAGATACTGACAGAGCAATATTAAGGACCTCTGTGAGATATCAAAAGAATGAAGTGAATCCATAATAAAACTCATGAAGTCATTTAGTTCCTATCTTACTCTAAGCCAATTTTCTCTGAAATTTTTATTTTCAAGCTAAATAAAAGTTCTTGGAATAAGTTTTTCTTGAAATAAGACTTTTGTGATTAAAAGTCAAATGGAAATGGTTTTCCATTTATCTTATTTTACTTTCAATAAATGTAATAGTGTTTTAAATACAGATAGACACTTAAAATGTAATCATACTCTGAAAATGAGTTTGAAAGCAAAAAAGTAACAAAAAAATCAATACAATGCCTCCTCTCCCTCATACAATCTCCTTATGAAATACTAAGCCTGGAGTACCCATAATTCATATATAATACGTAAAAGGTGTGGGGGAAATCACGTCTTCCAGCATTACATATGTGATACATATGCCACAGCTAGACCATTAGCCTTACCTACCACCATACACACATTAAAGTATCAGTAAAGGGAAAAAGATCCCATGTTGCCAAAGCTCCCAGTATTAACACTTGCCTACTTTACCTTTTCTGTCAGATCATCCCCAGAACACTTTCACCATGACTGCCTCTTCTTTTGTGATTCCACTCTTACAACATCCAGAACACTCCATAACTCATCAAAACCACCTCATCTAGGGATTCCTCTGGGGATTTCTGGAGGACACTCAATAGTCTCTACAAAATTATAATCACTAAGTCTTTTTTGTAGTCACTCTCTCAACAGTAGGAGATGAGAGGAACTTTCACAGAAGTGGTAATACCTATGTCTGTCCTCCACATTCTGCTGTAGAGAATGCTTATCTCATAAAAATATCCTTCTTATAATGCCAACCAATGCCCATCCTTTCCTCTTCTCATTAGGGTGAGGGGAGGGCGATTCTAAATCTCTGAATGTGACAAAGAAGAAACTTCCTAAATGGCAAGAAATTCACTAAATCTGGGTTCCAATCCCTTCCCTTCTGGGAGCCCCAGAGTCCTTATTTCTGAAATGAAAAGGCAGGGCTTGATGACCTCTAAAAACCATTCTAGTTCTAAACCTGTGATCACATAATTTGTGAAGATCACTATTTCTTGAGGGAATCTGATGTTTGTGCCACACTGGTGCCACACTGCCTGAGAGACCTTGGCAAGAAGGCATCAAGCTCTACTCCTATACATATATGCATATAAAGAAGGCTCTCCACTAGAAGCCCTAAGGCACTTAGGGATCCCCAAAATCAACCTTGTATTTAACCCTTTAATTTTCATCTAAAAAGCCACAGTTTCATAGCAATTGCTTCCTCTTCCTCCAAAATGCTATCATATATATTTATGCTCTCATATATATAAAAATATATATATGCTCTCATTTATATTTATAGATGTAAATGTATAAATAAAAATATATTTACAAACATATACATGGCTGGGTGGCAAAGTGGATAGACCACTGGGCTGAGAATTAGAAAGATTCATCTCCCAGAGTACAAATCTGATCTCAGACACTTACTAGGTGAGAAACCTTACATAAGTCATTTAACCCTGTTTGCCTCAGTTTCCTTATCTGTAAAATGTGCTAGAGAAGGCAATAGCAAACTATTGCAGTATCTCTTCTAAGAAAACCCTAAATGGTGTCAGAGTCAGACATGACTGAAATGACAGAAATATATATATATATATATATATATATATATACACACACACACATGAGTATTCTGTATAATATTATCTATGTATATGTTTTTGCTCTTACACAATCTAGTTCTCTGACTATTTCTAGGAGGCCTAAATGCCCTTACAAAATTCTCATTAGTTATTCTTCCTTAACATCCATCTGTGTTGGCAGGACGCATGAAGATCTCCCCCATGAAAGAACAACACCACCTGGACCTGCCTTCCTCTCTTAGCTCTATAAACATTTTTAGTTCCTAGAAGACATATTGTAAAAAATGACACAGACTATTTACCTCAGATAATGGTTTTATTTAAGTCAGCTTTGACAGTAGGAGAACATAGTTTATATGCAGGATGCTATGGTAATAAACAAGGGTGTGTGTCTATATATGTATATATATGTTCATATATAAATTTTAATAACCCTTTACCTCCTGTCTTAGAATCAATACTAAATATTAGTTCTAAGGCAGAAAAGCAGAAAGAGCTAGGCAACTGGGATTAAGTGACTTGCTCAGAATCACAATTTGGAAGTAGCTGAGGCAACATTTGAACCCAAGTTCTCCCAAGTTCAGGTCTAGCGCTCGATCCACTGAGCCACTTAGCTGTCCCAACAAGGGTATATTTACTGACTAAAGGATCAGCCTGAGGGGCAGCTGGGTAGCTCAGTGGATTGAGGGTCAAGCCTAGAGACGGGAGGTCCTAGGTCCAAATCTGATCTCACACTTCCCAGCTGTGTGACCCTGGATAAGTCACTTGACCCCCATTGCCTACCCTTACCACTCTTCTGCCTTGGAGCCAGTACACAGTATTGACTCCAAGACAGAAGGTAAGGGTTTAAATAAATAAATGAATCAAGGATCAGCCTGAGCTAATTGTGGAAAAACATCCTAAGACAGTGATGGGCAAACTATGGTAGATGCAGCCCTATGAAATGTTCTATTGACATTATTCCTAATGTGATGAATACAATGAGTAGGATACTAGATTTGCTTTAGAAACAGACTGACAGATGAGCATTTCCTTTCCTTTGGCCCCCTCTTTAAAAAGTTTGACCATCACTGTCCTAAGAGATTTGGTTACCAGTTAAGGTATCTTTCTGGCCAAACCAAGTCATGAAGACAATTTGCTACAGTGGTAAGGAAAAGTGATTTCTGTTGCTGAAAACAGTATTATATAATGAAATGAAATAATACATACTTGAAGATTGAGGGATGGTTAAAAAAAAAGAAAAATGTAATATTATTAATTATAGATAAGTAATTAATATGACTTGTCTATTCAAAATGATTGATTATTGTCTGTGACCATGTTAATAATTTATGTGGCAAACTTCAAGTAAAAAGGCACTCATCATGCAAGTACAGCAGACAGTTTGCAGCCTAACAGTAAAAATGACTAGTGGATTGGAATAAATTATTGCAGTCCTGATTTTGTCACTGATGGGCTCCTAAATTTAGTATCCAGAACATCATTTTAAGTCCTCATTGCCTTGATTTCATTATAATGCATTAGAAATAAAAGATGTGTAGATTAAGGAACAAGGACAAAATTTTCCAAAATAGTAAAAACTAGAGATGTAACAGAGTTGCATATACACGATTGAAAATGAAGCACACTTCAGAGAAAAAGCCAACACACACGACTTCAGCTTGTAGTTGTTTAAATGTCCCCTGTCAAGATACCCAGATTATTTTCTAAACATATAAATAATTCTGTCTTATTCCTTAGATAAACTTTCAACTAATTCAGGTTTCAGAAGTTACGATAATCAGAAAGTAAATTATTATCCCCTACATGATCCTAAAATAGTGAAGTTATAGATTGACTCTGGAGCAAACTGATCATTTGCTACAATATAGGATTAAAGTTTTACTACTAAAGACAAAAAGAGAAAAAGTTGATCTATGTAGCACATACAAATCAAAATCTACATATCTATTTTAGTCAAAACTCTCCACATGGAAACTAATATCCTAGCTTCTAATTTCAGAGCTAAATATCAGCTATATTATGTGTGTTAAATGCTATGGGGTTTTTTTCTGCCTTATCTAGACCCCCACAAAAAGAGAAAAGGAAGAATTTGGTATGGAAAAAGCCATAGCGGGAAGAAAATAAGCCTATATGAATTTGTTGCTGTTATTGAACCGTCACGTCCAGCTCTTTGTGGCCTCATTTGGTATTTGCTTGGCAAAGATATTGGAGTGGTTTGCAATTTCCTTCTCCAGACATTTTATAGATGAGGCAAACCTGAGGCAAACAGGATTAAATGATTTGCCCAGGGTCTTTTGACTAGTGTCTAAGACTGGATTTGAACTCAAGTCTTCCTTACTCCAGTCCTGGTGCTCCATCCAATGTACCATGGAGCTACCTTATATGGCTAATATAGCTCAAAATCTGCATTGGAAATTAAATAATAATCCATGTTGCACTGAAACCACTATTACCATATCCATTTAAAAGTGGATAATTATAAGTACATATTGAATTAGTGTAGGAAAAAGTAATAGCTAGAAAAAAATTAATTTATTATAAAGTATCACATTTTCATCTTGCTGTTTCTTGTAGTCATTTGGACTAGTTGGCTAGTCATTAGGAAAAAGCCACATAGAGAAAGGACTCCATGCTGTCATTCACCTAACTTTTACCAACATTTGCTAAGCAGGAGGAGGGAAAATCCAGAGGTCATATGAGGCTAGGGCTCCACTTTCACAATAGCACTGAAAGAGACACACAAAATAAAACCATCTTCACAGTCTGGAATTTGGCTTACTGACCCTGCCAGACACCACTACTGTAAACCTGGCCCTGGATATAAAATAAAACACTGGATTTATTTCTTTACACTGGGGAAATCCTGTGTGTAAAGAAATGCCACAGACTACTCTGCAATTGGCCCTGGAATGTAGGCAAGTGTGTATTATTACCTTTGCATGTAATGCACAGATGGTACATGACATTAAATCCAGCCCTAAAACAGGAGGGACGGTGGTTAGAGAGCAAACATATTGTTATGTGTTTTGCCTTTTAAAGTTTTCTTGGCCTAAGATGTTAGGTAAGTTTCCTTTCCAATAAAGGAACAATGCCAAATGTTGGAAAGGAAATTTGCCTGATTTAATGGGCAAGAACATAAAACCTGGAAAAGGGAGTATTATGGGAAAATCCAGAGCAATATGACCATTTGAGGCAGGCATCCAAGTTTCTGCCTGAAGAGAACCAGGGTCAAAGAATAGGATTTCTGTGGGTAGTGATTATAAACATACTGCACGATGGTTGCCAGTTAATTAGAACAATCATAAATGGAACTTGGGTCTTTTTACCTAAAAAACCACAGGTCTATCACATGAGTTGAGTAAATTTCCATTAACTTGTATATGTACAAAGACCTTCTCCCTCCCATATGTACCCTCCCATTGGCAGTGTGCCATATTGGATAAAAAGTTAGGCTTAGTGTAAAAAAGTCCTAGTTCAAATCACACTACTAGTAGGTAGCTAAGTGACCCTAGACAAGTCATTCACCTTCCAGATATCTCCTGAAGTTCCCTAGGACTTATCTACAAAGTCAGAGATAAGTTGAAATTAGGTGAAAGAAAGAGATTCTACACTAGGAATTCCCTACACTAAGGAAATCAGATATTTTACATATTTCTGTATAGTTTTCAATTATTTAGGGGCCAATAGTTACAAAGTCTGAAATACAATTTCAGGAAGGGGAAAACTATCTGTTATATGAATATATATGTTAATCAGCCAGGGAAGAGTCTAAGAATGAAGCTACCAGACTTAAGTTTAAAGTCATAATTTTTAGATGTAAAATTGCCTTCCATATCATCTAATCAAACCCCTTCATTTTATAAAAGATGAAACTGAGGTCCAGAGAGGTAAAATGGTTTTCCCAAGTAGCAAAGCTGGGATTCAAACCCAGACCTTTTAAAAATTATACAAATTACCACTACATAGTTATAATTGGTATAGTTTTTAAAAAATAATCACCTATTTGTAACTTTTCCTTCCACACCTATTAGGTTTACCAGTTCCTACTTCAAACAAGTCAAACAGGACACTGTTTGCAAGTGCAACAATATCTTTTATAAATAAATTTGTCTAAATTCTACTTATGTTGTTACTGTCAACAGTCAGGGACCATTTGTCAATATGCTTGATGGGACTATACAGACAAAATAATCAACAGTGGGTCATGCAGTTCTTATCACTTCATCTCAAAAGAAAACACCCTAGGTTTTTTACCCAGATGATTACAATCTAAACTAAAAAGGCCATGGAGGAACTTCCATTTTAAGGTAACTAGAAAGATAAGTAGTGTGAAAAGATTTAAATCAATAGGAATAAAACCAAAGTTTACCAAATCATAAATATAAATTTAATCATAATACTAAAACTAGAGAAGGAATGTTTCTAGAAACCTTTTTTTCCCCAAAGAAATTGGATGAAGAACTAAAAGAATCACTACTTCATCAGTGGTACTTACCCACAACAAATTGTAGGTATCTATAACTGTTTGCATAAAATGTATATGGTATGTATAGTTATAAATTTGGGGAAAAAAAGAAGTCAAGACGAGTTTAGATAAATTTATGGACATCTCCACAATAAATTAGCAGTTGAAATGAAAGATGATGAAACTAAAATTTCCAAGAAACACCATGAAAAGTAAATCCCATAAAACCTCCCTTAGCTGCACTGCTAGAGACAGACAAGTCTGATGTAATATGTTATTAAGAATACTCTTTTCAAATCAATGCTTATGTCCCTGAAACTCCAAACAGATGCAGAATGGCATTTGTTTGCAAGCACAAGTTTTGATAAAGCAATTACAACTGATAAAGCACTGGGCTTTAAGTTAGGAAGACTCCATTCCAAATCCAGCCCAAGCACTTACTAGCTAAGGAACTCTGGCCAAGTCACACAAGTTTCTTCAACTGAAAAATGAAGATAATAATAGAACCTACCTGCGGGAATTGTTGCGAAGATCAAATGAGAGAATATTTGAAGCTTTTAGTACTCTACCTGGCATACTATGAATGCTAGTAAAATTATTGTTATAATTATGCCTAATATTAGATATATCTTGGGAGAATTTCACTTTGATTAGCCTTTCTATTACATTCCCCTCTCAAAGTCCATGGATGTAAAGGACCTGTCATATCATTATATAAGGAACTTCCAGGTAAGGAAATTCCTTCTTACCAATACAAGTCAGCACTTTCTCTGCAATGTATGCTGTTGTTGTACAATCACTTTTCAGTCATGTCAGAATCTTTGTGACCTCATTTTCTTGGCAAAGATAATGTCACTTAAATTTTATACAATCTTATGCTACCTAAGAAGTACTAACTATAATATTAGCTAGTTTGAGAGTTCTTCAATATTTTGATGGATCTGTAATTTCATTGATGTACATCCTCTCTCTAGTGACAGATTCTAGAAATAATGCAAAATAAAACCATAGTCCCAAGTTATGTCCATCCATCTAATGTAGATATTGTAATACCTCATCTATATTACCTTAGCCAGCTCCCTAGCCTCTCTTTATGATATGAATAAGCATGGCTTTCCTGTCACATTTGGACAAAATTAAGAACCAGTCTCTTGACAACGATACATCAATAGATTTTCCACTAGAATCCATGACTTCTCTACATGCAAAAGAATAGCTTCCCAGTGTGCAACCAGAAACAACATAAAATAGTATAACCTACATGAAAAATCTTTATTATACTTTTCATTTCAGAAATTTGCTTAGGATCAAATTTTATATGCAGCTGTACTGTTATAATTTAAAGAAGTAGAACCATTTGAACTGAGGCAGAAAAATTTATTGGGAAAAAAAATAAGGAAAAACTAGATACAGCCTGTGAATACTATATATTTACACTTTCCAAAAAATAAATACTACCTCTTTGAAGTTGATGAAAACCTAGTAAAAATATTTACCCAGTAAACATCTTAATAAAATAAACTGTTATGAGTGTAGAGAAATCTATTTTAACAACTTCATACATGCCCACGAGAGGCAATAGACTCTCCGCCCCCGGAACATTTGGTAATTTTTACACACAATATGTGAACAGTCTGGGATACACCAAAGCAAAAAATGAGAACTTGAGGCTGGCATATTAACTATAAACACTAGATTCTTTGTTCCATAGTTTTAGACTAAGCTTTCCAGAGATATTGTTCTTGCTGCTGATCATGGTCATATGTCAAAGTTTCACTTTTGATTTCCAGGGTTGCCATTTAAATCTGTAATTTTTTAACATTAATATTTTCAATAACTTAAAAATTTTACCCAAATATTCTTTGACACTGAACATCCTTGTGGATAGCAGTTTCACATTTAGGTATATTTTCATTAATTTTTCCATATTTTAGTTGATTATAATTTTAATATATATCTAGTTGGCAAATCTTCTTAGATAAAGTATGATACAATTATTGAATCAATTTAAATAAATTTTGGTTCTTTTTTTTCCCCCCAAATAATGGCTTAACTGTATATTAAAACTTGGCAACAAACTCATACTCATTCACAGCTAACACTTTTCAATAACTCAGAAAAGAAAAAGTTACCATGCAACTACACTAGTCTATTTGCTGTTCCAAATGCACAATTACCCATCTTTGTGCTTTGGCACTGACTGTCACCCAAGCCCAGAGTGCTCTTTCTCCTCACCTCAAACCTCTCTCTTTCTCAAGTGGCTATTTTTTCCTCTCCAAGCTCCTTTATTAATTAGACTGTGAACTCCTTGACTTCAGGGCCTGTTTGGGGGCTTTGATGTTTTTTCTTCTTTTAACTTTCTTTGTATCTTAAGCATTTTAGTACAGTCCCTGGCATATAGTAGGTTCTTAATAAATGTGTGTGGGTGGGTGTGGGTGCACTAGCTGCCCCAATAATGTGTCTGCAGTATTGTACATACTACAAGTTCCTTAAGGGCATTGACTATTTTTGCATTTTCTTTGCATCCTCAGGACTTAGTACTCTGCCTAGAACAGAGCAAATTCTTGATATGTTTTGTTGTCTGAATGATTGAGAAAGCATAGTGGCAGTTATAGATAATACTCAAATCTCTTCTTCCCCAAAGGTATTTTTCAGCTTGATCAACTTTCACAAAAGACTTAAGTAAATTTCAGAAATGAAAAACCTGAGGGGAAGGGCTTTACTGAGAATGAAAGTAGCAGATTGAGGGGCAGAAACACATGGACTTTAGTTCTGGCACTTCTGCTTTCTGTTCTTAAGCAAATCTATTAAGGTCTCTGGCCCTCAGCTTTTTCTTCTGTCAAATGAAGGGGATGGGCAAATATAATGTACTTTCAAGTCCAAAAGTTCAACATTTGCAAAACAATCCATGAAATTTAGTCTCCAGACAAAATTTTGCCAATCATTTCTATACTTACAAGAGAGAGTTCTGATTATTGGGGGGGGGGGCCTTTCTACAAAGCAATTATCATAAAAAATAGGATATATATTTAATTTTGTATGCAAAAAATACCACCAAGCACATTGGTGCCCTTAGAATGAATCATTTCCAGCCTCAAAAAAGATTACTGTCAAATTGTTGAGGATTTGTAAAAAGAAAAACCCTTGTACTTATAGAAATTACATTCACTCAAACCCTTTTTGATGCATACACTCAAAACTATAGTCTGAAAGCACATTAACTTTTATTGTATAGTAAATGTGTTATATTGTCAAAATGCATAAGTTTTACACTAAATTCTTTCCTTATGGCTATAAACAAATACTAACAGTTCATTTTTTTAAGTAGTATATTATCTTTTTCAAAAAATTGTTTGTTACTTATGAAACCATTTTTTAAAAATTAACACTATGTTCCATTAGAAAAAATAAGTAATTCAGCTTATATGGATAAACTGTCAAATTTTGCTTCCCTGGTCTCACTGTCCCTAAGAAGTCAGAGTAAATTAGCTCCTTTATATTCCACACCACTTTTCCTTAGACTTCACTTCCTTGAACTCATAGAGCATTCATCCATATTAGAATTCTGATCTTACTTTGAGATTTCTCCAAAGGACTATTTTGTTACCATTAGCTGATGTGCTATAGCCCAATGTTCGGTTATATCTACAAGACTGTCCATTGTGGCTGAATTGATTGGTTTGATTCCCTCTTTGCTCTTCCTCAAGTAACCAATTGTTTAATTTAGCTGACCATTAAATAAGCATTGTCCAGTCATTATAGTGACAGAGAATTAAGCATGCATTATTCTTTATGGTGTCTTTCTTTCAATAACTAAGTGGTACAGTGGATAGAGTGCTGAACTGGAAGTCAAGAAGACTAATCTTCATGATTTCAAATCTGGTCTTCTCTTTTTTCTTTTCAAATTTTCTTTTCCAAATCTGGCCTCAAATACTTACTAGTGTGATCCTGGGCAAGTCATTTAACCAACCCTGTTTGTCTCACTTCCTCATCCATTAAGTGAGCTGGAGATGGAAATGGCAAGCCATTTCAGTATCTTTGCCAAGAAAACCCCGAATATGACTGAACTGAACAACAAATACTGAGCATCCATACTTGCAGCAAATAACAGTGAACCGAACTTGAGGTCTATTCAATTTAATAAATATTTATTGGGCACTTACTATGGGTTCAGGCAAAGGAAAAATAAAATAAGCATGAAACATCTATTGTGTAGAGTACATAAGTCATGAATTCAATTTAATTTAGCACATTTGTGCCAATTGCTTCTTTAACTGAAAATTATTATAATTTTAAAATGCCAAGCTCAAATATGTTTAATTCATCACAAAGTAACAAAGTGGTATGAGAGGCCATATTGAACAGGATTTAGATTCAGGAAAAGCTGGGTTCAAATCACTTTCTGTGCCCCCAGATACCTTTATAAAACTATAAATTGAAGAATAGTTGCTAATTTGAATCACTATCAGGGGCTTCTTCACTAAGAGTTACCATTACCAATGAAATAATAGATATGAAGCTTTAGAGTATACACAAGCAAAGGCTCTTTCCATACAATATTTAAGGATCAGGGATCAAGTATGGCTAAATCTGTGACTTCAAAAATAAAAGAGAAGTCTCAGGTGAGGAAGCCATCTACCAATGCATGTGTGCCCCTCCTTATGTGATTTACTCTCCAAAACTGTCTAACAAACTGAGAAGCTGTCAATCAATCAATAAACATTTATTAAGTGCCAGGCACCGTGACAAGCACTGGTGACACAAAATGAGCAAAATTCAGGTCCTGTACTCTAGGAGTATACAATTTGGTGGATGCTCACTAAATCTTACAATCTAAGTACCTTGCTAAGGGTCACATAGTCAATATACATGAGAGCTGGGCTATGGATTCTAATCTTCCTGGTTCTATGGCCAATGTTCTATCCAATCTGCCACTATGCCTCTCTTTAATACAATATTTAAACAAGCAGTGAAATAAATCAAAATAATAGTCAGCAATGGAGAGAAAGATCCTAGCAAATAATTTAGTGAAACTTACATCTTGTAGGAAGAATAAAGGAAATATTTGTACACAGGGTCTTTGTCTCTGATATCATTTTTTTCAATCCAAAGAATTTAAACTTCATAAGTACATAGGTTTCTTTCATGTCTGTCTTGATTCTTAGTAGGTGAAATATAATGAATGGTCTGGAATTTTATGTTGGTTTACTGATTTCATCAAATTGTCTTTGTATTCTATTCAGCTCTAAATGATGAACATATTTTATAAGTTCTCTAAATAAGCCAAAGGAGTCTCCTGTATACAAATAAGGAAATTAATATTGGCTCAGGGTTTATTTGATGTGTGGTTAACCAGGAAAATCACAAGTACATTACTAGCCCAGTCCATCCCAGATATGGTTTGATCCTATAATCCTAAGGCATAGACGCCGGAGAAAAAAAGAACATTACAATTCCTTCTAGAATCACATGAAATATAGTAACATTTTATTTTGTTATTATATTGTAATTACTACACGAAAATATGCACAAACTGGAAATTCACTTTGGAAAAAAAATTCAAACATGAAATTCAAACAAGTCATACAATGCCCAGAAAAAATGTAAAGACAACAAAAATAATAATTTGTGGGTAATGCTTTCTCTTCATATTACAGACAAAAACAGACAAAAAATGTGCTATCAGATTCTGAAAAGGTCAAATTGTACATAATTTATCTAATAAGTCAAATGCATTTTATAAGTATGTCTGTACTGGTATATGTTTAATGATAACCTCTCTGGGGGATAAAAAACTTAACCTGCTTTATTAACACTTTCTCCACTTCTTTCTTTAATTTAGTGACAATCAAGAAAACAAATCAAGTTCTGATTTGTAAAATATTTCTTTCCAAGGTGTAAAAGCTCATGTTGAAAATTTAATAAAAATCAGCTGAACTGGTAGGCTTCAGCTCCAGCAGGCCACTGAATTTATATGCTATGAAGATAGAATTCTAGCGTTGTACCTAAAAAAAAGTCAGTGGTAATTTTAAAGTTCTAGAATTCTAAATTCTAGAATATAGCTATGGATTTTAAAACACAGCATTTTGGGGGGCAACAATATACAACAAAATAACAACTGACAGGTATCTATAGGTCTTTGACATTTGAAAAAACAACTTTCATCACAAGCCTCTGAAATACATAGCACAAGTACTTCTGTATCCCTTTTACAGATGAGGAAACTACAGGGCCTGCCCAGGATTCAATTGAATCCAGACTAAAACCCAAGTTTTCTGTTTTCAAGTCCAGAGCTCTTCCTACTTCATATCTTACTAACAACCTACTACGCAATTACTGAGAAATGTTTTCCCAAAAACCCATTATAGCTGAGAAAACTAAAGCAACTCCATTTTGTCTGCAGGCCCTTTATCTTAGCCCTGAAACTTTCAGTATTGCAGCCTGCACCCTGTTTGGGACCTTCTTTTAGGCTGGGACAGCAAGGACAGTCCTATCTATTTGGGAGGGCTTCAAGCGATAGCTAATCTGAAGAGCCTTTCCTGTGACTAGCCCCCAGCCACAGTACACCACATCCCTTTTTCCTACCCTGCAAGCTCACAGCAACAAAGCCGGTCTAATTCAGAGGTGCCCAGTACCTGATTTACCTCTGCCCTAATTAAAACCCACATAAGCTTTGTTCCTTTATTCCTTAGGGGAGTCTTGGGCTGCACAGATGGGGCTCCCTAAATGGAGAACCCAATAAACCCTCAATGGTTCCTAAATTTCTGGTTCCATTCTGATTTGTTCCAGTACTGACAACTTTACCCACTGGCATGTGGAGGAAGAAAAAAAATTTTTAATATCAAAAAGTCACACAAGTAATATTATTTAAATTCATTTTCTGAAGGGGAAAAAATCAACAAACTAATTTGTTACACAGAATCTAAAACATTAATGTCTTCTGTTTTTAACAGTGTGTCTTCTCAACCTAAATATTATTTTGTTAGTTTGTTGATATTATTATATAAACGTATAAAACTTAAAAAAAAAGAATATTGATTGTAGTCTCCTTTTTTAGCCCAAAAGCACTAGAATAAATGAAAAAAAAATATCCACCATTCTGCTTTATAAAACAATTGTATACCAAATTTTTTAAAACCCTTACCTTCTGTCTTAGAATCAATACTGTATATTTGTTCCAAGGTAGAAGAGTTGAAAGGGCTAGGCAATGGGGATTAAATGACCTAACTACAGACACACAGCAAGAAAGTATGTGAGACCAAATTTAAACTCAAGACCTCCTATCTCTAGACCTGGTTCTCAACCCACTGAGCCACCTAAATCCTCTTATATCAGTTTATTTTCAAGAGATGTAAACTGTGTATAAGAAGAGCACTGACTACCAAAATTATTTCATCACTGAGAATCCTTCACTTATATAGACCATCAATTAATGTATAGCATGTGGGGGAGGGGGGAAGGCCTGCTAAAAGCACAGCCATTTTTCTTTAATAGAAAAAGTACATTTATTTTTTATTTATAATTGAATGTCAAAAGAATTTCATATCTATGAATTACTTATCAAATAAAAAAGTTAGTCAGTAGTCCAAACTCCATTTATAGAAACTGATTTTAGGATAGGTATCTTAAACCCAAGATTATTAAAAATAATGAAATAAAAATACGTGTGGAAAACTGCATAGCAAAGACCCCTTTTGACCTGTTTTCTAACTTTGTGTGACATTGAAATATCTATGAAGAGTCAGTAGTAGGCAAAATTTAAGCTAAATGATTAAGGAGATCATCATCTTTTTCAATAAGCATACTTTTTAGACTTAACACTATTCTGATTGACTATTTTGCATACTTAACCCAGCACATTTTAATTTGACTCTTTTCTCTACCCCTCCACCCCCACTCAGGATCAATCAGACTAGGATATGGTCATTTCTTAATTAACACCACCAAGTGAAGGAAGGAGTTATACAAATAACCCAATCTGTTCTTTAAAAGTTTGATTTGGAACACATTTTTAGTTTCCATTTGGATATGCTTAATATTCTACGAAATCATAGCATTCCAAAATAAATAAGGAAATCTGACATCAAAAATTAAGAAATTTTTCACCAGATTTTTCACCAGAGCGAAACTTTTATTAAATGAGGTAATAGCAATTAGCCCAGTGCTGAAAAATAGCAGGTGATTAATAAGTCAGGGATAATACAGAATATTAGTTTTTGTTCTCACACGAAATAGAAACGGAGACTTTGTTCAGTGAATAGCACAAAACTCCTTGCAAAAAGTACAAAATTCTAACCTATTTCCTAAGGTAGAAGAGCTGATTTTAATTTATGTAGAATCCTAAATCTATACTCAGGTTCTTTGGTATAGTTGCATTTGGAGAGGGGATTTGGTATATTTGGCAGTATCCTTGAACCATAAGTGAGCAGACCTGAATTCTTATCTGATTGACAGCAGTCATGATTCCTCCTTCCAACTGAGGTGGTGTTTGGCAGGTAGCACGCATTAAACAGTCTGCTATAATACAATTCACGTACACTGGGTAACACCTGGAAGAGAAGCAGCTAGAGACAGGTAGTAGAAAGGGGACCTTCGAGGTCAGGAGAATGAAGGAAACTCACAAGGTTCCTTGGTGGTTATTTGGGACAAAGTACTGAAGGCAGCTGATGGTTCAGTGGATAGAATGCTGGGTCTAGAATTGGGAAGCATGAATTTAAATCATTTAAATCAGGCCTTAAGAATTAGCTATATGATCTTGAGCAAGTCACTGAATTTCTGTTTGCTTTAAATCCAGTGGAAAAGGAAGTGGTAAACCTTTTTTACACCTTTTTACCATCTTTGCCAAGAAAAATCTCATGGACAGTACTGGTGTGCTATGGTTCACAGCTTCTTGAAGAGTTGCACATGACTAAAAACCTAGTTGCACCATCTTACATAGCTCCTGTCAATCAGATGGCATGCACCTGACCATATTTCCCAAACTCTGTTTCCTTTCTAATAAAATCTGAATACTAATCCATGCCCTGAGTGTCTCCTAGGATTGTTGTGAGAGGAAATAAAATAATGTATTGTTATAGTTTTGAAAATACAAAACACTATGCAAACATGAAATTGAGTGATTATTATTACTAGGACAAATAGGCAAAGCATCATCCTGGCAGAAATCCAGCTCTTCTGACTCAGCGCCTTTCTTTGGAATCTAATATTCCTGATAGCATGAGCAAATTCAGTCTATCCTTTTCTGTACCATATTATTTTATGGTTCATGACTTTCTCTATAGGATACAACTTTATTATTGCATTCTTCTTTGTCACTTTGGGCTTCTATCCTGAGGATCTCTGCAATCTCAATGTTATTTCTGGGATGGAAGAAATAGATTCAGCAGGTAATGATCAAACAGAGATAATAATTATAGTGGGAGCTTTTACTACTTTATCAATTCTTACATAAGAGTTTCTAATCTGTCTTTTAGAATCACAGAATATTCAGATTTGAAGGGATGTCAGAAGTCATTCATTCTAAGAGTAACCTGTATCCCTTGGACAGTATCTCTACTGAGTCATCCACTCTCTGCTTTAAGACCTCAAGTAGTGAGGAAGTTATTTGTCAAATAAATCATCCCCATTATCAAGATATGTTGAATCCACAGAGAAATAAAAAGAAATCACACACCCTAAAGATTCAAGTTTATAAAGGAAGTCTTGATATACAGAACTATTAAAATTAGTTATATTTGTATTTGGGATTAACATGCCAGTTAACTGTAACTTAAATTCCCTTTGTTCCTCTAGACTAGACAGTTATAAAAGAAATCTTTCTGTGCTACTTCTGATAGAAAGGAGAGGAACTTATAACAGCTGTCTTGAAATCCTTCAAAGTGAATGAGGGATGGACAGAATGAGGACAGATTTAAGACTCTCAAGAGGGCCCCACAGCTTCAATGAGGCTTCTCAAAACATTCTAAAGTCTTCTTTTCTAGGTACAGTTATTAAGCATTTCTGAGCAGCTACAATCACTGCATTGAAACTATAATAATATTTTCCTCACTATACCTATGAATGATTATATAGACAATAATTGCAATGTACTTAGAATTTTTCATCAAAAGTTGCTAATGTAATTGTAAAATCTGACATTCTTTCTGAGAAGGGAAAAAAAGCACCTGTATTTATACATCCTCATTACCTTAAGTTTCAGCAGCCTATTTAATCATGTAAAATAGATATGGTGGCAGGAAGATCTGAGTTTGAATCCTGCTCTAGATGCCTATTAACGGTGTGACCTTGAGTAAGCCTCTTAACCTCCCTCAGTTTCAGTATATTTATCTAAAAATTGGGATAAGAAAAGACTCATCTTCCTGACCAAAGAATCCAGGAGAAGGAAATGGCAATACATGTGCTTTTTTCTATATCTGACCAGCTACCATAGCTTTGAGGGAAGATAGCTCCACTCCTTCATGGGAAATCCAAGCAAGAGTCTCCATTTTTGTCAGAGGGACCAAAGGATGGTTGCAATACCCCAAAATATCCCACATTCCCCTTCAAGTGTCCAGGAGAGCTCAGCTCAGTAGTATAGTGATTACCCTCATTATACTAACATATTAAGTTAACTACATATTACAGTAACTGTATAATATTAATAATATCTTATAGTAAAAGTAGCAGTGAAATTGAAAAGGCTACATTGAATTCCCAGTTCAATTTCCTAGAAGTCATGTGACTCTGGAAAAGTCATCAAATCCATCAAGCTTCAATTTTTGAAGCATTAAGCATTTGGAGTCAGGGTACCTATTAATGGAATGCCACACTAATTGTGTGACTTATAAGTCAGTCATTTAAACTCTCTGGGCTTGGATTTTTCAACTGTAAGATAAGGGAGTTGGAATGTTTGGCCTATAAAATCCTTTTCAGTTCTAAATCTATAACCATATGACTTAGATTATCCATAAAGCCCTTTCCAACTCTGGTTGGTTCTATTTTGCTAGACACAGCAATAGCTACCTAACAACTAAAGAACAATTGTTGATAAGCAATTTCATTTACAGATGTCATTTCTGAATTAGATAGCAGTCATTTGGCAAATTTATTACCATGAGACTTTTCAGCAGCCAAATGAACTACTGAGTTATTTTTTTTTAATCCTTAGATCTTTGGCTTATTAAGGGACATTTTTTTTCTTTCTACTCATATGATTTTTATGTTATACAATTTGCATATTTTGCAAGAAGAACAGCTACTCTATTCAGCATTTACCATTCAAATGGTGAAGTGTAAAGGAAAGAGCATGCAACTAGAACCAGAGAAATTTATTTGTTCTGATTGTCACCATGTGGAATAGGACAAGATATAGTACTAGACCTGTGATTTCCTGGGTACAGGGAACTCCCCAAAAAGGAAACTATAAATGAGGATTGGCACCTACTTTGCAACTTATAGTCAGAGTTGCCTAAAATAGTGATGTCTAACTCAAATTGAACCTGAATGTAAGAATGCCTGAGGGCCTCATATTGACTTAGAAAATCATATATTATATTTTTGTTCTGCTGTATTTTAACTTATTTTGTCAAATATTTCTCACTTATATTTTATTTGGTTTGATTATACCAAGGAATATTGGGCTACGATGTAGCTGTAAAGTTGTGTTTGGCATCTCTGGCTTATAGCACTTAGGGGTTAACTGATTTATCCAGAGTCTCACAGCTATTATGGTTAGAGACCAAGAGTTCACCCAGGTCTTCCCATCTTGTGGAAGAAAGTAAAGAAGGAAGGAAGGGAGGAAGGAAGGAAGAAAAGAAGGAAGGAAGGAAGGCAGCCATTTTACATAATTATCATCATAGATAATGGAATCTTGAGCTACAGTAAATGACATATAGCTTTCATAAATAAAGAGATCCCTTATCCATGAATAAGAATCCCAATAACCTAATTTCTGGTCATGCATCTGGATTACTGTGTTCAGTTCCAGGTGTCATGATTTAAGGTGTCCATTGCTAAGAAGAATGATCAGAAGACATCAACCAGGACTACCATGTAAAATTAGAGGGACTAGATTTGTTCTGTTTGGCCCTAGAAGTCGGATACAGAAGCAGTGGGTAGAAGATATAAAGGGTCAAATTTAGTCTTGATGACAGGAAAAACCAACATATCTTAAAGTGAAATTGTCTGACTCAGAAAGAAGTGGGTTCTTCTCTAATGAAAGTCTGCAAGCAGAGGTAAGATACACTTGAAATATGTGCATGTATATCTGAGTCTATGTGTATGTGTATATGTATATTATATATATGTGTGTATACATATATATATATTAGTAGTAATTGGGGGGTTTTTGGTTACATGTTGTACGACAGATAGGTCTCTACCAACTCTAAAATTCTGTGACTCAGTGAATTGAGCTTTATTACTAATTTCTGGAATACATCAAATCTTCCATCTATATAGAAGCATCTCTATATCACAGAAGCCATCACTGCCAAATAAATAATATTCTCATTGGTTACAGTTTAAATTAGTAGCCAGAATGGAAAGCACTCCAAGTACATAAATCATCCATTTCTCCACAGTAAGACTTGTTTGTTCTTATATTTCACTGTACTACTTCTCTAAATTCTCTCAATTCAGAAGACAATTAGGGTCATAATTTTGTCCACTTACCAAAATCTAATAGGGAGAAAATATCAGATCTTCCCAGTGATTCACAAGCATTTTAATTAAATGATATAAATGACCTTTCAGGGAAATTCAACCTTAAAAAGAAAAAGACACCTAATCAAGAGTAAAGTATGATCAAGAATATCAAGGGAAATAATGAAAAAAAAATGTGAAGGAAGGTAGCCTAGCAATACCAGATATTAAACTGTATTATAAAGCAGCAGTCATCAAAACGGTATGGTACTGGCTAAGAGACAGAAGGGAGGATCAGTGGAATAGACTTGGGGTAAGTGACATCAGCAAGACAGTGTATGATAAACCCAAAGAGCCCAATTTTGGGGACAAAAATCCACTATTTGACAAAAACTGTTGGGAAATTTGGAAAACAATATGGGAGAGATTAGGTTTAGATCAACATCTCACACCCTACACCAAGATAAATTCAGAATGGGTAAATGACTTGAATATAAAGAGGGAAACTATAAATAAGTTAAGTGAACATAGAATAGTTTACTTCTCAGATCTCTAGGAAAAGAAAGATTTTAAAACCAAGCAAGAGTTAGAGAAAATTACAAAATGTAAAATAAATGATTTTGATTATATCAAAATAAAAAGCTTTTGTACAAACAAAAACAATGTAGCCCAAATCAGAAGGTAAACAACAAATTGGGGAAAAATCTTTATAACAAAAAACTCTGACAGGGAACTAATTACTCAAATATACAAGGAGTTAAACCAATTGTATAAAAAATCAAGCCATTCCCCAATTGATAAATGGGCAAGAGACATGAATAGGCAATTTTCAGATAAAGAAATCAAAAGTATCAATAAGCACATGAGAAAGTGTTCTAAATCTCTAATAATTAGAGAAATGCAAATCAAAACAACTCTGAGGTATCACCTCAAACCTAGCAGACTAGCTAAAATGAAAGAAGGGGAGAGTAATGAATATTGGAGGGGATGTGGCAAAACTGGGACATTAATGCATTGCTGGTGGAGTTGTGAACTGATCCAACCATTCTGGCTGGCAATTTGGAACTGTGCTCAAAGGGCTATAAAAGAATGCCTGTCCTTTGATCCAGCCATACCATTGTTGGGTTTGTACCCCAAAGAGATCATAGATAAACAAACTTGTATGAAAATATTTATAGCCGCGCTTTTTGTGGTGGCAAAAAAACTGGAAAATGAGGGTATGTCTTTCTATTGGGGAATGGCTGAACAAATTGTGGTACATACATGCTGGTGATGGAATACTATTGTGCTAAAAGGAATAATAAACTGGAGGAATTCCATGTGAACTGGAAAGACCTCCAGGAATTGATGCAGAGCGAAAGGAGCAGAGCCAGAAGAACATTTTACACAGAGACTGATACACTGTGGTAAAATAAAATGTAATAGACTTCTGTACTAGCAGCAATGCAATGGCCCAGGACAATTCTGAGGGACTTATGGAAAAGAACGCTACCCACATTCAGAGGAAGATCTACAAGAGTGGAAACCGAAGAAAAACAACTGCTTGAACACATGGGTTGAGGCGGACATGATTGGGGATGTAGACTCGAAACTACCACACCAATGCAACCACCAACAATTCGGAAATAGGTCTTGATCAATGACACATGTTAAAACCAGTGGAAATATGCATCAGCCATGGGGAGGGAGGAGTTCAGAGGCGGGGTTGAAGGGGAAAGTAAGAGCATGAATTATGTAACTATGTTGACTTTTCTAAAAAATAAATATTAATAAATGTTTTTAAAAAAAGAGTAAAGTATGCAACTAATAAAGCCTAATTTGAAAGTCCCAAATGTAACCATGGTCTGAATCAGGGCTAACATTTTCTAACACTTGTTTTTCTTGTCCTACACTAAATGCTTAATAGATGTAAAATAATTTAGAACAACTAAAGTATATTTCTTGTGATTATGACTTGAAATGGATTGAATGGAATCTTTAAAATGGACAGTCTCCTCACTGATAGGAAATTGGGCACCTTCACTGGCTGAATTTTCTTTGTTAGGCTGATCAATTATTATCATTTGGTTAATATCTATTTCAGTATCTCCAGTCAAGAATATAATACTCCCAGTCTATGGACAGGATTTGGACTAAAAGATTCTGTGAACATACCTGGAAAGGGGGAGAGGAAAAAGAGACTAAAAATTCTCCTTTTTATTTTTTTTAATATTTTTATTTTTATTCAAATCTAATGATCTTTTCTTGCTTTTCTTGACCTCTAAGAAACATTTCATATTGTCAATCACTCTCTTCTCTTGAATACTTTCTTCTCTTTGGTTTTTCATGAAACTGCTCTATCAGTTATCTTCCATCTTCCTACCAACTTAACAGATTATCCTGTTTCCTTTGATGCATCCTCATACCTGTCCCTATATTGTACATGGGACTCAGGGTTGCCTGGAGCCTTCTTCTCTTTTCTTTCTACACTTCCTCTTTTCGTTATCTCATTAACACTTATTCAACCATCATCTTTCAGTAAATGATATCCAAATTGCATCTTCTCAACTCTAATTACAATATATTGAACTGTCTGCTGGATGTCTCCCCTTAGGAATCCCACTGATATCTCAAACTCAATTTGTCCTAAATAAAATGCATTTTTAAACTGAAACCTATCTCTTTTCCTGACTTCTCTATTTCCTGTTTTTCTAGTCTCCCCAAAATCATTTTCAACCGTTCATTCTTACATGCCCTTCCATAATCAGTTATTGATTATATCTCTACATTTCACATCTGTTCCCCTATCTTTACTCATACTATATTCATTTTTGTTCAGGTGCCTAACCTCTCCTTTACTGCTGCAACTGTCCTAAAAAGTCACCCTACATCCAGACTATCTCCTTCAATCTCTTTTTCACACAGAAGATAAATTGGTATTACTAAAGCACAGGTGAAACTTCAATACGGCCCTACTGCCTACAAGGAGGCAAATTCCTCTCCTTGACATTTATAGTCTTTTACCACTTGGCTCCAACCCATCTTTCTCAGCCTGGAATGTTCTTCCTCTTATCATCATTGCCTCTTAGAAACCCCAGCTTCCTGAATTTAAGTCCTTGCTCTAGTGCCCCTTCCTACAATTATCCTTTCCTGATCCCTGTAGTTTAAGCTCTCTCCCCCACATAAAAATGCTTTGTGTCAATTTTGTAAATTTATTTTTAATTTACTTATCATTGTACATAGTTGTACCAATCCCAAGTAGACTGTAAACTCTTTGAGTGTAGAGAATGTTTTGTATTTGTATCCTCATTAGCCCATGACAAAGTTCAATTGAGGCCCCTCAAAAGGTGTGTGACCCTGACTCTAGGCAAATCTTATAATCTGTTTGCCTCAGTTTCCTAAACTGTAAAATGGGGATATTGTTGTAAAGATCAAATGAGATAATTTGTAAAAGTATTTATTTAGCAGAGAGCCTGGCAAAAAGTGTAGGCATTATATAAATGCTTATTCCCTCCCTCTTTAGCACATAATACATACTCTGGCACATAGGAGACTCTTAACAAATATTTGATTAATTGAGATAAAACTCATGATCTTTCCTAGAGCTGACATTTTGACATCAATGGAAGGAGGAAATGGACTAAAAAAATATTCCTATCCCATCCTATATTATCAGCCTAACCTAAGAGCAGTTTCTTTCTTTCCTCACCATACATCAGTGAAAGCCAAAAAATAAAGTAAAAATCAATGAAAATTACCAAACTTTTCCAAAGAAAATCATAAAAACATACTGAATAGATCTACTAAAATTTTATGCAATCTAGCTTAGTTTTTCCTTCTCAACCACACCCTGCATCTAGCTAATCACCATTACTCCCTATTTCTAATCCTATCTTTTCCATTGCAATTGCCCAACATCAGTTCCCTTTTACATCTCAACTGGACTATTGTGATTAGACTAAGTGGTCTTCATTTATCCAATCTATATGCTTTCCAACCCATCTTTCATCCTTGTGTCTAACTATTTACTCTCTCCATTCAGCTGCCTTTTACTATCTCAAAGTCTTTGCTCAAACTATCTCCCTATTCTTTTAATGGACTTTCCATGCTAACTTTTTATACCTCCTATATAGAAATTAACCATCCCTTGAAAAACTATCAATCAACAAACATATATCAAGCACTTGCTATGTGCCAGACAGTGGGTTAAGTGGTAGAAATCTTAAAAAAAAAAAAAAAAAAAGGAAGACTCTGCCCTCATGGAGCTAATAATCTAATCGGTGAGGGGGGAAATTGTTTGTTCATGTAATTGAAAAAAATTAATAAGGAATAAAATTTTAAAAAATCAAATGGGGAAGACAACCTGGAAACAAATACATACAAAGTCATCTATATAATAGATAAATAAGAAAATAATTAATAAAGGGAAGGCACTAGAATAAAGAGTGGTTGGGGAAAGTCTTCCTTAAATATGTGATTTTAGTTGGAACTTAGAGGAAGTCAGGAAAGTTAGTATGTTGAGTTTAAGAGGGAGAGCGTTCCAGGCATAGAAGAAAGCAAAAGAGAATGCTCAAAGGTAAAAAAAATGGTGAAAAATCAAAGGGGCCAATGTTACTGGATAGAAAAAGTAAGGTATAAAAGGACTAGAGAGGCAGAAAGGGACAGGTTATGATGGGTTTTCAATACTAAAACAGAGCACTTAGTATTTTCTCCTGGAGGCAATAATATACCACTAGAGTTTATCAAGTAGAAGGAGTGACATGATTAGACCTGCACTTGAGGAAACTTGCCTTAGTGGCTGAATGAACTGAGTGGTGCTACTGGAATAGGGAGAGACTTGAGGAAGGCAGACCCACCAGCAGGCTGCTAAAGCAATCAAGATGTGAGTTGATGAGGACCTGTACCAAAGTGGTGTCAGAAGAGAGAAGGGAACATATTTAAGAGATATCACAAAATAAAATTGACAGGCCTTGGCAATAGATTGGCTATGGAGTTGAGGGTGGGGAGTGAAAAATAGTGAGGAGTTTAGGTTACAAGCCTAAGGGACCTGGAGTATGGAACTATCTTCTATATGAGAAGGAAGGGGAGGAAAGATTTAGAGGGGAACATAATGAGTTCAGTTTGGGATATATTGCATTTAAGATGTCCACTGGACATCCAATTCAAGATGTCTTAAAGGCAGGAAACTGGAGGTCAGCAGAGAGGTTGAGGCAGAAGAAAGTAGATTGGATAATCACCAGCACAGAAATTTTAAGTAAATCTACAGGAGTTAATTAGATCCCCAAATGAAGTAGTATAAAGGGAGAAGAAAATAGGACCTAAGTCAGAACTCTGTGAGATACCTGCCATTCTCAGGATGAGGATTTGGCAGAGGAGACAGAGTGGTTAGACAGGTAAAAGGAGAACCAGGAGAGAGTGATACACCAAAAACCTAAAGAGAAGAGAGTACCAAGGAGAATATGGTGATGAACAATGTCAAAGACTATAAAGAGATCAAAGAGAATGAGGAGTGTGTAAAGGCCACTGAATCTGGCCACTAAAAAAAACAGTAACTTTGGAGGGAGAAGTTTTGAGTGAATTGATGAGGTCAGAAGCTAGATAAAAAAGAAGAGGAGAAAAAGTAGAAGCATTTGTTAAAGATGGCCTTTTCAAGCAGTTTAGCTACATAGGATGATAATGCAGGATTGGGAAGCTATAGGTGTGTTTTAGGCAGTAAGGAATTAGCCTTTAGCAGGGAGAAATTAAGTAATGGGGTAGGAATGATTAAGGGGGGGGGCAATCTGTTAGCAGAGGTGCAATAGAATAAGATCATTTAAACAGGTAGAGGTGTTAGCAATGATAAAGAGTAAAGTCACTTCATAATCTGAGATAGCAGAAGAAAGCATATGAGTATTATGAGATGGAAAAGAGGGAAGTCACAGCAAATGACCTCAATAATATAATTCATAAAACATTATGTAATATAATAACAATATAACACATTCTACAATTATGCCACTAAAAAAAGCCAAGCTCACTAAGCTACAATTCAAAGGCTTCATTTTCTTCCTTTTTATGACAATCAGGCTATTTATCCTTCTAAAATCCCATGGTACACCTCCCATTTTTCATGGTCTTTCAAAGTTACTCTCAATGGCTCAGCCTCACATCTATAAGTGTGCCCAGTACCTGAGTTTATTTGACCCTGATGAAGCTTAAACTAATCAAAAGCCACTAGGTATTCTCTTACTACTGTTGTAGTCAATCTTGGGTATTGATTCCCTATTAGATAATACTGTTCTATCCTTTTCCAAATATCATTCTCACTGGCAAGAAAATAAAAGCAAAATAAAAGTTAAATAATAATATCTGCTCTCAATCATCAGATATTATAACCTATGCCCCCCAAACCAGTCTTATTGAAACATCTCTGTTCTTTCAATATCCCTCTAAATAAGTGACAACTCGATGAAGTAGCCTCCTTTGATCTTCCCCTTTGGAATGACGTCTCCATCTGTCCATCTCTCAAAATACTTTATGAATAATACTTTATCTTTTCTTTGCATGTATATATCATTGATTAAATGTTACATATAGACAAATATATTATTTACCCTATTAGACATAACCTTTTTGAGCTCTTTTTGTCTCCTGGTATCCTCATCTCTCATCACAGTTCTTCTTACAGGTAGATGCTTTATGTTCACTGAATTGAATTTTCCACTCTTCTCTCCCTCTCTTATTGCCTAGAACATACTAGGATGGAGATGGACATTATTGTCTTAATTCAAGGTTTAGTCTATTTCTCTGTCTGCAATTGCCATTTCAATCCTAAATACATGGGTTAGCAATCAGAATATTCGAGGAATGTAGGAAACTAGCCTGTCATAACCTAATGCTGTGGTCCGCAAACATTTCACCACAGAAACCACAAGGGTGAAACAAAAAGTCCATGAATAACAAACTCAACCTGCTCCTGCTTTCTCCTGGGGAAAAATAACAAAAAATCTTGTGGAGTTTTTCTTGGGCTTGGTTAAATAATAATATACTATCACTATAGTCCTAACCTGTTCATATTTTGTTTCTGGTGGCTGAAATAAGCACACAGTGGTTAAAATAATGTATGTGGAAGGAAGGGGGAAAACACATGTGTATGTGACATTATTTTGGAACCCTGAGAAATTGTGCAAGTGACCTGAGAACATATTAGAAAACCACAACACTTAAAACTCATTAAATCATGAACTGTTACTTTACTGTCCTTAAAGTGCAAATACAATTTGCAAAAGTAAAAGCACTTTACTAATATGAAAGAACTAATATACAGAAGGATATAAATTACAAAGGGAAATTATAGAATTTTACAACCTTTACGAATTAAGCTGACAATTGGGTCCCCTTCTAAATCTTATTTTTCAAAAGAGTTTGTCTATTTTACAGGGCAATCTGGCATTTTTCTAGTAGTGTATAACCAAGACTGAAAATTCTATACTTTCAAAGAATTGTCTGCCTAGAAATTGCAGGAATTCACTCAATTTACTTTGTGAAACCAGATCAACCTTAACTGTCATTGGTAGTATGTTTGAGGGACAAAGACCCAGGAAGCAATTTATTCCGGATGGAAATGATCCACCATGTAAACTTGGGGGTCCATCAAAGGGTCTCTTTCTGTTTGAATGTGACAGATTCTTTCATCAGAGTTCTACTAATATATTTTTCTCTTATTAATAGTGAAAATTCAGGCATACAAGATTCATTTAAGTCAAAAAGCCAAAAGCATACCCTAGTTGTCCAAGAGGAAAAATGTATTCGTAAAAAAATATTGGCTCAATGGGGGACTATTTGAGCTCAAGGGCAATTCAGTAAAAGAAATATGTAATTACCTAGTACTGAGCACACTGGAGAACAAATGGGGATCTGGGGAGCATGAGGAAGGCATGAAGGAAAAGCTACAGAAAAGAAGCAGTCACTTTGAGATGATCTGATAATGTTATCTGAATATCTCATTGGCTGAAATATTCTCAAAGAACCTTATGCTAAGTAGTATATGGAAGAGGCATCTCAAATAAACCTATCCAAGATTTATTTCCCTTTAAACATTTTCTGTCCTATAAAAAGAGGAAAGAGGAAGTAATTGAAACAGAGCAAAAAAAAGTCAACCTTTTAATCAGGCCTACCTTTAGAAATGTGACTTTATAGTATTGACTCATATGTTAGGTCATGATAATTTCCACCATTGTATAAGCTACACTATCTTTTGGCATATGAAGGATTTCCAAAAGCTTGAAATTGTAACCGACTTTAAAAAAAATGTTTTTTGCAACTGTAGGATGTGAGCCTTGTTTAAAAAAAAAAAAAAGGACTGTTATTTCATTTGGCTAACCCATATTTAATTCTGACAATGACAATACAAACCTCTCTGTAACTCACTTGGCAAGCTATCGCCCATGACGCCCATTGTGGCCTGAATTATTCTGGTTTCATATCCAATATTTCTTTCTATTCAACTAATGAATCACAGCTTCAGGACCTGAGAAATCATTGTTTCATTCTCAGACACAACTGGGGAAAGAGCTCTTATAGTAGTTAAAATATGCACTTGTATTTTAAAATGTAGATATTGTCTCAAAGGAATAACTATTATTAAAAGGATTAAATATTGAGGCAGGTGAGAAATGAGTATGTAATTTTAATGTGTTGGTTAAGTATATAATCATGTTCTGGTAAATAAAGATTGCATTCACAATCAGGGTCAATATTTGATCACCAACAGCAAAAACTACAGGAAGGTAACTTTGTCAAGTGGCACAGGCTGAGTTCTATTTCCCCAACTCCCCTAATTTCTTTATTCAAGAGGGTACATCATAGGCAAAACTAAAATGTTTTAAGAAATAGTATTTACTACATGTATAACCCTGTGGAATTGCTTGTCAGGTTCAGAAGTGGGGAGGGAAGAGGTAGGGAAAGAACATGAATCATGTAACCATGGGAAAAATATTTTTAAAATATAAAATAAAAATTATATTAAAAAAGAAATAGCATTTATTCAAATCTTAATATGAAACACTCATTTGCCATCAATGGAGGTTTATTTAAAAGCTCTGACCTCATTATACCCACCAGCTCCAAGGTGCAAAAGTTCCATGATACCACAAAAAACACTAGTTATCAACTATTTGTTGGAAACTAGGACTTAGTTATTACTAATTACCATTAACTTTTCCCATCACCTCAATTGTGTTTGCAATTGAAAATCATTCTGGCATTTGTATAAATAGTTGCATATTTCAAAAACATGGTCTCAACAAAACCAATTGTTGAAAATGTCTAAAAAGACAACCTTTTTTAGTAGTTATGATATTTGCCTACTCAAATACAAAGTCTTCATTCTTAGCATGTACACATAGACACACACACACACACACACACATATACAGTGTTACAAAAGCCTTAGTTAAGTTATACTTAGTGCTATATTCACATATTCACAGAAGCTATTAACTTCTTTGGGTTCAGCTGAGAAAGCAGCAAATTAATTCAAATTATTAAAACAAACCTTTAAATACTGTTAAACATTTTAAAACCTGGGATTGGATATAGATATCTAATCCCAAATAAGAACTCAAATCAAGTCAGTTAAAAATAAAAAATAAAAAGGAATTGCAAAGTAGCATTTTAAATCACATAAAATCAGACTCATATATTTAGAGAAATAGCATTAAACTTTAAGCAAGCAGTAATTTATGATTTCAGTTCCTCAAAGGTGATATCCCAAAATGGATTTAGTGGCCTACCAACAAAATGTTCATTAGCATTGCCAAATATTACTGACATGCTGCAAAATCATCAAGATGCATTAATTTCTGAAAAGTTGAAGATGTTCTTTGAAAAGGAGAAATAATAGAATAATAAGTACTATGCCAATTTAGATATCTGTTCATTCTCCTTTAAGAGGTTTTTAGTGCTGTTCACTTTTGCCTTTTTGAAATACTTCATTCTCCCATTCATCAAATATCCAAAAGCATTATTTGAACATTTCAGGTTATATATGAGGTTAAAGGCACCCACACTTTCAGGAATACAAAGGCAAAAAACATAGAAATCTACTGTGGAGCCCTTTCATGTGGGTGTACATTTCTAAAATACAAAGTATTATCACTCCAACAGATGTAAGTCTGCTAAATGATCAAGTCAGGCTTTTGAAAATGTGTTTTGACAGTTTCACCAGAGATCCTGAGAAACACAGAGATGTTTAGTAATGTGAATGAAGATGAAGCAAAACTGATGTTGCAAGGATAATAAAGTTTGTAAAGATTTTCTTCTGGATACATGTCAAATGTATATGCTATATCCAAGGGTAAACTGGTTATCCATGGACTCTGGTTAATTTTTCTATCATAGTTTGGCACTCAAGTTTAGAACATCAATAAATAATCACCCACATAACTGCCATTCTATTTTAAAAGTAAATTTTCATAATGTGTGATGGTCTCATTGGAGTGGAGAACGGTTTGTTTTTATACAAATGTCTTTTGAATAACTGCAAAGTGAAGCTAAACTACATTACATATATAATATATAGCTTCTACACATATGTGCATATATAGCTAAATATATAAATATATGAAATTATAATCCTGATTCATAAAAATCTAGCACTTTAATTTATACACTGTAATTTGAATTCATGTACCACATGTTTTACATAAAGATTTTATTCTCTTTTATCACAGATAATAAATCATTAAGTATATAACTATATACTATTACCAAGAAGATAAAAGAATATCAAATATTATGCTCAATAGACAAAATACATTTGTTAATCTGGCAACATTATAACATATGGGAATAAAGTTACAATTCCATATAGCCTTGCATGCAGTATTTTCCCCCATCTCTGGGAGCGCATTTTTTTTTTTTCAGAATTTCTTTAACCCTTCTTTATTTATAGTGAAGTAATATGATTACTTACTTATTTTTTCCTATTTTTATTAGAAGTTAATTCTACTAGAAAAGTGAAATTCAATTCAATTTTGTTTCCAGATATAAGACAGACCACAAATGATGGTCAAATACAATTAAGAAACAGGTGTCTCCAGGATGCACATATCTAAATGAAACACCACATTATATGTTGTGCTTCTGGGGGTAATTGGCAACTGCAAATGCTTTTAAAAATATTACAGACCGACTTAGAAAAATAACGGACATAAAAAAGGAAAACACCTAGGCATGATATTTCTTTGTGAAAATAATAAAATGGCACATTTACATTTCAGAATTTAACATCCTAGCACTAGCATTTTCTTTACTAACCCAAAGTTACATTAAGAAATTTATCACATTGATACAACAAAAACTTAAGTATTGCACAAGTTATTCTATAATTAGTAAAAATAATAAAATGTTTAATTCTTTAAAACAACGCAATCCGTGTCACGATCCTTTCAAATGCTACAAGGTGGAACTTATGGTCCAAAACTGTGCTCACCCAACGTTTGCCTAGTTTTGTTTTTCCTTATGAACCCCCAGTCAAGGTTATTTTAATTGGAAATGGTCAGTCCTTTCTCTTAGGTCCCTCAAAAGATACACAAGGATGCCAATATACATGCGTTGAAGAAGGCCAAATATTTTTAACAAAAATTGCCAGATAAACGCCAAGCCCAAGCTATTTCAAGATCATAAGATGGTAAACGTCTGGACAGAGTCTGCGGAAACAAAGTAGGCGAGAACTAAAGAGGAAGGGGGTGGGGAGTGGAGATGGGAACGGGGGTTCCCTTCTTTCCAACTGAGCAGTGCGACTCTGCCTAGCATCTGCATAGGTTCAGAAAAAGACACATCGTGAATGCGTGCATGTGCGTGTGTGTGTGTGTGTGTGTGTGTGTGTGTGTGTGTGTGTGTGCACCATACTAACCCAATAAACAAACAAAACCCTGCGGCAAGGGAGGGAGCATCCTCAAGCTTTCAGGGCATGAACCGAAACCTTGTCTACCTGTCACTTGTCTTTTAACTCCTGCCCTCAGCGCCCACAAGAGATCTCTATTCACTGAATACATGGCTCTGGGACTTGAGGGGTTTTGTTTCCCTTTTGTTTATCGCTATAATTATTCTTTGGCCCTGAAGCTCTTGTTTGCCGGGCCGCTCACCACCTCCCTTCCCCCGCAAAAAAGAACTCCCTAATGCCCCTCAACCATCCTTTTTCCTCCCCCGCCCCCCGATTCCGCCATCCCCAGTCACAGAGAGCCAGTAGCACCGAGAAGAGCGGCTTCCCTCGCAAACCCCCAAACCAATATTCCCTCTTCCCCAAGCGCTCGGATCCTTACATCAGTCGGAGGGGCGGTGGGTGGGTTTCTTTAGTGCCAGCGTCTCGCAAATGGATGTTGGCAGCGCTGGGCACCGGCGGTCCTCTCCGGCCGCTTGGGGCTCTTGCGCTCTGCGTGTGTATGCCTCTGTCTCTGTGTGTGTGTCTCTGTGTGTGTCTCTCTTTTTCTCCCTTTTTCCTCTCTCTCCCTCCCTCTCTCTCCTTGTTCTCTCCTCCCGGCTTAAGAGCCAAAGCTTTCTACTTGCAACCCAAACCTGCCCAGGCTACAGAGCATGCCCAGTTTGGCTGCTCGGAGCCACTTAGAGCGGGGTTAGCAATGTGCGGATCCTGCTGCTGCTGCTGCTGCTCCTCCTCCTCCTCCTCCAGGGTTTAGAGAAACGTCGGGGCTAGGAGAAGGGAGAACGGAGAAGGGAAAAGCGGGCTTAGGGGTGGAAACGAGCTTGGTGCCCAGCCTGGGGCCTGACCCCAGGACCAAACCTCAAAATGGCTGGGGGGCTGGGCGGTGAGGAGTGGGAGCAGGGAAGAGTGGGCGGGGCGCCCCGTCTGGGGAAGCAGACGGTCAATGCTACAATGGACTTCTACTTGGGGGAGGAGTGTGTGTATGTGCGTGGTTGTGTGTCCGTGTCAGCCTTCTCCCCTACCCTCCCTCTCGCCCTAGCTCTCCGCCTCCGTGTCTCCCACCCCTCCTCCTCCTCATTTCCTCCTTCTCCTCCCCGGCAGGTGTGTGTGTCTAGTCTGGGTCACTCCTAGGGAACCTCGAGCGGGCAGCGCCTGTGGTTTTCGTCTGCTGGGGATTGGCTAAACCCAGGAGTGCCGTCACGACCGTGGGAAGAGAGGCAGAGCGCCCCCGGGGGGATTCTGGTGGGGGTTGTATTGCGGGGGGTGGGGGGTGGGGGCAATGGATGGGAATCACGTGTGAATGCACACCATAAAGCCACAGCGGGGTAGGGATAAGCGCTGAAGGATGGCTGCATGGATAGATGGCTTTATGACAGTCCCAGATTAAAGAATGCAGAAGAGGGGCACTAACTAGGGAAGCTTGGACTCGGGTCACCAGGATGCTCGTTGTATGGGAAGCCCCGTGCTCCCTGGTACTAATTGAGCCCCCCCCCCAATCAAGCTCTCTGTGAACCTGGGGGTAAAAACGGGTGTGGAAGGGGGGGGGTGTTAGAGGGCGTTTGAATTAAACTCACAGTGCTCTGGAAATTGCCTTCGCTCTCATATCCTACTCACATTTTCTGACCTCACCCTTTTAGGTTACATCCATGTGTTGAACCTACACTTTCTCCGCCTCCCGGGTTTCTCTCTCTTACCCAACCACTATCCCTGTTCCTACTCTCCCCCTCCTTCCTCTGGCCACCAAAACCCCGAGAAGTGGGACCTGCGCATTGTAAACTCCTTGGTGGCGCTCACAGTCGAACTGGGCATGCTCAATAGTCTGAGCGGGTTTTGATTGCCAGGAGGGGGAAAAATTCCTCTTGCAGACACCTGTAGTGATATAATAGGGGGGAAAGTGAGGGTGAAAACAATTGCCTAGACTCGGAAACAGGACGATTTATTTTATCTTGGATCAAGTTCCAATTCTTACGCACTGTCCCTTTGCAGAATCGGGCAGCGAAGACTGAGAAGACAAAAGCAAAACACATTTAGAAAAAAAAAAAAAACACATTTAGTTTTTAAAGTAGAGGGATCTAGGTGCCAAATTATTTTCTCCCTGTCCCTTTCTTATGCTCCTTGTAATTTAGCTGAAGGGAGCTGGTGCTGGCTATGGAAGCGTGAACAGCTGTGTTTGCGTGTCTGTCTCTTTATAGCCAAATGAAAACCCCCAAATGGAGTTTTCCTCATACAGGATTTCAATAAATTACATGAATGGAAGGAATTGACTCTGCAGATGATACCGTTCAGGGAGATAGACTGGAGATCCCCAAGACACTGATTGAACCCCTGGCCAATGTTCAGAATGCATTTGTATATCATCTGTTATGGGTGTGTGTAATTGTGTGTATTTACCCACAGCCACAGATACCTCTGTGTATCTACATGCAAATTATAGACATCATCTATATACCACTGTATCTATACACAACTCTGTCATAGGTGTGAATATGTATTCATCCAATCCCTAAATATCTGCGTACAGATACACCAGTTAAAATGCAATATTTTGTTTGCTGTTGATGCTTGATAATTAGAGATAATTTATCTGAGACATCCAAACATACCTCCCATAATGCCAGGTCTCTGGGGTCAAGATGGAATATACAACTAATAATTTAATTCAATTCTGGGTTAAAATTTTGTAAACCAATTCACAATGTAAGTAAACAAAAAATCATTTTAAGTGAAGTAAAGTCCTAAGAAAAATGTAATGGAAAAGAGGGGGACAAGATCATTAAGGCCCACTAAGAAGTAAAATTATATTGCATATAGGGTTGGATCTGCTGAAGAAAAAAATACTATACAATCATTTATTCAGAAATATAAAGTTTATAAAGTTATACTATCATCATAGCTGGTGAAGCATAGATGGGTTTATATATAAAGGCATTAAACTTTAGACCCAGAAGTCAACTTCTTTGTCTCAATTATCTACTTAAATTACATAACATGGTGTTATTGTTGTTGTTGTTGTTGTTAAGCTCTGCCTGACTCTTTATGACTCCACTTGGAGTTTTCTTGGCAAAGATACTAGAGTGGTTTGCCATTATCTTCTCCAGCTCCAAATGAGGAAACTGGGGCAGACAGAATTAAGTGACTTGCCCAGGGTCACACAGCTAGAAAGTATTTGAAGCCAAATTTAAATTCAGAAAGATGAGTCTTCCTGACTCCAGGCCTGGTGTTCTATCCACTGCACCACCTAGCTGCCCAAGTAGCACTACAGTTTTTAAAGAGGAGATAGACAATAAATTGCAATAATAATATGTTACCCCAGCCCTAAAGCTCCTTCATGTAGGACAGACTGTCATTTTATTGATAGAGATCAATGCTCCATGTCAGCATCATAGGCATCCCCATAATTAAATAACAATCAGAAGTTAGATTAAACCTGAAAAAGATATCCCCTAGACTAACAATATTTAAAGAAGCAAGTAGATATAGATGGAAAAGCACAGTGACTTTCTTTCTGCCCCAACCTCTTGCTTTCCCTCCTTGAAAGAATTAAAGTCTCCTTTGGAGAAAGGTAGGGGGAAAAGAGGATAGGGATGTCTATTCTGGCTTCCTGCAAGACAAACAACATCCCATGGCACATGATGAGTGACAACCCTCCTACAAATAGAATATAAATTCCTTGAGTTACTTCTTTGACTTTTCTTTATCATTTTATCCTTATTGCCTTAAAAAGTGCCTGGCACATAGTGGGAGTTTAAGAAATATTTGTAGGACAAATATTTGCTGAGCAAAAGTGGGTAGGGCAAGAATTTTTCCTATCTTACAGATGAAGTAGCAGAATCAAAAAGATTTTGGCCTCTTCCTTGGCCCTATGGGTATATTATTATTCCTGTTGACTCCTTAGGAGCATGGGGCCACAACCATCTCACGCCAGCAGACTCTGTTCTGGGCAACTTCCCCCAGCTGGGCCCATGTCATTCCGACTGTTTTTGTTTCATTTTCGGCAGATCTTCGCCAGGTCTGTTTTGGTCTTCCAACTTTCCTCCTCCCTGAAGGGTTCCAGCACAATGCTTGTCTGGCTAAGTTCTCTTCCGGTTTTCGTAGTGTATGTCCTATCCATCTCCACTTTCGTTTCTTTACATCCTGACTGATGGGATACTGAATTGTTCTTTCCCAGAGACTAGCATTGGAGATCTTTTCAGGCCATCTGATGTTCAAGATGTAGCGTAGACATCTGTTAACAAAGACCTGGAGTTTGTTGGTGTTGACTTTCGTCACTCTCCAGCTTTCTGATCCATAAAGGAGGACGGCCTTTACATTGGTATTGAAGATTCGGAGCTTAGTGGTGAGGGACAGTGCTTTGGAGATCCAGACAGACCGAAAGGTGTTAAATGCCTGTCTGGCTTTGTTGATTCGGTTTCTGATGTCCTCATCTGCTCTGCCATCCTTACTGACTATGCTACCCAAATAGGTGAAGTGGTCCGTCTCCTTCATGTTTTCTCCCTGTAGTTGGATTGGCAGGTCCTGTCTGCTGTTGACTGTGATCACCTGGTCTTCTTGTTGATCTTCAGACCTGTCTTCTCCGCTTCTTCAGAGAGTTGTGCAAGTTTGGCTTGTGCATCCTGCTGCTTGTGAGAAAGGAGACAGATGTCATCCGCGAAGTCAAGGTCCTCAAGCTGTTTGGTATGAGTCCATTGGATGCCCGCGTTGTTGTCCTTGGTAATTCTTCTCATGGTCCAATCTATGATCCTATGGGAAGTAAATGGTAATCAAGTATAGATGTCTATCTCCAACCCAACACTCTTTTCACGGTCAAAATTCTTGACTATTTTCTATCCTTTGTAATTGAAGAGATCCTTAATTAACATTATTGAAGGTTATAAGTTTTGAGTTGTTATTTAGAACCAGCTTAGTGTGTGAAAAATGGCATAATAGATCACTGGGTTTGTCATGAAATCTAAGTTTTCATCCTAGTTCAGCCACTACCTTGAGCTAAGCAGTAATCCTCAATTTCCTAATATATAAAATATGAAGTTAGTCTAGGGTGATGTCAGTTTTAGAAAGGACAGTACACTCCATGGAGCATGAAGAGGCCATACCAATGTAGTGTACACTTAGTTCCCTCAGCAACTTTCAGGGACATGCATGGCTTAATACTGAAAAAAAATTGGCACTTTTTCCATCAAATCTTTGGTGTTCCCTTAATACACCCTCTCTTTCCTCTACCCCATGATGGTTGCAAAGGGGGAGGTTGCTTCCTGAAAGCTTCATCAGAGAGGATTAGCAACTGAATCAGGAAGATTTGCCCACTCCTGAGATTTTTTAAAAGACTACCTCTTCTGGTGCTCTCTCCCAAGCTCACTATATTTCGCTTTCTTTCTCTGGTATTTCCAATGAAATCCAATGCAGAAATGGTGAATTGCATCCATATATATTTGCCGAGGCTGAGTCTGGACTGTAAAGCCCTGGCTGCCTTTTCTGTTTTGCTTCTTTCTCTGAGCATAGAGGTTTGAATTTATGTTGTTAAGCAATTGCACAGTAGAATGATGTTCTTTATAATTCTCTACACATGGAATGAATTGCCTTGGAAGGCAATGATGAGGTCCTTTTCCCCTTAATTGTAGGCCTTCAAGCAGAGGCCGAATAGCCATGAACTCTATAAAAGCAAAGATATGCAAGGGAATCTGATTCTAGACTGGTTGATATAGATATTAAATCCCATGACCTTGTCCTTTGCCCATAAACAATTGTGCTAACTAAAAAACATACAGTTACCCATATGGCCAAAAAAATGTCCTGATGGAAAATAATCCACGGAAATCATCCTCCTCCTCCTCTTCCTCCTACCCTGGACATGTATGCTATCTGAATGGAAATATAATAGAATGGGCTTTCCTCTTCCATGTCCCAACCAAATCAGAATTTTAGTCACTCAAGGAAACCTAAAAAAGATTTGGAGTCAAATAGACCTTACCAAGTTAGGGCGATAATCTCTCTCTGAAACCAGTATTGAATTTAAAAAACTGATTAGTCAGTTTGAATACCTCCAAAACTTTTCCCACTCTTTTATCAAATTCTCAAGTATAGCCATGAGGCAATGTGATATTGCTTGGAGTTTATCACTGAAGTTCATTGAATTTGGGCTCAGAAATAATATCTCTTGTCTCTCACCCCTTTCCCAGCCAGTGAACCTAGGGTTTTCTCTGTTGTAAAATGTCCTTCCCACCAAACTTGAAATAAATCTTTCTGTTCATATTTCATGAAATAGTTTTTGTCTTTGTTTTTTTTTTAAATTTCACTTTAGTGAATACTAGGAATAAAGAAATATCCCTGAGGAAACCTCACTGGCCTCCCAACCTTGTAGCATTCCTAAAAATGGCTCAATGAATATATGTATAAAAATAACAGTGATGCCTACTGTTTATATAGTGCATATAATCTTTCATTTGAGTCTCAAAACTACTCTGTGAAGTAGATATTCATATTACTCCCATTTTACAGATAAGGAATCTGAGACCTTGAGCAATTTAGGATCTCACCCAAGATCACATAGCTAATAAAGATTCACATCTTCTTGAATGCCAATAGAAAAAGCAGGAAAGCCAAAAAGAGTAACAAGAAGCAGTACAGCTTGAGTTCCCCTCAAAACTCCAAATCTCTAATGATAAAACATATTCAAAACATATTCCTCACATCCTGATAGACAGGAGAGGTAAAGAGTGCAGAATGAGATAGAGAGAGAGAGAGAGATGGATATTTATGCATACACATATGTATTATATATGCATGTGTAGAGGGGAAAGGAAAAAGAGAGAGATAGTGAGAAAGATAGAGACAGAGACAGAGACAAAGAGAGAGACAGACACAGAGAGAGGTATTGAGGAGGTAGAGCCAAAAGTTTACTTAACTCCTACATAATATTGGTCCCAAGAAGTTCATGTCCACATGCAATATAATTGAGTCTGTGTCTCAGCTACTGCCAAAGACCATTCACAAAGGTCCCTCTTTACTCCTTCCTTTTATGAAGGTCCCTATTTTGCAAAAGTGCTTCATTGACCATGAAATCTGGACTCTCCTATGTCCAGTTGCTGAAGGGAGCTTCATCCTTTCATGTGCAAATTCTGGATCTAAAGAATGCCAATGAGCCTGTTAGACTCCATTCTTAGCTTCCATTCCTTTCACCTGCTTCTGAGTTCCCCTAAGAATGTTGAGGCAAAAAAGATGATAGATGAAGCTGAATAACTTTTTTGAATACTCTAAAGCCAGTTAAAAAGCCTTTCCTTCAACACATGTTTAGGTGACCAGAAACAGTTATCAAATGTCCATGTATGCTTCTCTGATCTCTCCAAGGTACTTTCCTTATACATCATCACAGTTCTCCCAGAAGTAGCTTCCTAGTGTCTTCTACATGCATAGACAACATCTGCTACTAGTGTTCTCTATATGAAGACATCATCAGAACAAGGTGATGGGGTCTTCACCTGGAGACCCCCATTAGATTGTGCTCAAAGGAATAAAGAACTGGAGGAATTCCATGTGAACTAGAATGACCTCCAGGAATTGATGCAGAGTGAAAGGAGTAGATCCAGGAGAACATTGTTCACAGAGACTGATACACTGTGGTACAATCGAACATAATGGACTTCTCTACTAGCAGCAATGTAAGGATCCAGAGCAAGGCTGAGGGACTTTTAAGAAAGAAAACTAGCCACATTCAGAGGAAGAACTGTGGGAGGAGAAACACAGAAGAAAAACAACTGCTTGAACACATAGGATTTTGGGGATATTATTGGGGATGTAGACACTAAATGATAACTCTAGTCCAACTATCAATAATATGGAATTAGGTCTTGATCAACGATATGTGTAAAACCCAGTAGAATTGTGCATCGGCTAAGGGGAGTTAGGGGAGATTGGGGGAGAGGGAAAGAACATGAAATATGTAACTAGGAGAAAAATATTCAAAATAAAGATAAAAAACATTTAAAAAATTTAAATTTAAATTAAATTAAATTTAATTTAAAAAAAAGAGACCCCCATTAGAAGTAGCTAAGTAGTGTAGTAGATAAAGTATTAGGCTTGGAATCAGGAAGATCTGAGTTCTAATTGGGCCTCAGACACTTACAAGCTCTGTGACCCTGGAAAATTCACTTAACCTCTTGTCTGATTCAATTCCCTTAAATATAAAATGAGGATAATAACAGTACCTACCCCCAGCATTATTGTAAAGACTAAATGAGATATTTTTAAATACTTAGCACAGTGCCTGGCATGTAATAGGCACTTAATAAATGTTGATCTTCTTTCTTCCATTAATACATATTTTCCAAAGTTACTACCACAGGGCATTTGGGACATAATGAAAATTGGTTTTTTGGAAGTAGGAGATTCTTCACCAGTTTATATTTAACAGATAAGCTTTCTAGAATTTCCTGAAACTCAGTCTTAACCTGTCCATGGTCACATGACTAGCAAGTACCTGAGGCAGGAGTTGAATACAATCTTCCTCACTTCGGATCCATTACTTATGAAGCCTTTCTTTGCATGTAATAGGCATTAAATCTAGGGATTGATTGCTCTGCAAAAAAATAAAGATAAAGGTAGAGTAAAGAAATATGGACCCCAAATTTTGTAAACAAAACAGACAAATGAAATTTACCTTTGGGTATGGTAAATGGGGTAAAGATCTAGATTTTTCAAAATCAGTATTAAAGAAATACTTTTTAACCTTTGTTTCTTTAAAAATTATTTTTTTAATGTTAATATTGTTTCTTTTGCAGGACACAAAAATTATCTGATTTAGATTAGAAAGACTCAGATTTAATATTTGATCTTAAATGAAAAGGAACTTCAATACCATTAAGTTGAACCTCCTAATTTTGCAAATGAGGAAACAGGAACAGAAAGGTAAGCATCAAATGGCAAGATTTGAACTTAAGTGTTCCTGACTCCAAACCCAGTGCCCTATTCATTATGCCATGCTGCCTTACTTTTTAAAATTATGTTTCAACATGCCTGATATACTGTGCAGAACAAATTCATTGTTCCTACTTACCTGATGTTTATGACGATATTGCACAAAACAGCCTGAGAACATATGGTATATATGGGATGTTTAATGGTCCTCCTCAACTGTGCTACATAATTGTTTTTATGTTTTATGCCAATCTTTAATTGAGAGAAAATCAGTTTTGTAAGTAAAATGATGACTGTTTACAATCATTGTTATCCTGTGAAGACATAAGAAAAAACATTAACTTGCAATTTAAGTATCTAATGCACATTCAGTAAGACTGAATACTGTTTTGTTTTTAATGGCTTCTTGTCATTGAAATCATAACAAAATTACAATCTAGTTAAATATATTCTTCTTTTTCTCTGTAGTCCCAAACCTTTTCCAGATACTCTTATTTGACTTAACTTTATTTATGTGGCTAGTAGTTCAATAATCAAAATTCTAGGTCAGCACAAAATCACAGGATTTTAAAGCTAGAAGAGACAATTGAAAATTACTTAGTCTAATCTCTTTACTTTATTAATGTAGAAACTGAGGCCAAGAATAATTAAATGAATTGCCCAAGGTCATAGATCTC
Organism: Gracilinanus agilis; assembly: GCF_016433145.1. Lineage (NCBI taxonomy): Eukaryota > Metazoa > Chordata > Mammalia > Didelphimorphia > Didelphidae > Gracilinanus > Gracilinanus agilis. Next base: position 128,111,860 of record NC_058131.1, on the reverse strand, counting down.
TTAAGTATCAGACCCAGAGCTTCCAGGCTCCCAAAGCTGAAGAGATCAGGCAAGTCACTTTAACATGTTAGTAAGCAAAAAAGAAAGAATTGGTTTTGTGAGTTGGAAATTGTACTATTATAAAGAACTTGTGCTAAATACATAAAATACTATCATTGAGTTATTACTCCAACTCTCTTCTTTTCTCACATTCTCTTTAGATCTTATAAACTCCTTCAGATCCACATTTCCTTTTTTTATCTAACCATATATGTCTTGTAAAAAATTTAATTCAATTCAATTTCAATTAAGCATACTTTTGTTAAGTACTATTACATGCAGGTAATATGGTAGAACCTGGGTATCAAGCATGAAAATTGATACAACTCTGTGCCCTCAATGAATCTATAATCTAGTAAAGGAATAAGCTATGTATCTTAATAACTATAGCATGATTTAGAATATTAGAAATTCTTAAAAATACAATTTATAGAGCAATGGTTCTTTTTTAAAAAACCCTTATCTTTCACCTTGAAATTGTTATTATGTATTGGTTCCAAGGCAGAAAAACAGTAAGACTAGGCAATGAGGATTAAGTGACTTGCCCAGGGTCACACAGCTTAGAAGTGACTAAGGTCATATTTGAACCCAGAACCTCCCATCCCTGGACCTGGCTTTCAAGCCACTGACCCACCTAGCTACCTCCTTAAGCAACCTCCTAAAAGAGCCACCCAGGAACCTCTGATCCACAAGATATTCTTAGGAGGTATGTGAGGTCAAAATTATTTTTATAATAATACTAATACATCTCAATTTCATACACAGAAAATGCCAATAGATATAATTCATATAAGCAAAAATTCTTTGTTGTCCTCAACAATCTTTAAAAGTTATTTCGGAGTCCCAAGGTCAAAAAGTTTGACGACCTTTTCTCCAGAGTGTCAAGAGAACCTTAGTAAAGGAGAGATCACTCTGCTCTGGAAAAGTTTCATGGCACTTGAGCTAAACTTGAAACAAGGGAAAGATTTCAACATGTGGAAAACTGAAGGAGACCCATATCAGACACAGGGATTGTAGAGAGAGGGGAATAAAAAGAGATGAGAGGGTAATCTGGCTATAAGGTTGAGTATATTAAGTAGAATCATGTAAAATAATGCTAAAAAGTAGGTTGAAGCTTGATTATAAGTGCTAAAGAATATTAAATATTATTATTAAATATTAAAGTGGAAAAGAATCTGTGTTTTATAAGTTATGATAACCAAAGATGGGTGTTTTAGTAGAAAAGTAATGTGTATTAGCAACATTATTTTGACAAGGATAAAACATTGATTGGAATGGAGAAAGACTTGGGTTTAGAAGGTGATTATAATATCTAAATTGTAATTAGAAGTTGTTACTACCACAGTGATAAAGTGGCTGAAAGGCATAGAGAGCACATATTTTAAACACAAGTGCAGCTACTTCAAGTCATTTTAGGAAGTAGATAGGGGTATTAATAAATATATGTGTACATACTGGTAATGTAAAGAAAAAACAAAGATAGTTTAAGCTATTAAGGGGCTTACCTTTTAATGAACATGTACATACATAAAAGGAAAACAGAAAGATGCAGACAGAGAGACAGGGAGAGGGAGAGAAGGAGGTTGGGAAAAACAGCATCACAGAAAGAGAGAAAGGAAGGAGTGAAGGAAGGAAGGAAGAAAAGAAGGAGTGAAGGAAGGAAGGAAGAAAAGAAGGAGTGAAGGAAGGAAGGAAGGAAGGAAGGAAGGAAGGAAGAATGCAAAAAGGCAGTTTTTCAAGCCTATTTTTTAAAATTCCAGTAAGAATTTCCTGGATTTATTGCTTAGACTTGGAAAAACCGATTCTGAATATAAGAATTAGAGGCAAGGTAGAGATGCATGATTGATTGTTAGAATTAAATATGAAAAGGAATAGAAACAAAATGAGAACTTCAGTCACATTAGATTTAAAACACTACCACATTTCAGGGAATTGAGAAATCTAATAAGAAGATTGGAGAAAGAAATCAAGAATCCGCACAAGAGTCACTGTTGAAGAATCCTAGGAGACAATATGATTAAAACAAAGAAAATGGAAATTCCTGTGACAGATAATAACCCAAGTAGTGAAAAATATTCATATGTTCAGAAACTGAATAGTTCTCCTTTATTAAAGATTGAATAGAAATTTAAAAGGAGGAAGGAAAATAGTGGTTTTATTTTTTAAAAAAAGCAAAATGCATATGCTTATACATTCAGATTTATACTTTAAAACCTCAAGGCTCCATAATTTAGTTGGTATGGATATTCCCAATGACAGCGCAGATTATACCCCTTCTCCAACTTAGTATGTAGTTTAGATAATGATACCTTCTTGATATCAGCGTGATAATGAGCTTTTCTACACTAAGCCAGGCTTCCCAGGCATATAGTCCATCGCTGGATCTATATCCATATTTCATGAAGTTTTCCTAGCTTGATAGGACCTACTAGAGTTTTTGCCCTTTTGGAAGAACCTAAGGTCCCCTCCATTCCATGATTAGGCACCAGAGAAGGACTATAGTGGAAGATATAAAATTAAATATATGGATGTATATTGAGTTATACATATATATAAATATATACAGAAAAAAGATGAGTAGCAAAAATGACCACAAGATTAATAATTGAGTTTCTGATCTCTTCATTAAAAGCCTGAATTTGAAAATAGAATTATAATGAATTACTTGGAAATGAAGTAATAATAGAGAACTTGGAGAAATAAAAGTATCTTATGTCCATTTGAAAAAAAATGAGATTAATGTCTCTTATACTATTATCTATTATTAATTCCCTTATACTATACATTCTCAGAAAGTCAAAATGGTCTATGGATGTTGAAAGATAAGTGAATAGGAAGACAAAAAGAACAGTGAAGGTAACTGGAGGGATCAGGTAAGATCCTCCTGTAAGAGATGGGGCTTAAAGGAAGGATTGTAGTGGTTGGGGATAATCTATTCAAAGGAACAAAGGTGGGAATAATATCAAGGAAGTCAGTTTGACTGGCATGTGGAAGGCATAATGGTCCATAATGTGTCATCTACCTATAAACATAGTTTGGGACCAGGTTAAAAAGGTTTTAAATGCCAAGAAAAGGAGTTTTAATTTTATCCTAGAACAGGGATTCTGGACCATTTTTTTATGCTATAGATTTCTTTGAGAGTCTGGTTGAGACTATGAATGCTTTTTCAAATTACTTTTTTTAAATACATAAAATAAAATACACAAGATTCAAAGGATACCAAGTACATAAATTTTAAAAAAACCAAGTTTATCAACCTCAAATGTAAAACTCATGCCTTAGGAATAAGAGGGAGCCACCAAGGCATTTTGGGAAGGGTGAAATAGTCAGACCTATACTTTATCAAAATCACTTTAGCAGCACTGTGGGAGGATGATTGGAAGAGAAGGGAAACTTAGAGGTAGGTGATCTAGTCAGAAGTTCATTATAAGTGGTTCAGTGAATAGAGGACCAAGATTAGAGACAGGGATCCTGGATTCAAATTTTACCTCAGACCAGCTGTATGACCTGTGTCAACTCACTTAATCTCTATTGACTAACCCTTACCTCTCTTCTGTCTAGTTCCAAGACAGAATGTAAGAGTTTATAAGGAATTAAATTTAAGAGTTTGACTAAAATATGAGATTTCTAAAGTAATATTGTGGTCTCCAATTATAAAATATATTATATTTCAAGTCAAGTGACTTTTAGTAACTTTTATTTTCAAAGAGGTAGAAAGAGTGAAAGTAGAGAAATGTAAGAAGAGGGCATAGAAAATTTCTAGCCTATCACACTAAATGTTGCTCTGGTGTCCAGTTCAGCCCCAGCAGGGCTCGTTAACCCTCAGCCAGAGGACCCAGTGATGTCTTATACAAAGGTTCCACCAATGCAGCCTTCTCTAGGAGAAGGAGGCCTCTCTGGAACTAATCTCTCCAGAAGCCAGGAAGGGAAGGCCAGCTATTCACTCATCCAAGATGAAGTCCAAAGGAGAAGATCTAGGAGCAGTGCTTTAAGAAGCAGTCCAAGAGCCAAGGTCCCAAGTTGAAGCTGAGGTCCAAGTACGAAGCCACCTCCAAGAGGCAAGTCACCAGCCAAAGTTCCAAGCCAAACATTCAAGCCAAAGTCTCCTTGGACAGGAAGTTCAGGACTTTTTATAGTCCTTTTCCACATCACTTCCTGTACCTTCCTCCACTTCAAAGGGGCCAATCACAGCTTCTAAATTGCCCAGCACTACCCAGGGGGTCAGTATCTGTGGGATCCACCTTTCATCCTCTGAGGGAAGGTATATTGAATATAGGATTGAAAGGTTGGGTAAGAGGGACCTCTGTTAACTAATCAAGATGGACCAGAGGTTGGCCTCACCCCCAACAGGGCTAGTCCTCTTCACTGTGTACCTCTCTCTTCCTAACTTCTGCCTTAAGTAATAAACTAAATAAATAAATAAATGAACAAGGTTAGCAGGATGATATGATTGAAGATCTTCTGAAGTGATTTGGTGATGTTAATCTTGGTTTCTATTAATATGATTTATAACTGCAGTAGAGATCAGGCTAATATTGGGGACTGACTAAACAGCTAGATCAAAACAGCAGGAATAGGCTAAAGATGCTCCTGGCATTATGAATCTGCTAAGATTCAATGGAGAGTCTTGCCCAGACCTCCCACCACCCTTTGACCTAAAACCCAGAATGAGCTTCCTCTGCCTAGGGATTACCCCCTTATTTAGACAAGTTCCAACTGCCTTCAATTTCTTGGGGTTCAAAAGTCTGAACCCCCATTTGCTTCTCTCTTGCAGTAAAGCCTACAGTAAAAGTAATGAGGGCTTAAACTATGGTGGTTTTTCTGCATTAGAAAGATGGCAATAGATAGGAAGAATAATAAAAATAAAGAAGCAAGAAGATTTGATATGGGAGTTGTGGAGAAGAATAAAAGATGATTTTGAGTTTGTGATCTGAACAATTGGAATGATTGTCTGACAAACATCAGAAAGTTAGGAAGAAGGATGGCTTGGTGAGGGGCAGAGGGATAATGAATTCTGTCCCCATGGGGACATACAAGGACTTCTGTACCCACAAAGGACCTGAATCTTCCCTTAACCCATCATTAGAACACAGCCAGGTAGGAAATAGGAAGAGGATGAGGTTCACTTTGGCAAGGTAACACCTTTTGAATGAACCCCAGGTCCGGGTCAGTAATCAATAATCCATCTCTTCACTAGAGCAAAATGGATTGATTTGCAGGTTGTCTATGAATGTTCCACATTGGGGAACAGGGCCTTTCCATTATACCTCATTATGCTTTTCTGGAAGTGGGCTGGAAACAGTATGCTGCCTGTGTTATGGGGATGTAATTCTATCCAGTCCCCCATTATGAAAATATAAAACATGATCCCCCATCAAGCTATCTAGATGGGGATATAAAATGATAATGCATTTAAAGTTTAAGATCAATAGAAAACAGTTATGGTCTAGAAAATACTCAACAAACATTTATTAAGTGTTTTAGGCACTTAATACATGTCTTGATTAATCAATTACCATGTGCCAGACACAAGTACTAAATTTTAGGGATACAAAGGAAGTCAAAAACAATCCACAGTCTCAAGGAGTCAAATTGGAGACAAAATATGAAAACACCTCTGTACAATTCATCCATTTGGTTTTTCCTCTGTAATCAATGTTATTGGAGTGTTCACAGATTATGGAAGTCAGGAACTATTCAAGCAACTGATAAAATCAGCACAGTGTCATTCATAAAATCAAATAGATATATAATATTTATCATTGCTTATCAACTAGACCAGTGATGGACAAACTATTCTCCTGCGGGCCAGATGTGACCCCCTGAAATGTTCTATCTGGCTGCATGACATCATTTCTAATCTGACAAATACAGTAGTGAGATACAATACAATAAAACTTCAAAAGAGTTGCCTTAGAAACAGACTGACAGATGAGCATTTCCTTTCCTTTGGCCCCCTCTTTAAAAAGTTTGCCCATCACTGGTCTAGACTATGTCATTCATGCAGTTGGGTAGAAAGCCTTTTGAATTAGACCTTCGGTGTACAGCCTAAACATGCACAACAGATGAACAATAAGATGTATCCAGAATTGAAAAGAAGGAGAGAAGGTTGGGTCATATTTGGGAAATGTCAACTTAGAAAAACACAGAACTACTAAAGTAGTCAGATAAAACCAAGTCTTTAATCAGGAAAGACATAGGTCTAACATAATTGGCTGCTATCACAGAGCCAAGTGCCAAAATACTACTTAGAGTCAAAACCCTGGGGCTCTGGGGACAGTATCTCTGGAAGAATGCACCCTGCTAGGTGATTCTCCAAAGAACAATAGAACTTGAGGAACTTATATACCATTTGGGGAAGTATGATTGATTGGCATTACCAAGGCTACAAGGATATGAGAAGTCCAAGAAAGGATTATCTGGGAGAGGCTGATGCTTTACCATGGATACAAAATGGAAAGGTCTGGCTGAGGGCTGGGCTACCTGGGAGAGGACTTTGATTCAATGGGAGAAACTACCAGGACAAAAGGGTACTTAACATTTGATTAGGTTTACTAGTCCTACCAGAACTGGGGTCATTAAGTACCTTAAGGTCTATTGTTTAGTCTGAAATGGGTGAGTCTCGGACTTCCCTGGGTGAGTTCTCAGGGGACAGGGACAAAATTGGGGTTCCCCAAAAACCCAGTTGACAGGAAGTAATGCAGTGATTTTGATGACTCCCAAGTTGCTTCTAACACACATAAATGTTTACTCCCCACCCCACACATATACATATTGAGTGAGCATCTTTGAGCTAAGTGAATCATATCAAGAAGTAATGACCACCACTCTGAAAAAATTACTTCAAAGTCATGTATAGTCAGGCACCTTAAATCATCCTAAGAAATAAAATGTGTACATATATACAACCAAAACATCATTTGGCCACCAGTAGTTTTTCAGTGATCCTATCTGGTTGTGAATTGAGGATCATTCTGATCTTAAAATTGAGAATCATCTAGAGCAGTGATTACCAAAGTGGGCGCTACCACTCCACTGGTGGGTGCTGCAGCAATTCAGGGCGGGTGGTGATGGCCACACTTTTTTTGTATTACATTCTATTCTGAGTTCAAGAAATAGTTTCATAATTTCCAGGGGGCACTAAGTAATATTTTTTCTGGAAAGGAGGCAGTAGGCCAAAAAAGTTTGGGAACCTCTGATCTAGAGTATTAGAGGGAGGTAAGTTGGACCCACTTAGGTTAGAGCACAGCAGCAATAATGATTTGTGCATAAGATAGCTCAAAATATTTCAACAACAGATAAACAATCTGCCTTCTTTGTTGGTACTCACAGAATGTGAAAAGACAGAGCAGGTGTTCTTAACTATTTTGGAGTGTGTTGTGGACCCCTCCTGGAAGTCTGGTGAAGCCTATGAATTCTTTCTCTGAGTAATGTTTGTAAATGCATACGTATAATTAGATACATAGGATTACAAAACAATACAATTGTATTGAAATAAAAATGTCATTTTTTTTCTATCCAAGTTCACAGACCCCTGAAATCTATTAATTTAAGGTAACAAAAGGAAGCCCAAAGCACCTTGTCTTTAATCTGGAAAGAGATAGTGTTCAATGTTCAGCTGCCACAGAGTCAAGCACCTAAAAATCACACAAAGTCAAGGGCTCTGAGACTCTGGGTACCATATCTCTGGGAGATGATTCTCCGAAGAGTGATGAAACTTAGGGGTCTTTTATATCTTCTGGAGGACTTGGTACAGCAAGCATGCATAGACAGGCTGTAAGCAGGCTACAAAGAGGCTACATCCAGCAGCTGGGGTATCAGGGAGTGGTCAACTACAATGAATATAAAAGGAAAGGGTCAAGTCTCCAGATAGAGGACTATAATACAATGGGAGAAGCTCCTAAGACAAATAAGGGTTCTCAGCATTAGACTATGGTCACACTCCCACTCAAACTGAGGTCACCAAACACTTCAAGGTCTATTGTTCAGTCTAAAACAGGTGTGTCTGGAACTTCCTTGGGGATGAGTTCTCAAAAGGCAGGGGCAAACTTGAAACTTGTAGAAAACCCAGTTGACAATATACAAAAATAGACATACACATACATATATGTTCTGGGCTAGATATGTGTTTAAAATACTAATCTAAATTTATATATGATATGCAGTATCATATCTAGTAGTTCCCCCTTATCTGCAGTTTTGTTTCTGTGGTTTCAGTTACCCATTGTCAATATTCTAGAGATCTTTCCCTGGGATCTAGTTGTTTCTGAGCAGTGGATCCCCTAATTCATCCTATTTCTTTCCCGTTTTGCCCACCTCATTGCTCTGCTTTTCATTCGTGCTTAAATTACCTTTGAGGGAAGGGTGAATGAGCTGCTCCCAGAGTAGTTTCAGAGAAGGATAGATGGGAAACTTGGAAACTGAAAGTGCATATGATAGGGGAAAGGGGTAGGGGAATTAGTGGGCATTGTAGACAGGACTCTAAAGAATAATCAATGGAACATGGGACAAACATCAAAGATAAGCCCCCCCAAAGGTGTGTGTATTGTGGGGAGAGATGGTAGAGGAGAAAAGAAAACTAGAAAAACAGACAGAACTAGACAGAACAAAAGGACTTATGAACGAGATGGAACACAAGGACTGACAAACACTAAGGGTAGGGATAGACAAAACTTACAGGGAGTGGGAGTGGGAGTGGGGCAGAGAGTGAAAGATGGAAAAGGAATCTGGGACCCTAGGAGTATGGATTCTACCCCTTTCCTGTCCTTTCCTGGAGGAGCCTCTGTTTTCTCTTGGCTTCTGTAGCTGTCTCCTCAATGTTTTCTTTTTAAAGGGCATTATGCTAGATGCTAGATGATATCTCCAAACCAAGTTCCAAGCCTTCAAGCTGTATTTCCCTTCCATCCCTCCTATAATCTGCCAAATATCCTCCCCCACCTCTTTTCATTTAGTATATTGGTATTGGACCTTGTCAGGCAGATAAATGGGGGCTCTGTTGCCTGCTGCTGATTTCCACCCTCTTTGAGTGGGGGCAAGTATCTAACTTGGTGATTGTGCCCACGCCCCTAAACTTGCCTAAATCCTTTTTTGTGCAAGAGAAATCCTGGAGGTCCTGCTTCCCAAGGGTATTTTTGGAAGGTGGATGAGATGGAGGGATGGGGACCAGGAGGAAGAGGGCTATGCTCTGCATTATCTGTTTTACTAAGTTGATGCTTCTGGAATCAGCTTCCCAAATAAAAGATGTTCCCATTTAAAAAAAAATGTTTCTATGCCAAAATACTGTGTCTTTAAAAATACTATTAAAATAGAACACAGAAATCAAGTTAGAAAATATCTCAAGCACCTTCTACTTCAACCCCTGACAGATCAGAAAAAGAATTCCTTTTGTAAAATCCCAGCAAATGGCGTGTACTCTCTGCTTCCACTGAGACATAACTACTCACTTCCAGAAGTAGCCCTTTCCATTTGTAACTTTGACTCAGTGTTCCTGATTCTTCCATATTGAGCCTGACTTCACAAAAGGACTTTCCTTCCAATGTGTATAATTTGGTGGAACATTTGGAGCATCTCCTCTGCAGCTACTCCCTCACCTACCACTCGAATCGACAGTTTGGGTTTCTAGAGCATTGGTAGATTGGTGCTATCCTCAGAATTCTAGGACAACTCCGTTTTACTTGATTTTTGCTACTGTAAGACAGAAGTCTGTACTGGTGCACTTCAAATGATCAAGTCAGTTAGACTTCAGTTAGCTTTTAGAAAAATTTATTTACTAAAATGGTAAAATAAGAATAGTTGGTACAAAACAACCCTCCCAAAATCTGGTACAAACTCTGCTACCAGGGTGAACTCACAACTGGTTGGTTACCAGCAGTCCTTTATTGAGTCCATAGTTGACATTTTTTTCTGGTTCAAAGGGTCATTGAACCTCCTGTAGGTGATTATATTTCTGCATTCTCATATGTCCTTAGATGTCTGTGCTTTTCCTTTGTTTGTTCTCTGGAAGAATTATTTACTACTGGTTTTGGCTATTTGGTGATAGAATATTGGGAAGGGAGAGGACAAGGGGAGACAAACAAACAAACAAAAAAACCCTCTTATCATCTCATAAAATATTTCTTTCTCAGGGGCTAAAAACTGGGGTCCTTCACGGTTATCCAGGTTCACCACTTAACTAACAACTCCAGAAAATTTTCCCCCATTATGTAAAGCCCCAAGAGAGTCATTAGATTGTTTGCTTAGCCAATTACCTTTTTCTCCTTACTGGCCCAATTAAAGAGGACAAATATGATAAAGGAATCACAGAGTTTAGACGGATTTTTATACAGTTTTAAAAATCCTAATCATGCCTGTTGATTGTGGTGGAGGTATGGAAACCCTTCCCATACAAATAGAAAACTGAAGAAAGGAATATATTTTAGTTAGTTAAATAGTATCTCTACAGAGAATCCAGTTTAGCAATATGCAAGGAACTATATTAACAACCATTCTACCTTTTAAAGTACACACTTGAAAGGAAGAAACCAAATATAGATTTGCTAGGTGCAAGTACACTATAGTTTACACAAAACCCCAAACCTAATATGTGAATACAGGGCAGAAAACAAAGGGCCTAGAAATCAAACAATAATCAAAGACTCAACTAGCAGAGGCCTCAACTAGGCTAGTCAATTCCAAAATCATAATGTGAAAAATGTTTAGTCTACAGAATGACAAAAATAAAACAATTCAAAAAGAAAAGAAAAACCATGTGTTAAATTGAAACGAATGTGAAATATAAAAACAAATCATATCCTACATATCTGCATAAGTATGAAGAAATATATTTGAATATATTAATGTAAAAATAAATGTGCATATTTGTGTGTTGTTTTTGTGTATATATGAATATGTGTGGGAGGTATATATATACATGCAGATGAACACACACATATATACATTTATACATAAATACATATGCCTTTATATTAAAAGCTCAACACTTACTCACAAAAGAGACCACTAAAGATCTATTAAACTAACTAAAAAATTAGTCCACTTACTAAGTGATCCTTTTATGAAATGAGAACAAGTCCTTTGAACAAATTACAAAAGGAATAATGTCATAGGTTGTATAATTACTAATTATACTCTTAAGTAATCTTTAACAATCAGTTGATTTCACAAAGATGCAGGCCCTCCTCCACAACTACTCCAACAAAGACAAAGGAAGAATAGTTGAATGAGTCATGATCAAGAAATCCAAGGAAAAATCAGTGAGTCATTTTTCCTGCTTAAGTCAGCATTGGCAGACATATTTTTAGGCAGTGGAGGCCAGGTCTATCCAAGAAGGCACCAGACAGAACCTTCCAACACAGAGACTGAATTCCAGCCTGCCTAAGACTATATACTAGACTAAGATGAGCTCCTGGATTCAATGGGGTCATGCCTGACACTGTACAGGGAACAGAAATAGGAGACAAATGGCAACTCTGTCACTCATACCCAGAGCTAGGTTACATATCTAGTGCAGACTAAGAAAGGAATCTGTTGCCTAAGATCAACCCATGGTTACTTACTAGAACAAGGGGAAATTGTGGGCTTGAAGCTACCTAGAAAGCATGGAAAAGGAAAAGAAATGAACAGCAGAACTACTCATCCGAGGAGTTGAAGAATTTATCAATTTAGAAGAATCTAAGCATTATTCTGCAGTCAAGCAGAGACACAGACATTACTATAGAGAAGCTAGAAGCAGCTTCAAGGAACTGACCTCCAGAAGCAAGAAAGCCAGCTACTTAGTCAAGAGAGATAGCCCTGGCAGGAAGAATAGAAATTCTGGAGTACTCTATGAAGAGAAATAAGAAAGATAGACCCTGATATATTTGATTTGTGAGTTGCCTTAGGCACACTAATTTCATATATATATATTCCTCATCACCATTGTCATTTTTATTTTTTAATGAACCTTCTCATGGACTATATTGAGAGAGAGAGAGAGAGAGAGAGAGAGAGAGAGAGAGAGAGAGAGAGAGTTAGAGAGAGAGATTATACTTCCTAAGTTTATGGAGGGGGTAAATATTTTGTAGTTACTATTCTTATGCCATTTTAATAAATGCTTTTGTTAAGAGACAATTGTATCTACTTGATAATTTTTAGGTGGTTGCATGCTCGTGGAGACTTATGGGATATAAAAATAGACATCTACTTCAGACTGAGCCTGGGTAGCAATTGGACTAAGGGGACTCAATCTTTGATTACAAATAGGGTGAATAGTCCAGAGGTGGTGCTATCTGTCTATCTACTATTCATTGAGTGATTCATTCAACAAATATTTATTAAGCATCTATTGAAAGCAAAATACTCAGCTTTGTAGTTGTGGAAATACTCCAACATTCCAAAGGATGTGTGACTGCACAAGATACAGATCCAACCTCACTCTTTTTGAAGTTTGTCTATTTTTCCCATAAATTTTGTACACATGTGTGCCCTTTCTCCTGTTCTCTTGATGCTATGTGGATACAAGTGGAGTATGTAGATTATCCATTTGTTATTCTTCACTCTTTGTAACTGAGGGAGATAACAAAGATAGAATAAGGTCTTTGCCCTTATGTGAACCTTACTAATGTGGAAAATTAATATTGAATTATGATATCTTTTGTGAAATACTTCCCCCCCTCCTTTATTTCTCCCTCAAGGAAAGGGTAAAGTAGTCTGATTCTAAGGTCTGGACAAACAATTTCTCCCCCAGGCATGTTACTAGGTTGGGATCTCCCTTCTTTTGCTTAGATGTTAAAGGAAGAAAGGATTAAGGGCCGGGTAAATAAACCTAGACCCACTGGTGAGATTTGATGAAGTCAGCAATCTCAGAGCCACCATTCAGGAAGTATGATGGGTCAGTGACATGGGGGGAGGAAAGGGCATGTTGGCATTCTTAAGAGCTGCCTCTTCCTGTGATGAAGTAATGAGGGGGGAGTTGGGGTCTCTAAGTTTACCTTCTCAGTGGCTACTTATCAGACAGAAATGTTTTGGGATGTCCAGGGGAAGCACTGAATGGTGAAGTCACAAGGGATACATATTGTCCTGTGCCATAGGTCCCTGGTCTCTTTTGCTCTGCTTACTCTCTTTTGTTCCACTTTTTTGTCTCACTTGCTCTTTTAAGTGCCCATTTTGTTTGTGGAAGGAGTCTACTGGCCAGTTTAGGTTGTCTTGAGTGGTCAATTAATGAATTAACTTAAAGAAATACTGCTTCTCAAGAATTTCAATCATTATACTGTAGTTGGGGGATATGACATAAAAAATCTAAAATACATAATTTATACTGTATTATAAATATGCACAAAAGGTATAAATGAAGTATTCTGTGAGATCCTAAGGGAAGAGGGGAAATCATTGCTGACTTGTGAGATAACAGGCAGCTTTATTGAGGAGTGATATTTGAGTTAAACTTTAAATGATGGGTAGGATTTAAGCAGGTTGAAGGGAAGGAAAGGAGAACATTATAGGGAATAAAATCAGCAAGGGAACAGAGGTACATTTAATATAAAAGCATGAAAAAGCTGAAGAAGGCTTTTAAAAAAATCTCAGAAATAAGAAAACTCAAAAATTATTTAATAACTGCTTTCAAATAAAGGATGGACTATTCTGGAGACTGAACAAGAGAAAATGGATTTATACTGCATTAAGAAAGAATTTGGTTAGACAGATGGATTAAATTATGAGTAGTGTTATACACCATAATCAGCTTCTAAAAGAGCCTCTCCATGGTGATCCTTTCCCTCTCTCCATAATAATACTAATTATCAGTGATGGGCAAACTTTTTAAAGAGGGGGCCAAGGAAAGGAAATGCTCATCTGTCAGTCTGTTTCTAAGGCAACTCTTTTAAAGTTTCATTGTATTGTATCCTACTCACTATATTTGTCAGATTAGGAATAATGTCATGAGGAAGGATAGAACATTTCAGGGGGTTGCATCTGGCCCAGGCCGTAGTTTGCCCATCACTGCCCTAAATATTTGAGAAATGAGACATCATAGAAACTTGCTATAAAAATCTTTCCCAGTTCCTTGCTTTCTTTCTAATTTTGGTTATATTTGTTTTGTTTGTTTAAAACCTTTTTAGTTCAATGTTATCAAAATTATGTTGGTCTATGCCTAATTTCTGCCAAACTTTTTTCTAGTTTCTCAGGAGTTTTTCTCATATAGTGAGTTCTAGTCATAGTATCTGGGATCTTTGGGTTTACCAAACACTAGATAACTGCTCATTTCCTTCTACATATATATCAAATCTATTTGACTGATCAACCAATCTATTTCTTATCCAGTTCAAGATTGTTTTGATGATTACTGCTTTGTAGTGTGGTTTGAGATCTGGTATCACTATGCCCTCTTCCTTAATTTTCCCCCCCATTGATTTTCTTCTGTAAGAGTTTAAATTTAGGGTTTATGGTAAATATGAAAATTCTAAAGTAATATTGTGGTCACCAATTTAAAAATATTGTAGCTTAAGTCAAAATGACTTTTAGCGGCTTTATTTATAGAGGTGGAAAGAGTAAAAGTGAAAAATATAGATAAAGAGATAGATTCTAATAAGCCTACCAGCCCTTCTCCTGAGAAGCCAGGCTCAACCCTGGTAGGAGCTTTCCTAAATCCCTTGTCTCCATGTGAATTTCCCAGTAATCCTTAGCCAGAGTCCACCAAGGCAGCCTCCTCCAAACCAAGTCAGGGATCTCAGCCACTGACTCCAAATTGGACCCTCCAGAGCCAATCTCTCCAGAAGCCAGGAAAAGAATGCCTCTAGACCATTCTGGTCTCTTCTTTTTATGCTCCTTTTTTCCACTTCACTTCCTGTCACTTCCTGTCATTCCCCCTTCTTTATAGAAACCAATGTCAGTCTTTCAATTTGCCTACCACTGCCCAAGGTGGAGGGGGTGGAGTGGCCTTTGAAGGTGTGAGCTTACTCTAGTAAGTGACTTGTGAACTCTCATACTTAATGATAAGTAGGGGTACTTTAAGTTCTTGATTTAATTACCTAAAAATAGCCAAGAGGAGAGTTAATCCTATCTTCACACTTGATCTTCTTGATCTTTGTTCCTTTAGATAAATATGTTATTTTTTCCATCTTTATAAAGTAATTCTTTGGTAGTTTGATTGGTATGGTACCTAATAAATAAATTAAATAGATTGTCATATTTATTATATTGTCTTTGTGTACCCACGAGCAATAAATACTTCTCTAATTATTTAGATCTGCTTTTATTTATGTGAAAAGTATTTTGTAATTGTGTTAATATATTGCTTTATCTTGGCAGTTAGATTGAAGTATTTTATATTATCTGAAGTTACTGGAAATAGAATTTTTCTTCCTATCTCTTCCTACTGTATTTTGTTATTAATATATAGAAATAATTTCTATACACTTATTTTATATCCTACACCTTGGCTAAAATTGTTCTTAGTTTTAGATAGATACTAATTATCATTTTAAGAAACTCTCCATTCACTCCTATACTCTCTAGTTTTTAAAAATAGGAATGTTGGTTGCATTTTATTTTTTAAAAACCATCTGTATCTTTTGTCATGATCATATGAATTTTCTTTTTTTTATTATTCATACAGTAAATTATACTTATAATTTTCCCAAGATTGAACCAAGCCTGCAGTCTTGGTAGAAACCACCTTCCTTTCCCCCAAGCCATATGTTCTTTGTGATATAATATTTTAGTTCGCTAATGTCTCATTTAATTTTTTTTGCATTAATATTCATTAAAGACTTTAATTTATCTGTTCCTGCACTTCCTTATTTATGGATCCAAACTACTCTTATATCATAGAAGGAATCTGGTAGAACTCCTTTGTCTATTTTTTCAGATATTTACATAGTATTGGAATAATTATTCTTTTTTATACTTAAAATTTTTTTCCAGATTGTAAGTCAGTACAATTTTTAATAATCATTTTCTGACATTTTGCAATCCATGTTTTTCTTCCTCCCTCCCACCTCTCTATATTACTCAAAGTGGTAGTTAATATGATATAGATGGTACATGTGTTATTATATGATATATATTTCCATGTTCATCATGTTGTAAAAGAAGATACATATTACTTACACGAGAGAAAAATTCATGGAGGAAATTAAATGTAAATTGGCATGCTTCAACCTGCATTCAATCTTCACTAGTTCCTTCTATAGCAGTGGATAGCCTTTTTTTTTAACATGAGTCATTTGGAATTGTCCTGGATCCTTGTGTTGCTGATAAAAATTAAATCATACACAGTTGATCATTTTACTGTGTACAACATTCTCCTGGTTCTGCTCACTTCACTTTGCATCACTTTGTAGAAATTTTCTCAGGATTTTTGTGATTATCTTGTTTGCTATTTTTTATGGCACAATAGTATTCATTACAATTACAAAACACAACTTTTTCAACCATTCCACAGTTGATGGAAATTCCTTCAGTTTTCATGTCTTTGATGCCATAAAAAGAGCTGCTATAAATATTTTTGTACAAATAGATCCTTTCCCCCATCTTTGATCTCTTTGGGATATAGATCTAGTGGTAGTGTTGCTGGGTCAAAGAGTATATAAAACTTTATGGCCCCTTGGGCATGGTCCCAAACTGATTTCCAAAATGATGGTTGTATCAGTTCACAACTCCACCAACAGTGTATTAGTGTCCCAATTTTTCCACATCCCTTCCAACATTGATCATTTTCCCTATTTTTGTTTTGTTTTGTTTTGTTTTTTTGTCATATTAGGCAGTTTGATTGGTGCGAGGTGTCAGCTCAGATTTGTTTTTATTTGTATTTCTCTAATCAATAGAAATTTGGAGCGTTTTTCATACGATTAAATATAGTTTTAATTTCTTCATCTGAAAATTTCCCATTCATATCCTTTGACCACTTGTCAACTTGGTGAAGTAATTATTCTTTATATTATTTGGTAATGTAAATTTGGTAATTAAATGGTTAGTTATTGTAAAGGTGTCATGTACACCTGAGAAAATATAAATTGCTTTCTATATGTCCAGATTGCAATCATATCTAACAAATGTTTCTTAAATTTTATTCAGGCCAATAACATCTTTCTTGTTTAGCTTTTAATTTGATTTGCCTAGATTTAAAAGGGGGACTGTAAGGTCCTTCATTACTATAGTGTAAAGAGTGAATCAAACTCTCTTATTTAGTTAAAACACCAATTTAACCATTATATTTAATCGGCTAACCACGAAGTTGGAAAAGTATCCTCATATTCCTAATTAAACTATTCTTAAGTCAGTCCATTAGTAGAAAACTCTGGAGCGTAGAGTTTTTATTCTTCTCTAAGTTGGTGGAGCAGTTTATGGAAATTAGCCATAACCTACAGCTGTTGACATGTTTCCTGTTGAAGGGTAAGTTATAAATATTTTTTTCTCTTATCTTCTCCCCTTTTGTTTTAAGTTAAAACAGCTGAATAGCCTGGTTTTGTTGTTGTTGTTGTTGTTGTTGTTGTTGTTGTTGTTGTTGTTAACAACAACTAGCCTTCTTAGGACTTTCACCTGGGCAGAGGCTTTCACCCTCCTGATACTTTGCCTCCAGGGTAAGCAACCCTACCCCAACAAGCATCCATCTCAAGCCCAGAATTTCTTTTTATTAGGGCCATTCCAGATGCCATTTGTCTCTACTAGGGAGACCTACTTTCAAAACCACTTAGAGTAAAAATCCCAACAGTCCTTTTGCCCCAGACTCAGAGAAGTGGCTTTCTGCCTATCTGGTAAAAACACAAAGTCTCTGGAGTTTAACCCCTAGGGCAGTGATGGGCAAACTATTCCCTGCAGGCCAAATCCAGGCCATAGTTTGTGGATCACTGCCTTAAGCAATTCCCTAATCACTACATCTGGATGTGGGGGCATAGTGATTAGGGAATTGCTTAAGGCAATGATGGGCAAACTATGGCCTGCAGGGTATAGTTTGCCCATCACTGCCCTAGGGGATAGGTGAAAGTGAAGAAAGTTAACACCCCTCTTAGCCTGAGACTAGTTAATTAAAGGCATACCTGTTTTTACACCAAATTTCCTTCTCTGAAGTCCCTAAAAAGACCACACCCTGACTCTAACACCTAGCCATTACATACTAGGGTATCATCATTTACTGATAAAAATTAGAATTGCAAGAAATTTTACTAATTAAATTCAAAAATACAACATAGACAATTAAAAATGTTACTGATCAAAATAGCCCAAATTGGGAAAATACTGTTTCTGGTATACCTAAAATGGCTCATTATACCACAGGATATTTCACAGTGGCTTTATGTAGCACTGTTCCTAGCTGTACTTATATTGATAAGAGGCTTGACATTTTTACCTATTCCTCCTCAGGAAGAAACATGACAATGATCTCAGTGCTGAACTAAAAACTCACCTTGAAAAAAGTAGAAAATGACTCAAGTGACTCTGAGAAGAAGCTCGAGGAGAGTTTGGGGGAAGGCACCAAGAAAAGTTTAAGAAACTTAGTAAGAAGAGATATTTATCTCTCTATACTCCCTCATTATAAAAGCCCACTCAGTCTCTGTCCCATCCTGCCCTACACAATTCTGCTCATATTCAACCCATCCTTTCCCCTACTCAACCCATATCTCCCCCTACTTCTGAACCATCTCCCTATGCCCTCTCACCACCTAATCCTACCCAGCCTCCTTGCTCTTGCCATAGCCACTTTCTCTCTTACCTTGCTTGGCTTTTCCCTGCCTACTCCAAACCCACCCATCCCTCTCCCTGCCCTGACCTCTCATTCTTCCTCCTCTGCCCCAGTCCCTATCCACCTACCTAACCCATTCCCCGTCCTGCCCCTATCTCTCATCTCTCTGCCCCTCCGTGCCCACAACCCCTCCCTCTCAGGTTACCTACTCTTCCCCCTCCCCTACCTACTCCATTGAAAACCAAACATCAAGCCTAGAGACAGAAACTGAAAATAATTCAGCTAAAACCCTATTCCCCCTGAAGGAAGTACCCATCTTTAATAAGACTGGAGATGTAGTTTCCCTTAGGCACCAAACACCATTCACCCCACAGGATATTGAGAGTCAAACAAAACATTCCTTCCTATGATGATGAGCCTATAGTAGTAATTTAAAAGCTAGAGAGCATTTACTTGACATATGACCCCACATGTAAGGATATTAAAAATTTGATTCAAGCTTTTTTGACAGAAAGAGAGAAAAATAAAATCAACTCTCCTGTCAATCAGGCCCAGGGAAGGAAAACAATTCATTGGCCCAGGCAAGACCTTAAATGGTCCCTCAACAATGAGCAAGTCTACTTAAAACTATGCCAGGCTAGAGAAGCATTATTAACAGCTGAAAGCTTGTTCTGACAGACTGGGCTCATAGACAAAGTTTGAGAATCTTAAGCAAAAAACCTATCAAAATCCCTCCCAATTTATGGATAGACTTATTGAGTTGCGAGGCATATACATATATATATATATATATGTGTATATATATATATATATATATATATATATATACACCTAGATCTTGCCAGAGGAAGGAATGTCAGACAAATAAAGAGACAGTTTGTGAAAAACTGTTATAAAGTGGTTAAAGATTATTTTAAGACCAATTGTCCAAATTGGGTTAATACGGATTTTGAAGAATTGAGGAGAGTAGCATTAAGAAAAAAAAAGAAAGAAAACTAAGCAGTGGACATAGCCCCTTTGTGGGAATCTATAAATCAAACACCAACATGCCACTTTTGCGAGAAAAAAAAAAGGTCACATAATGATGAATTGTAGGAAGAGAAATCAAGAAAATAGAAATAGAAACTTTAGGAATAATAACTATTTTAGAAATTATGATAATAATAATAACAATTATAGAAATAAAAATGATAAAAATAATAATCCAAATGAGGCAAATGATAACTCACAATAACATATCTTAAATGACACTCGTCCACACTATACTCAGAGCAGAAATCCCCCTCAATGAGGAGAATTCCAGAGAAATGTCCAAGGACCTTTATGAAGGGCTGAGAGGAGGGGAAGGACTCTGGAATCAAAGAGTGAAACCTTTGATTTCCTAGACCCTGGTATCTTAACACTAGTTATCCCAGCCCATTCTTTACCACATAGTAATGAACCTTACATGACACTGAAAGTTGGGAATACATTGAATTCCTGAATCTTTTTTTATTATTACTTTTCTTTTTATTTTCAACAGAATATTTGATTTTTCCCCTTCTTATTTTTTGTACATTTACTCTGAATGTAAACTCTTATGCCTCCTAATTGGCTTTTTGTCAATGCTCCTGGCAAACATTGGTTTTGTTCTCTCTCTTTTATTTCCTTATTCTCTCCAACTATTGTAATTTCCTCTTAGAAAGTGCAATATTGTATGTACCTTTATCCTGAAGATCTTTAGAGGTATAAGCTGGTTATGTTAAATGATTCATTGGAGAGACTAGTCTCCCAAAGAATCACAGGGGAGGATTGTGAAGAGTGAATCAAACTCTCTTATTTAGTCAAAACACCAATTTAACCATTATAATCGTTTGAGTATTCATTTCTCCTTTCAATTTAATGAACTTTTCCCCTTAAGTATTTAGATGCGATATTATTAGAAACAGGAATTATACATATGTATATATAAATATTTGATATTTATCTACAATACCTCAAAGTATAATATGATTTCTTGGCTTACCTCATTTATCTACATTTATGGTAGCCCTCTCTGAACTCATGAATTACTTCCTCTGCCTTTTGTGAATTCAGCTGAAGCCTAATAGAGTTTGCTTTTGCCTTTCATGTAAAAGGACATTACACACAGATTTAAAATCTATGTGAATTTCCGTGTTCCAAGTGTGTTTATTTTTGTAAGCAACATATCATCAGATTCTGCTTTTTTATCTAGTTTTCATCTTTATGTCTTATACACAAGTTCAGTCTTTTTACCCACACACCTATGATTATTCACTGGGTATTTCCCTTTATCTTCTCCTTTTGTACTTTTCCATCTCTTTATTCTTACTTCCCTCTGAACAAATCAGAAGTAGGAGAAGGAAATTTGTCTTACCTTATAAGTGATCTTATTATTGCAATATCACGCATCTTCTCTTTTATTCTGATATCCTCCTATCCTTCATGATTCTATGTTTTTATTCTTCATTAGCATCTTTTTAAAGGCCTCCTTCACATTCTTCCCTATCACATTCAAATTTGTTTTCTGCACGACTATTTCTTATCCTATCATTCTCTCTCTCTTTAGTCATCTCTGTTAAACTCCCTTGCCCCTCCCCTCCCATTTCCCTTTTAAATTTAATGTATTTTATATGAGAATTATTTGTATGTATATGTGCCTGTATAAGCATGCATGCAAGTGTGTGTAAAATTGTTTTATTATTATTATTTATCATTATTTATCCAATTTAGATGAGGATGAGGTTGTGAAGAGTGAATCAAACTTTCTTTTTCTATCAATGAGCAATTTTTAAATGAATCAACCAAAAACTTAAACACCCTACATAACACTAAGTAAGGGAGTTTGCAAGCCCCTTACTAGAATGGGTGACAACTCTAGAGGTGACTAACCACCCCCTGGGCAGTGCTGAGCAAATTGAAAGACTGCAACTGGTTCCTATATAGTGGAGGAAGGGACAGGAAGAGATGTGGAAAAAGGACTATAAAAAGTCCTGAACTTCTTGTCCAGGGATCTTCTGCTGGTGACTTGGCTTTTGGAGGTGCCTTTGAACTTGACCTTCAGCCTGAACCTTGACTTTGGCTCTTTGACTGCTTCTTGGAGGACTGCTCCTGGATCTTCTCCTTTGGATTTTGTCTTGGGTGAGTGAGTAGCTGGTCTTCCTTTACTGACTTCTGGAAAGATTAGTTCCAGAGAGGCCTTCCTTTCCTGGAGAAGGCTGCATTGGTGGAACCCTTGCATAAGATACCATTGGGTCCTCTGGCTGAGGGTTAACAAGCCCTGCCTGGACTGAGCTGGACAACAGGGCAACATTTAGTGTGATAGGCTAGACATTTTCTCTACCCTCTTCTTACATTTCTCTATTTTCACTTTTTCTACCTGTTTGTAAATAAAAGCTACTAAAAGTCATTTTAGACTTGAGCTATAATACTTAAATTGGCAACCACAATAATACTTTAGAATTCTCATATTAGCATAAAACCTAAATTTTAAATTCTTACAAGTTTCACCAGATGTTCACTTTCCCATCCCTTCTTGCATGTCTGTATATTTTTCATTTTGTACACCTCTGTTATGCAGTAATGACTTTCCTCCTTTTCTTCATTCTTTCTTCCTTGGCATTTCCTATGATTAAAATGATTAAAACAGAACAAATCTCATTTTTACTCTACCATTTTAATTACTTTTTATTACTCTTAAATATATTAGGTCTCTGACAATATATTTGTTTCTTATCTCCTATTAACATGTAAACAATCCATTCTCAATTATGCCTTTCTAGCATACAAATGTATAATTTGTACATATCCATTGTACCTCTCAATATTTCTCTTGGTACCTGCATTTCTACATGTTCATTTCTACTTATGTCATCTCATCAGGAATGCTTGGAAATCCTATATTCTATTAATGGTCTGTGTTTTTTCCCCATTAAGATTATAGTTAGTTTTGTTAAGTAGGTTATCATAATTTTAAAATTTAAAAACAATTTAAAATGTAATTTTAATTTTCAACAGAATTAAAAAAACAATTTTAAATTTAAATTTAAAAATAAACATCATTTATCAAAATTTTAAATTTTGCCTTTTAGAATATTATATCCTAAATTCTTCTTTATATCTACAGCTGCCAAGTCTTATATAATTCTTATTCTGGTTCTTTGGTATTTGGATTTCTTTTGACTACTTGCTATATTTTTGTTCTGATATGAAAGCTTTGGATTTTAGCTATGATGTTCCTAGATGTTCTCATTTTGAGTTTTCTTTCTGGAGGTGATCACCGAATTCTATTTTCTTTTTTATAACTTTAATATTTTATCTCTCATCCCATTTATATATAAAATAATTTTTAAAATTTATAATTAAAAAAATTTTAAGTTCCAAATTCTCTCCCTTTCTCTCCCCTTACCCTTGGCTGAGATAATATTTTCATATTATTTTTTTGGGTCTAAGCCTTCTGGGTAACTTTTATTTATAATTTCCTGAAATGTCAAATCTTAACTTCTTTTTCTGATCATCATTTTCAGATAGCCTAATCATTCTTATATTGTTTCTTCTTGATCTGTTTTCCAGGTCAGTTATTTTTAAAACTAATTTCTTAGATTTTCTTTTGTTGTTTTTTTTCTCCTTTCCTCCAGGCTTTTGGTTTTGTTTTGATATTTGTAGTTGTATTGTTGAGTCATTGACTAATGTATGGTCTATTCTAATTTTCAGGATATTTGATATTTGGGTCTTGAGGAAGATTTTCCCTGTCTGTTCTAAGTTCTTCATTTTCCTTACCATTCTTCCCTCTCTAGCTTTTTCATTCTGTTCCTGCTACTTTTTCATTCAGGACCAAGTACTTCTCTGGTCTCTGTGACTAGGACAATTTTTTCTCTGAGGCTTTACCAGAACTTTTTGTGGGGGCTCTATCTTCTTTGAGCTTTGACCCTGGACATCTCAAACCATAGTTTCCTTAGTTCAAAGTTTTCCTAGAGTTACTCTTTGCTGGGGCCTGCACTTGGGTCAAGCTGAGAGAGAGTGAATGCTGTTTATAGCCTTGGTCCCTTCTTGGAACACCATGAGACTACTTCATCTATTAGCCTATATCAGAGTCTCTTAGGGCTTCTTCAAGCTGTTTTGAGAGAACTCTGATCCCATCAGAAACATATTGAAGCTTCTCAGGTTGGAAAAAGGCTTAGGCTTCCTAGCTTGGACAGGGAATATTCTATAATACAGAACCCTTACCCTGCCACACCCCCTATTACTCCCCCAGTTCTCCTGTAACCCTGGCTTTCAGAAAGCATACAGTTTGGTGAGGGGAATCTTGGGCCAGAAGTGCTTGAATTGCCTGAAGGTATTAGGAACAAGCTGCCTATTTTTTGTTCTTTTTTTTTTCCATTACCATAGCTAAAATTTTCTGAACTTTATTGAATAATAGTGGAATGATGAAGCTCCTTTTGATCCCTCACACTTGACTATTGATCTCTGGGGACTCTGGCAATTCCTGGGTTGGGTAGGGAAGTTCAGAAATGATTTTTTTTCCAGGACATAGTTGAATGAGTTATTTAAAACACACACACACACACACACACACACACTCTACCACCCTTTTCTTCAGTCTTAGAATCAATACTGTGTTGGTTCCAAGGTAGAAGAGCAATAAGGGCTAGGCAATGGATATCCAATGACTTGCCCAGGTTCACAGAGGTAGGAAGTGTCTAGGGTCAAATTTGAGCCCAGAACATCTCATTTCTGGGCCTGGCTCTCAATTAACTGAGCCACGAAGTTACCCCCTAGAATGAGTTCTAAACACAAAGAAGTATTTATTGTTTGTTTATTATGAAAAAATTGTAATTTTATAGAACAAAATATTTTATGTTATTTTTACATCAAAATATCTTCAATCCATGCATCAAAATCATTCACTGTTTCTTGTGGGAGATTTAACAAATTAAAAATAACCATTCAATTACTCTCTGTTAAATCTTCAAAGAAATTTTGAGTGATTGCAGATCTCTTCATTTAATTTTATTTCATTTTTTTCAGAATTACATATAAACAAATTTTTAAATATTCATTAAAAAAACTGAGTTCTAAATTTTCTGCCATTCTCCCTCCTCTCTTTCCTTCTCGAGAAAACAGTTTGTTACAGATTATACATGTATAGTCTTGCAGAACATTTCTATATTAACTATGTTGCAAAAGTATTTCAGAATCATCTTGGATCATTGTATTATTGAGTACAGCTAAGTCATTCACAATTGATCCTCATATTATATTGCTATGACTGTGTACAATATTTTCCTGATTCTGCTCACTTTACTTTACATCAGTTTATCTAAATCTTCCCAGATTTTTCCAAAAGCATTCTGCTCATCATTTCTTATGATATTAGCTAGGTAAAGAGACTGTTGCACAAGTTACCAAGGATTCAATGATGAACCTAAGTAGAGATATAACTTTACTTTGGGGTAGGCTATTGACTTTAGGGAGGTAAAGCTACAAAGATGTGCAGACCAAATCTGTAACTGGCTCATGGAAACAAATGTTGCAGTTTTCATCAGTTTTCAGGCAGCATAGAGATAAAACATTTTCCCTGGGCTATGCTGAGGAGGTAAAAAATAAAAATGTACTAATTTGTGGCTATTGAAAAATTGTTTTTAAATTCTTTTTGGGGGGTTCCAATTATATATTGACTATGCTGCTATTTGTTTAGTTTTCTGTTAGTATGACAAATACTGAGTCTTTAGACCCCAATTGGCTTTAGAAATTTCTAGTTTCTCACTGGGTTGTGGTCTTGAACCTTGTAGGCTGTATTTACCAGAAAAAGTCCTCTCACAAATTTGAATCTTAAGCACATATTTAAAAGATTATCACCATGAGAAGATTGGGTTTATACCAGGAATATGAAATGGTGAAATTAAAAAAAATTATGAAGTCCAGACATTAATAAAAATGTAGGAAAATTATTTGCCAAAAAAATTCATTAAAATTTTCTTTAAAGTTAAAAACCTAGGAATAAGTGGACTTTTCTTTAATATGGTAAATGGTATCAATTTAAAGTAAAGTAATCATGTTCATTTTCACTATTATTATTTTATACTGTTCTATGAGCTATGGTGATGAAAAGAAAAACAATCAAAGGAGCAAGCATAGGTAATGGGAAACAAAATGATCGTTTTTGAAAGGTGACATGATATTCTACTTATGGAACCCTAGAAATTCCACTAAAATTAATTGAAACCATAACCTTAGCAAAGAAACAGGATATAAAGTAAGTGCACATAAATGATTAGCCTTTCTATACATTAAAAAAAATAGGAAGAGACTGAAGAATTCCATTTAAAATAACTTCAAACCATAAAATATTTAGGAGTTCAACCACTCCTGCAAAGGAATTATATAAATAAAACTGTAAAGAACTTTATTTATTTTATTTTTATTTTTTAAACCCTTAACTTCTGTGTATTGGCTCCTAAGTGGAAGAGTGGTAAGGGTGGGCAATGGGGGTCAAGTGACTTGCCCAGGGTCACACAGCTGGGAAGTGTCTGAGGCCTGATTTGAACCTAGGACCTCCTGTCTCTAGGCCTGACTCTCAATCCACTGAGCTACCCAGCTGCCCTGTAAAGAACTTTTTACAGAAATATAGATTTTAAAAATTAGAGATATATTAATTGCTCATGCTTATTCTATGTCAATACAATATACATTATAATAGTACTCAAATTATTTATTTTTTGCTACATAAATGTAATTACCAAAGGGTTACTTTATGAAGCTAGAAAAATTATATAAAAATTAATCTCGATTGAAGTAATCTGAACAAGAATCTCAAGGGAAATAATGTAGGGAAAAAAAACAAAGGAAGAGGGTTTAAAGTACCAGTTTCAAACATGATGCAAAAATGTAATAATCAGTAAAATAGAAAAATAGATCACCGAAACACAGTAGATTCACAAAAGCCACAGGAAAATGAACATATTAGGATAGTGTTAAATACAAAAACTCTAATTATTGAAATAAGTGTTCATTATTTAATAAAAATTTCTGGGAAAGCTAGAAAGAAGTCTAACAAAATTAAAAATAAGATGCATGTTCAGTCTCAAATTCAAGTATTCTGATTTCTGACTTCAGTGGACTTTCCATTCCACCATAAATCCAAAGCTTGCAGCCGTTAAAGACACTCTTTTTAGGGCTCCAAGCCCTATAAGCTGGGCCTGACAAGCTGCCCTAGATCCTCAATTAGTAGATGGATCTGAGGCTGGGTGATGGATAAGGCTGCCTGTGTGATCACCAAGATATGCTGGTAACCACCAGGGCTTATGGATATTTAGCTTAGCCAAGCCCTTGCCCCTTTAACAGTGCCCAAGCCAAGTATCAAGTGAGTAGCTGTATGTATGTTCAACAGCTCTTCTGGCTCCTTGAATTGGGGTTGGGTTTGATGATAAAGGTTGGTTACGGCTGGTTGTTGATGTGTTGAATGGATAATGTTATTCTGACTGCGGTATTGATAAATCCCTTTCTCCTATAGCTGGAGATATTTACTAGCCTGGGAAAGAAATACCAATCTTCACTTGAATCAGGTTGAAACAGAATTTAATGTTTTAACTCAAAGGGTAAGAACAGGATAAGGAAAGAGGTGCTGGAAAAATGCTAAGCGATGTCTATTGAAACTAAAGTAATCTAAATCTAAGAATTCTAGGTTGATATTTGGTTGGAGACTCTTCCCCCTCTCACAGTCCCTGGTCCCACCTGGCCATGGCCTGAACCAAAGAAAGAGAGGGATAGTGATGTTCTTCTTGGCAACTGTGCTGTTGTTATCTCTCAGCTCAATTTAGTAACAAGGTGAATGAAACTTCTTGTGGTAATGAGGTATGAATGCCGGATTAGCAGGTTGATGGCTTACCCTCCCTTGACCACCCTCTTCCAAGGTTCCCTTCTCAAAACCAAGACCCTGGGTGGCTCAGCCCATGGGCTTTTATAGAGGTGGTCTTTTATAGAGGTGTCTTTTGCCCTTGGCTCATACCACCTGGGTAAATTCCAATTTCTGTAACTAATGATCCTGTCACTCAAGCTGTTCTCCATCTTTTCCAGAAGTTCCTTATTACACAGCATGCTACCAATCATTGTTAATTATATTTCTTTAAATGATTGACCAACAGTGGAATGTATGCAATTATGAATCTTTATCTGCTGGCTAAATTTTTATTCATTCTTCATATAAACCATAAAGAATTTCATAGAATGATAGGAAATATTGCAAAATCTTAGTTATGGAGTTTATCATTTAGTCCAGCTTCCTAGTGCATAAGTGAGTTCTGTTTATATAATTCCTGACAACTACCTAAAAATTTCAAGTGATGCAGAATTTCATATTGCTGCTTACAAGTTGTACACAAGGAGATTTTCCCTCAGTTTCTCAAAGTTGGAAAAAATGAATTCCATCATCCAATACTCCCAAAAGTATAGCCTATACAATTCCCCAAATCTGTTGACCTGATTCACAATTATAACTAATGCTGGATATGAACAAGAAAAGGGCCAGGGGACAAAGATGAGGGTTTAGTAAAACCAAAGCAAATCTGAATCAGATCATCTTAGGGAAGAAGGTAATGAGGCTACAGGTCCAACCTTTGCCTGAATAAAAATCTCTTTTCTAATATCCCTGGTACATAACATCAGATGAGAGCCATATTAAATATGAATTCATTTTCAATTTGATGAATCTATCTGTTCCTATTGTCCCTAAACATGAACTTATTTTTACCTTATCAGAGCTTAAGGATCA
Organism: Gracilinanus agilis; assembly: GCF_016433145.1. NCBI lineage: Eukaryota > Metazoa > Chordata > Mammalia > Didelphimorphia > Didelphidae > Gracilinanus > Gracilinanus agilis. The sequence continues at coordinate 128,083,397 of NC_058131.1, read as the reverse complement.
TCTTAAGTTTTCTTTTACATAGTCCCAAGGATGACATTATTCAATACTTTCTACATATTTATTGACAGTTATAATAACTCATCATTAAATATCAGCCATGATACTCATATGCTTATAAGAACAGTTCACATTTATATAATGTTTTAAAACTCAGTCTGTATTTAATTTTCATAACAACCCTGTGAGATTAGTAGGGAGCGTGTTGTTTTCTCTATTTTACAGACCACAAAAATCAATTTTAGTAAAGTTAAACAACTTTTTCTAACATTATACATAATAAATGGTGGAGTCAGGAATTGAAGCCAAGTCCTTTGATTCTAAGCCCAACCCTCTTTCTGCTATTCTGTAAAGATAACCCTCCAGGGCTATCTGCTTGCTGTGTCTTTGTCACTTTAGAGAACTCAGTGCATACCAGCTTAGACCTTTGATAAGAAGCAAGGTCATGAAGAGATTTAGTAGTCATTCAAGGTTAAGAAATGCAGTTCAGATTTTTTTTTTTTATTCCTGAAAGGCCTTTTGTCCATCCATGCCTTATTTTCCTGTACTTGTTTGACATTCATGCTGTAGTAATGACCATGTGGCAGTTATCCACAAATACTCCCTAGCAATAAATCCTTTGTAATAATTTGAGTGCAAACAATAGAAAACCACATTTTATTGAACAACGGACTGAATGGGTAATTTGATTACGTGGGTCCATTACCTGTGGCATTTATACATAACAAGGCAATTTGATTGGCAAAACTATAAAGACATATTTTAGTGCCCAGGAAGGCGTGAATGCAGATTTCTTTGAATGGAGAACAAACACTTAATTGGTGAATAGAGCCCTCTTCCTGACCTACACCAAGCTTTGGGTAACAGGCTCTAAAAATGTGAAACTATTTCAGCATTTGGTACTACAGATAAGAAAGGATGGTGATAGAGAAGCAAGCAGTGAATGGCTTGGATTTCCCCTGTTACTTGAAGAATCATAGGTTAAATTTAGGTCCTTGAGATAGATATTGACTAGAAGCCAAGAATTGAGCCATGGGAAAATAAAATGTCATGACTAATCTTGCCAGGATTAACAATATAGTAGCTGTTCAACTTTTGCTGACCCTTATGACATAGCCTGTAATGCCTTAGGCCATACTAGAGATCTGTCCACTTACCTTTTAACTGGCCTTAGGCACAATAGTACTTCCTCAAGAAAATCAAACAGTTCTTCTGTCCAGTCTGATAACATGACATTTCTTCCATTTTATTCCCATTTATGCCCAGAGAGAAGAGACAAAATAGCTGAGTGATATACCTTTAAAGTTCTTACCTCCTGGTTAACTCAAATGGACAAAACAGGCTTTATGAAGAAAACCAGTAACTTTTCAAATAGGAAAGAGGAAACATCTTCTGGAGGTGATTAATTAAAAAAATAATATTATTCTAAGTCCAGGTACAGCCTATGCCAGAACTCCTATTTCTGCCACTCTCTATGTGACTATTCTAGACCTAGGCTATTCCTGAGGCCCTTCATTTCCCCATATCATTACTCCTCTGGAACTAGAGTTGTATGAATCTAAATAAGCTCCTACTTTTCCTGTCCCCTGCATGTGCCCAATATCAGACCTTGTTAAAGACCCAGCAACCTCCTTTTTCTCTCTCTAGAACTGCCCTTGTTCCAGATCTGGGTAGCTCAATTTCTTTTCTCTCCAAAACTATCCTGGTCCCAAATCCAGCCTAGTTGAGAGCCATGTTTTCCACCTCCCTAGCATTATTACTAAACTTCACTGGATCCCACCCCTCTACTGACCTCAGGACCATTTCAGTTCTATAGTTGATCTTAGGCATGGCCAAAACCCAGTTTTTTCTTCTACTCTTTCCCATACAGGTCTTATTCCAGGACTAGTCCAGCTTAAGCCTCTATTTTCCCTTTTCCTAATCAAGTTCCTAAATAAGGATGAGTCAGACCTCTGTCAGTTAGGAGACCTAGACTGGCTAGATCTGATCCCTACTGTATTACCTCACTCCCTACATCTGTTCATGAATCCGATCAACTACAGAGCCTTAGTCTGGTATAGTCAAGAGTAAGGCCAACAATACCCTGACTCTAGTAAATGCAATGATCAGCCATGATTCCACCAGAAGATGAATACTACCTATCTCATGACAGAGAGATAATGAACTAATATGCAGAATGATGAACACATTTTGGTAATGGAAGATGTGGGAATTTGTTGGCATAACTGTGCATGTATGATACAAGGGTTTCTTTCTTCCCTTTTTCTTCCCCCCCTCCCTTCCTCCTCTTTCCTTCCTTCCTTCCTTCCTTCCTTCCTTCCTTCCTTCCTTCCTTCCTTCCTTCCTTCCTTCCTCCCTCTCTCCCTCTTTTCCTCTCTTCCTTCTTTCCTTCCTTCCATCTTTCTTTCTCTGTTAAGAGACAAAGCTATCATCTGGAAGAATATCATTATCAGGACCTAGTAGGCAAAGTGGTGAAGTGGAAAATTAAGGCTTGATATCAGGAAACATTTCTTACTATAGATAATTAAATAGATAATTAAAATAATAAAATGGTCTGCACAGGATAAAATGGATTCTCCCTTACTGAAAGCCTTTAGGCAAAGTTTGGAGAACCAACTATCTGGTATTTTTTAGTGAAGATTCTTTTTGGGGGAATAGATTAGACTAGATAGTTACTAAGGCACCTTCCAAATCTTAAATTCTGTAACCTTTTTTCTCCTATGGAAAAAAACAAAACTGTAAAGCAACCAAAGAAGATGTCACAAAATCCATCCAACCTTTAGAGTTAACACAGAATGCATTTACTCTCATTTTTTAGATAATTCTCACAATCTTCATGATCTGGTTTCCTAGTATAAGCCAAGTTATAAATTAAATGAGAAGGCAATACATTTTTCTAGAAGCAGGAACATGAGGAAAAGCAAAAAGTAACTGCTCAAAACTTCAAACAGGGAGAGGAGCCTGAAAAGCTATAGTAGACAGAAGAACTCAAAAACTCAAAGCAGATAATCATCATTGATTGTAGAAGCAAGCAGGGGACCCTAATTGCCCTACATACCCTACATACTTAGATGCACAGCAGATTAGAAAAACCAGAAGGGGAGAGATGTTTCAATTTTAAAAATAAATGAAATTTAATCTCCAGTTACATGAAAAATTTTCTTATGTAGAATAGCTCACTTCTTGATATATGTAGATAGCAGTGAAATTCCTAGTTGAAGTTACTTCAGTTTGAGACAACCTAGTGGCATCTACTTTGGGGCTTATTGAGTTTATCAGGAAGAAGTCAGATATATGATGGAGGGCAGCATGGGGCTGAGGGGAGAAGAATAATGAAACTGTCTTTCCACTAAGAAAAGCTGGATTTGAATTTCTAGTTGTTTAGTTGTGTCCAACTTTCATGACCTTTTTTGGTGTTTTCTTGGCAGAGATGCTAGAGTAGTTTGCCATTGCTTTCTCCAGCTCATTTACAGATGAGGAAACTGAGGCAAGCAGAGTAAAGTGATTTGCCTAGAGTCACATAGGTGGTAAGTATCTAAGGTCAAATTTGAACTCAAGAAGAAGAGTCTTCCTGACTCTAAGTCCAGCACTCTATCCACTATACTACCCAACTGCTTCAGTTTTGTATTCTAGCTGGCTCATAATTTTCATTTGTGACCTTGAGCAAGTCCCTTACACTTTAACAGTGTGGACTGAATTTTGCAAAGGAGAGCAGGCAATTGGAATTGAAGATGGCCTCACAAGGTTCCATTTGGGAGGGGCCAGTGAAAGAGGGAGTTTGGGGAAGATTCTGAAGATTCTAAACTGCCAACGGCCAACTGCCACTTACTGGGGAAGACTTTCAAGCTCTGGAGTGGGCTTGGGGTAGATGGTTGTGGGTGGCCGGGAGGATCTGGACAGGAATTTAGCTCTTCTGAACCTAAATTTCAGGGGCAATTTGGAGATTTCAACAGCTAACCCTTTCTACTGACTTCAATGCCAACGAAGAAGATACTGAAAGAGTTGTGCTCCATATTTGGCCACAGTGTCCAGACTCCAGAGGGAACGGGCATTTGGGGGACCCTTCCTTCATCCATCTTATACCCCTTCCTTGCAGTTATTCCCCTGTTTGTTAGACAGTGTTAAGGATGGAATATTGTGAAGAGAGGGGGAGTCCACTTCTGTGTCCAAGCTGCAGAAGATACCAGAACTGCTCTCTTGTTGAGGGTTTCATAGTTGATAGAGGAGTTTTCCCATTTCCCTCCTTCCTCTAAATCCACAAATAATCCTTACCCTGTTATCCTGAATTCCTTCATCCTTATAATAAATCTTTATTAATTTATTAGTGGTAGTTTGGGGCTGTTTCTTTGAGGGGAGGAAGACTGATCTTGTGGCTGAGGGGAAGAAGAATACCAAACACCATCTTGAAGGGCAAAGCAACTAGAACTTAGGAGTGGGGAGGCTTGTCTCAGTATTACTGGCTCTGAGGGTTGGAACCAACCCACTAGAGTCCCAACTGAACCCCAACACCTTCCTTCAACATCCCCACTATAGCTTTGCCAGTTTAGGAACCTCATTGAGTTTATTCCCTCACAGGTGTTCCCTGGGGTGAGGGTGAGTGATTAGCTGCTCTGGCCCACTGAATACTATCTGGTGGGGGGTCCTGACAAACACCTTCCACACCATCAATACTCACCCTCATACAACACTCCTGTAGCTTTAGTTTTCTCTTGTGTAAAATGAAGACTTGGACTGGAGGATTTCTAAGGTCTCTTCTAGTTCTAAATAATCCTTTCAAATAAATCTTGTGTATTAGGAAAAAGGAGGCCCAGGGAATTATAAAAACGTTAGAGCTGAGGTTTCAAGAGTGTCTTCTCACCCAAGATAGTTGACCAGGTAGTTGGTCAATGTTCGCCATACTAATCACATGATGAGAACTTTTAAATTTTACTTTCATCATATTTCTTTACCCCAAATTCCAGGATACCTTTTTCAACTTGTGCTCCAAGTCCATATTTCCCAGTTAGAGGATGAAGATTCAGTTCTTGAAACTTGTAAAGCTTTTAAAGACACAAAAACAGAAAAGAAGTCAAAGGGCTATTACAATTCAGTTTTAGTGTTAACGTGGATGCAGACTGAAATCAAATGCCTTGAATGTTCAAGTGACTCACCACAGTGTTTTCTTTCACCTACTTCAGGGTTTTCCTTCGGCTCTTAATTATTTATCTGTTCTGACATAAGTTTACATTCCAAGTTGCTCTGTCTAGCACATAGTCAGGCAGTAATATTAAAAGTGAAAGGCGAAAATTTCCTTTGAACTTGGGAAGAATACAGTAAGCTGACTAAAAGGGATAATTTAGTGAACAGAGTTCTCTAGTCAGAAAAACGAGCTTTGTATCAAAGTTGATTAACCCTCCCCAAACCCAAGCTCAAAATTCCTAATGTCATAATCTTATAAAATACCTTCCAATATGACTCAAAATGTTCTTTGATAAACATCTTGATACTTTAATACTTTCATATTAATATTATTATTATTATGAAGATAAAATGAGCCAGATGTTCACCCATCAATGCCTAAATTAGTCCCTAGTAGTAAAATAGTCACTCAGGCTAGCATTAACTGTTTTCCAGCCTTTCTTCTGCCATTTTCTGCACTGTAGCAACAAAGTATTTTGAGCATTACATTTGATGTAGATCTGGGTTGTTGTTGGTTCTTTGTTTTTGAAGAGGACCAATAACATCACAGGGTGATGGCTTGATTTATTCATGAGTTGGATTTAAGTGAGGCAGAGTTGCACAAAGTCTTCAGGTCACTTTCTCTTTCATAGTTATCAAAGTCCAGTAGCAGTACAAACATCAGGATGACTGGCGATGGCCCAAGATGCAGTGGATGACCTTGGATTAGGATGTTAAACAAAAGCATATGAATTTAGAATCATAGACTATGGGATTTAGAAAGTGCATTGGAGATCATCTAGTCAAAACACCATACTTGAATAATGGACTTGGAAACAAGAAGACCTGGATTTGAATCCCACTTCAGATATTTGCTAGCTGTGTGACTTTAAACAAGTCGTTTAACTTCTCTAAGTCTCAGTTTCTTCAAGCAATTAAGTATTTATTAATTATCTATGATATGTCAAGTCCTGAGCTAAGTGCTAGGTATACAAAGAAGAAGTAAAACAGGGGGCAACTGGGTAGCACAGTGGATTGAGTGCCAGGCCTAGAGATGGCAGATCCTAGGTTCAAATTTGGCCACAGACACTTCCTAGCTGTGTGACCCTGGGCAAATTACATAACCCCCATTGCCTAGCCCTTAACACTCTTCTGCCCTGGAATCAATAGGTACTATTGATTCCAAGGTAGAAGGTAAGGGTTTTTAAAAAATAAATTAAAAAAGTAAAAATAATAAAAAGTAAAAAGAACAGCATTCTTGTTCTCAAGGAGGTTTCCTTCTAAATAGGAACATAATAAGTGTATAGATTGATATATACATGTACTTATGTCCCACATGGGGTAAAGGGCCATCTCCCAACTGTATGTAGCATGAGGGTGTCATTGTGGCTGAAAGGGAGGCAGAATAGGTATTTCTAGTCTCTTCTGCCCTCATTATTCTCCAAAGTAGAATTTAATTCCTTCTAGAATAGAAATAGGAGGCTGGGACCAGAGTAGCCTCTTCACCTTCCATATGGTATAGTCTCTTCTACAATTGACAGCATTTAGACTAACTCTGGAGCAGCTAGGTGGTACAGCAGTGGACCTGAATGTCAGGAAGATCTGAGTTCTCAGACACATATTAACTATGTGACCCTAGGAAAGTCACAACATTCTTTGTCTCAGTTCCTCATCTGTTAAGTAGGGACACACTGGAGAAAGAAATGGCAAAACACTCCAGTTTCTTTACCAAGAAAATCCCATGGACAAGAGTCTATGGGGTCATATAGAGTTGGATATGACTGAATGACTGAATAACAAGAAGACTAATTCTTTTATTAGGAAATTGAGAACTATTGCTTTTTTCAGGGTCATACAGATAGGTATTGGTTAAACCAGAATGAAAACCTAGGTTTCATGGCAACAACCCAGTGTGCTTTCTATTTTACTATTTTTCAAACATCTAACTGTTTCTCTTTATATACAAAGAGCTTTTTGATAACAACTCAAAACTTATAACCTTCAATAAGGTTAATAAGATGTTTTCAAATACAAAGGAAATAAAGCAGACAAGCATTATGTGTAATGATATTTTTTTTATTGTGTAATGATATTTTGCAAAGCAATATGGAAAGCAACATGATGGACAGTTACCTGATTAGAACATGTAATGGACTGAGCCTGGCAGTAGCTGGCATGTGCCAAATCAGTTGGTGCTCAGGTATATAAGGAAGTATTTGAACCGGGACAGGGTCTCAATCTGAGATATTTGGGGTAGTGAGAGGTTGTGGTGGTGGTGAAGGTAGGCCATATGTCAACTCAATTACCAGCAACCTGCAATGACCAATTTCACAGTCCCAGATCCTGTGATACCTTTTACTGAATAACCTGTTTCTGATTCATACTCCAAGAAGAAGCAACAATATCTTTCAGCAAACAACCTGATTTGGGTTGAACCCTTGTCTGGCCCAGCCAGGCTGGCAACTGGCTATTAGCAATTGACAACTGACAAGCCTGATTACCTTCAAGTCAAGTCAAATACCATCTTTATCATCATTAGCTTAGATTAAGAACCTCCTGTTCCCCTCCTTTCCAGTTATTACTCTGTTCTGTAGCCTCTTTTCTCCTCACCCTTCTCCAAGGAAGATTCAAATTCCTTTTAAGAGGGAAAACAGGAGTTTGGACTCTGCTCTTCTCAGAGAAAGGGGTCACTATCTAGAATTATATCTATTTGCTTCCTTAAATATTAAATATTGTAAGTTTAAGGGATCTGTTTTCATTACAAAGGGAAGGCCAAATAAGGCAGTTTATATTTAATTCAAGAAGTAACAGGAAACCACTATTGGTTAATGAGTAGGAGAACAACATGATCATACCTGCTCTTAAGGAAAAATCCCATTGATAGTCCCATGGAGAATGGATTAAGTAGAGACAAGCTTGGAGCAGGCATACCAGCTAGGAGGTTTTCACAATAGTTTAGGTAAGAAGTGATGGGGCCTTAACTCATATGAGTAGAAAGAAGAAGGCAGATATAAGAGACATGGGTGTATAAGCAAAAATTTGTACAATGGATTGGCTATGTGGGGCATAGAATGGAACTGAAGATGACACTGAAGTGCTAAGCCAGGATAACTAGAAGGATGCTGGTGCCTTCAATAGAAATAGAGAAAATCAGAAGAGATTTGGGTTTAAAGGGAAAGATTTATTCTATTTTTTACATGTTCAGTTTGAAATGCCTAGAGAATATCTGATTTGGAATGTCTCATAGGCAGTTAGTGATAAGAAAGAGAGAGACAGAGAGACAGAGACAGACAGAGAGACAGAGAGTAGAGAAACAAAGTCAGCAACAGAGACTCATAATAGAAATATTGCAGTATAAGTAGGAATTAAATATATAGAGATCATAATTAAACCTATGGATGCAGATGAGATGACTAGGTGAAAAAATAGTGAAATGAGTAAAGGGTCCATATTATGTTATGTTAGCCACTCTTATGGATGGTGAGGTGGTGTCTCAGAATTGTTTTAATTTGCATTTCCCTGATTATAAATAATTTAGACCGCTTTTCATATGACTACTGGCAGCCCTGATTCTCTCTTCTGAAAATTGCCCATTCAGAACCTTCAACCATTTATAAACTGGAGAATAGCTCTTATTTTCATAAATTTGACTCAGTCCCTTATATATCTGAGATGATAATTTTATCAGAGACACTTGCTGTAAAATGTTTTCCAGTTGTCTGTTTTCTATCTAGTTTTGGTTATATTTCTCTTGCTTGTTCAAAACCCTTTTAGTTTAAAGTAATCAAGTATCCATCATACCTCTCTTGATCTTCTCTAAGTCTTGACTGATCATGAACTCTTCTCTTACCCATAGATTTGACAAGTAATTTATTCCATGCTTCCCTAATTTGTTTATATTGTCACCCTTTATGTCTAAATCAAGTACCCATTTTGAGCTTAAATTGTTACGTGGTGTGAGGTGTTGTCTTATGCCTTATTTCTTCCAGACTACTTTCTAGTTTTCCTGGCAATTTTTGTTGAATAATGAGTTCTTGCCCCAGTAACTGGGTTCTGTGCTCATTTAGTTCTATATATCATGTACCCATTCTATTCAATGATCAGACACTATTCCTTATCCAATAACAATTGTTTTGATGATTACCTCTATATTATAGTTTTAAGATCTGGTACGTCTAGGCCTCTTCCTTCACTTTATTATTTCCACTGATTGCTTTGATATTCTTGACTTTTTGTTCTTCCAGATAAATTTTGCTATTTTTTCCCCTAGTTATATAAAATATTGGTAATTGGATTGATGTAGCATTGAATTTGGTGTTCAGTCAGTTCAGTTGTGTCTGACTCTTTGTGACCCTGTTTGGGGTTTTCTTGGCAAAAAATACTGGAGCAGTTTGACATTTCCTTCTCTAGATCATTTTATAGATGAGGAAACTGAGGCCAACAGGGTTAAAAATTTGGCTAAGGTCACACAGCTAGTAAATGTCTGAGACCATATCTGAATTCAGATCTTCCTGACTATCCATTTTGCCACTTAGCTACCCCATATAGTGAATAATATAATAGCACTGACTAAGTAAATTAATTTAGGCAGTATTATCCTTTTTATTTTATTGGCTCGGCCTACCCATAAGTAATGAATATTTCTCTGGTTGTTTAGATCTATATTTTTTTGAAAAGATTTTGGTAACTATTAATATAGTTACTAGGTGTGTCTTGGGAGGTAGGCACTGAAGTATTTTATATTCTTTGTAGTTATTTTAAATGGAATCTCTTTTTCTATCTCTTTGTGCTGGATTTTGTTGGTAATCTATAGAAATGCTAAGAATTCCTGTGGATAGCAGAGACATTTCAGTTGAGTAATAAAGTCCTTATGGAATGTGGAAAATCATATCAACCTCACATGGATATTGTGAAAATAAAATGAGGCATTAATAATAATAGCTAGCGTTTTAGGCTTGAAAAACACTTTATGTTTGCCAGTTTAATCAATGCATGGAAAATATTTTGCAAACTTAAAATGCTACATAAATGACACTATTATTCTTTCTGTTATCATAACTCTTCTCCACCCCCATTATGAGGAAACATAGGCTAACAAGAATTTCAAGGACTTGCTCAAAGTCAAACAGCCAGATTGTAGCCAAGCTAAGATAAGAGATTATGTCTTTTAACTGATTCCCTATATTTCATAACCACATATTTACATATTATGAGTGTAATGAAATAAATGCTAACCCAGCGGCCTGAAAGAATTAATTTTTCATCTTGTATACTAAATATACTACCGGGGAGTATCTTAAAAACCAAATGGAACCATAGAATTTTAGAGTAGGCAGGGTAATATAATCCAAACCTCTTATTTTACAAATGAGGGAATGGAGGCATTTCAATTCAATAAGTGGTGGTAACTTTACTTAAAAATACAAGAGTAAATGAATCTCACTTGTAACTCCGGTGAGGAGGTTCATTCCCCAAACCTAGAGCTCTTAGGTACTCAAAAGAAAGCCTATGATTTTGTAATTACTTTTTAGAGATGTTTAGAATATCCCACAGGACTAAGCTAATGTGACCAATGAAGTAGTAATAACAAAAGTAATGATGATGTTAATGTTAACACTATAGCGCATATCTATGTAATTACAAAGAGTATATGCATATATATATGCATATATATATATATATGCTTTCCTAAAAATAACCTTTTGAGGTATATATGTTATTATCTCCATTTTAGCAATAAGAAAACTGACACCCAGGGATCTTAGAACCTAAGTACATAGTTTTTATTTTGTTTACATTTTGGAAATGTGTCACAGTTGCATATGTTTCCTAGTGTTTTAGAATCACAGGAATCAACTTGATCTAATAAATGTGTAGAATCTAAACAGGGTTAACTTTTTTTTTAAATAGACCTAAAATCTCAAGAGAAATCATGAGAAAAGTAGAAATAATAGATTAGCACTTTTAGATCACAAATTATAATATAAAGCAGTAATTATCAAAAATTTTGGGACTGCTTAAAATATAGGACTGATTTAAAGGGGAGAACATTTTAGCCAAGTCCCTGGAAGGAAATCAGTTCAGTATCTGGAGATAGTCATTGCCTTCTTCACCATACTGATCAGATGAGGACCACCTGAATTTCTGGTCAGAAAATTTGGACTTCTCATTCATTTTCTAGCAGTATCTCTGGGCTAGCAGTGTCTAGAAGTAGTGTGAGCATCAGAAGAGACAACATTAAGGAAAGGAAACTTTAAGACTATACAAGGAACCCAGCAGAAAACTACTTTGTTCTTCAAGGGAACTTCACCAATACTCATACCAGCCAACTCTGGTTATAAATCAGCCCCAGAAGTGACTTGTGTGATCCATCCAAGCAATTAATTGATCCAGCAGCTGAGACACAAAAGAGAATGACTTATCTATCACCTATGGCACAGGCAGAAGTGAATCTGGTGAAGGGAATATTTGATAATCCCCAATTAAGTTTTGGTTTATTATTCTCTCAGAGATTGTTTAGATGAGTAGAGGAGTATATACCTTAGTTGGGGGTGGGAGGAATGAATGTTTTGGTAATTCTGTTCTTGTTATATTTTTCAGTAAACATACTGAAATATTATAAAAGTTAAAAAATAAAACAAAAAAACCAATTTGGAACTAGTTAAAAGAAATATAAATCAATAAAACAGAATTAAAGAAAAATCATTTAAAAATTGAACTTAGTAGCCACATTGTTCAATAAATTCTGCTTAAATTGCATAAGGAAGAATTCCCTATTTGACAATAAATGATAGTTTAAAAAGAAGTTTAAAAATTAGGTTTAGTGATCAGCTTTTATGCCATATACCACAATAAATTCAAAATTTATATGTGACTTTACCATTAAAAACCATAAATAAAAGAAAACAGAAGAGAACCAAATCAGGTAATTTTCTTAGTCACAAACAAGGAAATTCTTTAACAAATAAGAAATTTTTGTTGTTCTTCATTTGTTTCAGTTGTGTCCACCTTTGTGACCCCATTTGGGGTTTTCTTGGCAAAGATACTGGAGTGCTTTGTCACTTTCTTCTCCAGCTCATTTTACAGATGAGAAAACTTAGGGAAACCAGCTTAAGTGTCTTGTCTAGGGTCATATAGCTAATAAGTATCTAAGACTGGATTTGAAATCAGGCCTTCCTGATTCCAGATTTGGCACCATATCCATTGTGCCACCTAGCTGCCCAAACAAGAGATAAAGGCTATCATAAAAAGCAATCATTTTTATTAAATGGATTTGAAAGGTTTTAAAGAATACAATGCAACTAGCTAAGGTGATGAATGGGACTCAGTGATTAGCAGAATGCCTGACATATAGTAGGTGCTTAATTAATGTTTATTTATTGATTGAATAAGACATGTGCATCTTTAGCCTTGGTGGCTTTTCCTGCACCAGCCCATCCATGCTACCATGTACATCATCATCGAATGGGAGTGGGAGTGAGAGTATGAATTCTGAGAATCCAAGGCAACAGGTTATATATTTGATAATCCAAAATCAGTTCTGTAATTATCTAAAAAACAGAAACTAAACAGCCTCTAATTATAATCCTGTTAAAATGCAAAATACTGGAAATGGTCATATCAATGCCAGCTTAGTTGTCCTATAAGTGGCACAATGAATTACAATTTAATTCAGAGTCCACTTACTAACCCTTGTTATTTCTGGCTAGTGGGATATCAGTAAACACTCAAAAGACTTATCAGTCTAAATTACTGAAGAAAGACTAGTTAAAATGTGTACAATATTAGTTAACCAGAGACCAAGTGATGCTGCTGTTTGTAGAAATAGGATTCTGAGGGGCAGCCAGGTGGCTCAGTGGATTGAGAGCCAGGCTTAGAGATAGGAGGTCCTAGGTTCAAATGTGACCTCAGATACTTCCTAGCTCGGTGACCTTGGACAAGTCACTTAACCCCTATTGCCCACCCTTACCACTCTTCTGCCTTGGAACTAATACACAGTATTGATTCTAAGACAGAAGGTAAGGGTTTAAAAGAAAAAAAAAATGAAATAGAATTCTGTGTACACTTCCTGCTAGAAGAAATCAAATTATATACACTAAGATTTGAAAATATTCAGAGTAGTGAGACCAAGATAATATCTTGTTAGGAGCCAGTAGAAGAAATAGGGTCTTTGATAGGGCCTTTTATCTGGATTCCCATCATGATCTATATAGCTGATATAGCTTTGTGATTGATTCTGGTAGCCTAAGCCAGAAAGGCTGGGTTACTAGCAGGTTGGTTAATCCAAAATAATTGACCCCTCCTGGAGGCTCCTTTTTTGAAAGTCATTGAGAGAAACAGAGTCTATAATAGATATTTTGACCTTTTTGCTCTGCAAGTCAGAACGCAGACAGGATGGGCTACCTAAGATTAAAAATCTTGACTCCCTCTTTGATTCCTTTTATCATCCACACCTTTTCTTATTGGAAAGCATTATAATCTAATTTTCTAGGAAAGTTTTATGTTCTTAGTAAACCAGCAGTTAAGGAGTTAACAGTTTCTCTCCAAGACAAAAAAGCAGAAATTAAGCAAAAAGCTGCTTGGGCTCTGAAACTGAGAGCCAGGCCTAGAGACGGGAGGTCCTAGGTTCAAATTTGGCCTCAGACACTTCCCAGCTGTGTGACTCTGGGCAAGTCACTTGACCCCCTTTGCCTTGCCCTTACCACTCTTCTGCCTTGGAGCCAATACTCAGCATTGACTCCAAGGCAGAAGGTAAGGGTTTAAAAATAAAACCCAAAAAAGACAAAACTATATACCAGTTATGAGGTAATTTGGTGTGCGCAGCTGTCAAACTTCTTTGGGCTTTGGGTGAAAAGGGGTTTTGTTGAATACTGTATAAAATAAATCTCAAGCTCATTGCTGGTCAATGCAGCAGCTATGAGATGACAAACAGAAAGTCTCCAGCTTCCTTCTTTCTCACCTAAACCATCCACTTATCAGATTCCTGGAGCTATTGGATAGCTTTCAACAATATCTCACTTCATTATATTATGTGTCAGACTTCAAAGTCCTTGAACTATCAGTTTTATTCCTCCACTTCTTATTTAAAGTTGGAGAATCTGGTTCCCTGAATGCTGAATATGGATCTGCAGAAATTCACTAAAGTCTAAATCAATTGGTTAATGTGGACTATTATTTTTAGCTGATACTCATCTTGTTCCAATGGAGCTATTCATATTAAGCAAATATTGTTGAATACGAGAAAATATTGAATAGGGACTGAATAATTATTTAAAATCAGACATTATAACAACTAAGATTCTATTTTTTTTGTTGTTGAGCCATTTTTTTAGGCATCTGACTCTTCATGACCCTAAGTATGGGGTTCTTGGCAAAGATACTTGTAGTGGTTTGCCATTTCCTTCTCGAGTTCATTTTACAGATGATGAAACTGAGGCAAACAAGATTAAGTGACATGCATAGTCACATAGCTAGTACCTGAGGCCAGATTTGAACTCTTTGAGAGTCTTCTTGAAGCTTTCTTGACTGGCACTTTATTTACTATGCCACTTAGCTGCTCAAGATTCCAATATATAGCCATAGTAGAAGGAGCAAAATTCACAATTGAAGATTAAAACATATAAAAATGGTGGAGAGAACTTTCCAATGAAGATGAGTTATCCAGCTATGAATATTCTTCTCCTTCAACTAAAATAATTACTGAAAAGTACAATAGTAAATGGTGTTTTAAAAGAAGACAAAAAGGTGACCAAATAAATTTTAGGGAATTCCCCACTAAAATGAAGGCTACAGAGCAGCTGGGTAGCTCAGTGGATTGAGAGTCAGAGACTAAAGATGGGAAGTAAGTCCTAGGTTCAAAGCTGGCCTCAGACACTTCCTAGCTCTGTGACCCTGGGCAAGTCACTTGACCCCCATTGCCCACCCTTACCACTCTTCCACCAAGGAGCCAATACACAGAAGTTAAGGGTTTAAAAAATAACTCTGATAAGGATCTGTATAGTAGGAAAATCTTGAACCCCTAAAGACTACATTGCCCAGAGTTCCTTTCTGTATTACCTAGAATGCTTTTCCTTTTGTTTACATTTGCATGGTCACATTTGTATAAGTTATGAGGCTCCACTTCATTCTTTCTCTTTTGCTCTGGGGAGTGGGCTGAATAGCTAGGTCTTTTACTTTAGTTATTATTAATAAAACTTTATCAAATATAATATTTAGTTATTGGATATTAATTTTAAAATCTGCAGGTCTAATAGGCAAGGCATATAGGGAACTCATAAATAAGTAAGAGAAAAAACTATCTCCCAGTGTATATGTGGTCAAAGAGAATGAATAACTTTTCTCAAAAGAAAAATTGGAAATTGTTAACAGCTATATAAAAATTATTTTAAATAATTTAAATCATAATGACACTAACTTTCATCTGGAGCTTAGAGATTTAGCAAAGAATACAAAAGATAGAAATAATCACTATTGAAGGAGTTGTGGAAAGAGGTATACTAATGATATTGTATTGGTACAGCTAAGAACTAGTCTAAAAGTCCTGAAAAGCATTTTGAAATTCTGTATTTTCTTTCCTACTATACTTTCTTTGCTAATACAAAAAATGATGCTATAAATGTTTTATGTCTAGTACCATATTTTGTGAGCCAGAGTTCCTGGTGCTAGACATAATACTGTAATGATATCAATAATAAAAAATATAGCATGTATACCAAAATATTTAGTTTCATTTTCTTTATTAGCAAAGAAAGAATATTAGGAAAGAAAATGCATGACAGTTGCATTGGGAATAGCTAAAGAAATGATCACATATGGATGTAAAAGACTTGCAGTACTAGAAGAAGTTATGAATATGGTGAATATGGTGAAAAGCAAAGGAAGACATAAATGAGTTGATTCAAAGTTAACTTAGTAGAGCCATAAAAACAATATAATGATTGAAAGTAAGTTAAATAGCAACAACAAAGCAATTAAAACTGAATAGTATAAATTTATTATAGCTAAGTTTAACTCCCCCCAAAAGAGTTAAAATAATTGTCTTTCCTTTCCTTTCCTTTCCAGCTTTGAAAAGTTCAGTAACTGAATAGGAAACAAAATAAAATGTGGTATTTCATTGTTGTCTTTGTTATTCTCCTTGAATTGTTTTTCCTTCTCTTTTTTCTTTGTTATAAAGGATGACTTTCTGGGAAGGAGACAAGAGGAAGGAGATATATTGAGAAACATAGGTTTCATAAAAATTAGACACATCTATAACATTTTGTTTATATGCTGCCAAAGTGAACACATAAACAACATTTTAAAAACTAGAAAAATATTACCTACATCAATGAGTCAAAATGAAATGTATCTAGTTTTTTGTAACTAGAAATATTATGTATCTTTGTATGTCTCTGTCTTTATGTATATCTCTCCATCTCTCTGTCACTATCTCTGTCTCTCTGTCTCTCTCTGTCTCTGCCTCTCGCTCTGCCTCTCTCTCTGTCTCTCTCTGTCTCTCTTTCTATCTCTCTTCCTCCCTCCCTCCTTAGCTACCTATCTATCTTATATAATTAGGTCCTCCAAATTTTCCCCTTTCCTATATTGTTTAATATTCTCATCTGGTATATAAATGTTATCCAAACAACATTTTATCCAAACAAAAAGCAATTAAGATTTGTAAAAATTTGTCAGAGAAGGTCATCTTTAAACATGTAGAAAGTTCAGTGCAATCCTGACTTAGGCATTTACTGTGTGATTCTGGGATATTCAATTAGCATCTCTGAGCCTCAGGCCCTTTATCTGTAAAACTGAGATACTAATACTGTCACTAATCTGTCTTTCAAAGGTGGATGTGAGAAAAAACATTTCAGAAGTCTCATCATTGAATTATTGTTTTAATTATTAAGGCCATAATGATAATGATGATGATGATAAACCATAAAAGTACCTTTTATATTAATATATTTCCTTGATATGACAATGCTTAATTCTCTATAATGTACAATGTATTCCTTGGGCTTTCTATGAGTCTAGAATAAGCTTAGGCACATGATAAATGCCACAAAAATACTTGATTTTAGGTGCCACCTTTTGGGAAAGGAAAGGGGAGGAGAAAAGGAAAGAACCTAAAAGGTATGTTTCTAAAAAGCATTTGAAAGAACCAGGGATGGTTAGTTTGGAGAATAGAAGACTCAGCAGAACAACATATCTATCTACGTATGTTAAAAGGGAATTGTCTATTTGGAAGTTGGAATAGATGCATTCTGCTTGGACCATGAAGGTAGGACAAGTCACATTAAGTAGGAGCTATAAAGAGCTAAATGTAGGCTTGATACAAGTCCAACTGTCTAACTAACCTAAGTATCTCTTGGTTTATGCTACAGGTGCTGAGAATCTAGACCAACCCTTTTCTTTTATCAACAATTTTCTCTTGATTTATTACTTTCAAGTTGCCTGATTCCTCAAGAGGGAAGTTAGATTTCCTAATTTTCACATTCATTAACTACTAACCTAAACCTCACCTATATGAGGACAATTTTATTTTAGGCTTTCTTGCCCACTTCTTTCTCTGTCTTCTCCCTTGACCCCACCTCCTCACAAGGTGAGAATTAGAAGAAGTATCTAATATCCAACATAAATCAGGAATGGGACAGATAGTTCATTCCTACACATATACAAAAGGGAATGCTTAAGCAACGCAGAATCATAAAATGATTAGAATGGAATCTAATAACATCGCTTGGTACAATCAATTAAGATGTCAATATTCAATCCTCATTTGGACAAAGTATTTTTGCAAAACTATTAATTAACTATTTGATATTTCACCTCCACAGAGCATAGTCTGATCAAACATCAGAAGGATTATTTTTACAGTTGCTTTACTTTCTTTTTCCACAGTGCCATGTCTGCTCTCCAATGCAGAGGGCAAGAATTGGAATTCTAGCTCACCCTATTTACCTTCAGCAGTTCTGCTTTGTTTCAACCAAATGGAACAAGATGCCCACGCCCCACCAGCAGGATACCCTCCATTCTTTCCAGCTTCCTTTTGTGTGGTTTTACCCCATTAGATTGAAAGCTCTTTCAGGGCAGAGTCTATTTTTCTTTTTCCCTTTTATATCTCCAGATTTTAGCACAGTGCCTGGCACATAATTAGGACTTAAATGTTTATTGAGTTCAATAGCAAATATTCTAAGACCTTTTGGTGATCTCAAAGTTGATATTAAAGGAAAGAGATATACAAAGGAGTTAAAGGCAGACAGGGTTATAAACCCAACTTATAGAGCCCCGATCCACATGGGGAATGGCTCTTGCTGCTATTTTACTGGGTTACAGAAGAGAATCATTCTCCAACACTGCATACAGTACTGCTAAGAACAAAGAAGTCAAGAAAAACTTGCCAGCCAGCTAGCCAGCTGGAAGTCTCCATCTCTTTTACCTGGTGTCACACTCAATATGATCATCTTTTCCAGATCAGTCATCAAATGGTGGGGTGGGGAAGGAGAGAGAGGAGGCAACCCAGAGATGATATAAGTAGAATAAAGCATATATCTTTTCTGCATGTTCAATTTTTAAAAATTAGTTTTAGTTTAGTTTAGTTTAATTTTGTTTCAAAGTTTCTTGTGAGCTTGTAGAGCATTACTTTGCATGGTTGGAGTAAGGATTGGGGTGAGACATTTCATATAAAGAAAAACTTCTATAAAATCAGAGCTATTGGAAAAGGGACAATTTACTGCTGAAAAAAAGAGAAAATTTTCCATCAGAGGCTGGATGATGACTCACTTATCTATTATGGGGGGTGTTTGCAATGTTGTTTGAGTCATCATTTACATATGGCCTTGTGGTAGTCACTTACATTTTGCTAGGAAAACATCTCAGTACAACAAAGCAATGCAGTTTCCTACAACCACTTGTAACTTATGTTTTCTAGAAGAAATTTAGTTCCTCCATTAAGAAACAAATGCTTATGATATATGTTTCTCCTTTTGTTCAGAATGTTACATTCCTCACTTTTCTAGGCCTTCCATACCAGATTATCTAAAGGCTTCAGAACATAAGCACATTCAACCATGGTCAAGTTTGAGATCCATATGGCGGAGAGGGGTTCAAGCTGCAGAGATGGGTGCAAGCTGCAACACAGAATTCCATAGTGCCCCCCAAAACTCTGAGAGAGGGGGCAGTTAGAGGCAGTTGGAGTCCTGGGATAAAAAGGCAGGACACCTGCCTTGCAGGGGCTTCTTGAGTCTGGGGTCTTAGGGCTTAGGTCTTGGGACCTGATCCTGATCTGGGTGTTGTCTCTGCAAGCTGTGTGTCTCTGAGCTGAGCCATTCAGTCTCTGACTGCCAAACCTGTTTTACTTTGGTTAGAGACCATTCAACAACATCAATGTTTACCTTAGTTTAGCTGTCTAGGTTTAGAAAAAGAATATTTATAGGGTTAGAGAGCAGATCAGCCATTCAAGCTACATTTCCCCCTTTGGGGGGAGGGGCTGTTTTAGATATAACTATTTAGGTAGTTTCCTCCTCACCTATCAAACCTAAGCCTTATTCCCCCCTTCCCATTTCCTAATATTATTAAACCCCTATTAGCTAGGAACAGTGTCTGGATATTGATAATTTGGGAAATATACTCGCATCCTCCATAAGCCAAATTCCTCTTACTGGTAGCCCTGAAGTTAATCATTCCTAACCTCTGAGCCAGTGAGCTTTAAGTCATCAAGCTTCACCTATTGTATCCTGTGGGGAATAATTCAGAGAAAGATATCATCATAAGGAGTTTAGCCTTTCCCCACTTACCATTTTGGCTCAGGAGTTATCAAGCCAAATTATCCACCATTACCAAACTGTTAACTGACTTTCCAACTGTTTAGTGGTGGTGGTGGTGGGGGGAAGGTGAGGGAGCACTTCCACAAGCTCCTGCCCCTCCCTTCCTGCCAGCCTGCTTGTGTGCTTGTGTCTCTCCAAAGACCTTGGGATTAGGGAGATTACATTGCTACTGACCCCCATCATTTTACAGTTTCCCTGATTCTACATCAAGAAAGAATTTTTCACATTTAATAGATCGAAAAAGAGGAAACTTTAAAGAGGGGCCATGAGTGACTTTCTTGAGGTCACCAAATGAATTTAGAAAGGAAGCCAGAGAAGATAAAACCCTAATTTCTGCAGCTTCCTCTTTGTTAAATTCCATCTCCCTGAAACTTTGTCCATTAACTTCATCAATTCTCAATAGTGATATTGTTTTTGCCTACAGAAGTGGAACAAAAATTCAGCCAAAAAGAAATAAGCATTCAACATTGTAGAAAGTCATTTATCAATTGATTCTAATAGTGTTATGCACATATAATTTAACCAAATATATAACTTTAAGAACCACACAACAATTAACACTTGAAGGATTTTGCAATTAACATTTATGCACTACTACATTTTAATGAGTATACTTGGGAACATTTTTGGAGAATGCATAAATAACCAAGAGTTTTTTTTATAAGCCTTAACATTGCTTTGGTTGATAAGGTTTTAATGATGTAAGCACACTTATACAAAACAGAACCCTGGATAATTAATTTTGCATGGCTGCAATTTTACTATTTTAAATTAAGGAATTTACATCAAGGGCATATATTTTATACAAGAAAATGAATAAATGTGATCCCCAAATTACATATGAGTTACAAGAAGATAATTCACTAGGAAAAAAATGAACTGAAAGAAATCCCATGGCTTGCAAAGTAATTACACTATTGAATACAATACACAATGCATCTATAACATTTAACAATAATTGTTTACTCGATATCATCAAATTATCTTACAAAATATATTTGACTAAACATAAATGTTCCTTATGAAACTTTATCTCAATTTAATCATGGTCTCAAACAGACTATCACACTTCATTATGGTATATATGTTCTCTGTTTTCTGGAGTCCCTTAGTCTTTTGGTACTGGAATCTCATAATTATTTGTCTAGAGTTTTTGATTTAAGAATCGTAAATACATTTGGTTAAAAAAATCTCATGTTATTTTAAATTACATATGAATGGCATAAAACGCAATTTTAGTCTATACTATTAGAAGAGTAAAAACACTGTGCATTATTCCAACTTGTAGTTAAATTCAAATAATTTATAACTAATTATCATTTGTTTTTAATTTACATTCCATCTCCTTGCCAAAGGACAGCTTGAGTCCACTTTAAAATTAACCATATATTATATAGGACAAGTAAGAATTAAAACAGAACAGAGACTATTGCAAATGAGCAGAGGGAGTTGGTAATACTAGGCCCCTGAAGTGAGATAATCATCTTCTAATGATATGATAGAGAGACTGCTAGAAAAAGAATACTGAAATCAGGAGACCTAGGTTATAATTCTGGTTCCTTTACTAATTGTATGACCATTAACAAATTACTTTCTATATCCAAGTCTCATTTTCCTTCTATATAAAATAGAAGATCTGAAATATATTCTCTCTAAGTTCCCTCAAAGCTCTGACATTCAATGATTTTCTGACAGCTAGTTACAAAATTTGTCATTAATATGTTTATCAACTAAAGGAAACATAGATTACAAAAATTTTATTGCTGTAAAATAAAATATACAAAATTTATTTGCAGAGACAAAATTTTTCCTGGAATTAAAATAAAGTATAAATATTTCATGTAGATCATTCTATTAGAACCCTATATTTCTGATAGATGAGAGTTCATCACTTATACTGGACCCATTTAGCCACCATGATGCACTCTAGACATCTTCTGGTCATATTGTCAAATTTGTTCCATCGAGACTCCTCCCATTTTTCACAAATGGCTAGGGAAGCAATAATTAAATCAACATTACCATTCTTAGAAAGGACATGCCAATCTATAGTCTTAGAACTCCACTCACTATCTCTGTAATTTCCCAAACCAAATCACCCTTCTCATATATATGTGTGTCTTTCACTACTAGAAAATAAGGGATTTATACTTTTTACTGTATATTTTATATATCATATGCTATATTTGCTCTACTCTGTGTATCCTCCTAATAAGCACAACACTTCACACATAGCTCTTAATAAATGCTTTTTGATTCATTTTTCATTGATGTAAGGAACATGGGTAAAGGAACCTAAGGACAATGGCTTTAATTTGTTTTTATAAATGATGCCTTGTTAAAAAGTACTCCTGATGTTATTAAATATTAAGTCTAAATGCTCCAATATTTCATTGGATTTGGGATCTGATTGTGGTATTGCATTGTAAAAAGTGAAATTTGGGAAATGTATAAAACTACATTTCCCGTGATCCAACATGGTCTAACTGATTTCCGTCTCCGACGTCTTGACGCAGGGGAGAGCTTAAATCTCGTACATTTCCCGTGATTTCACTTTTTACAATTCCCCGTGAGGTCCGGCAAAAAAAAAGGTTAGTCCTTTTTTCTTCGCTGGACCTGTAAAAATAGACAACTTCTAAATTTTTCAGGAATTTTGGGGATAAAAGAAATAGATGAACAAATGGTTAAAATTAGACACATTGACAAAAAACCAATTTGGGGGCTGTCCCCCACTGGCATAACAGTGTACAATTAAAACAATACATACAAGTCAATTTCAACTCCCCATAGTTCAATCAACTGCACCCCAAAGTTCAAAGTTTGGTCTTCATGGTACAGTGAAGGCTTTTCAGACATCTTCATGGTGTCTTCACCAAAACAAGTTCATCATCTGGATTCTGGGGAGATGGCAAGATCCTTATCCTGAAATTATTCTCAAAAGAATTTAAACTTTACATTATAGATTACAAAACATACATTTTCTTCTAAGATTTTATAGCCTCTCATTATGCAGATCACAGACTACTGATGTCTACCTATCCTGTATCTGTATCTGTATTCCCCCCCATCCCACCACCAACCCCATCCCCACCGATCACTGCCTTGCCATGGAGGAAGGGCTTATACAGCTCAATGAAACTATGAGCTACGCCATGCAGGGTTACTCATGATGGACAGGTCATAGTGGAGAGTTCTGACAAATGCTGATCCATTGAAAAAGAAAATGGCAAACCACTCCAGTGTCTTTGTCTAGAAAACTTCATAGACCATTGGAGAGACTTTGGGAGCTAATGGAGGACAGAAGGGATGGGTATGCCATGAGTTTATGAGGCCACACAGAATTAGTTACAGCTATGCTATTGAGCAAATTAATCCTGTGTTTTTTTTCCTCATCTAGGTCCACATGGGTGGTAATAAAGATATGGGACTAGACTTTGGATTTCATTGACCTAGAGAAATTTCTGGTGAGAATACTTCCTCTACCAATGTAGCATATTCTTGCAGCTTATAGTATTAAAGAGTTTTCTAGAGCGGTTAGAAGTTAAGTGACTTGCCCAGGTTCATATAACCAGCATGTGGCAGAGATGGGATTTGAACTACTGACTTCAAGGTCCACTCTTTATCCACTTCAAAGAAAGGACATTTCTTGCCTCTCTCAAAACTCTTACCTAGCCCCCCCGCCCCCAACACAAGTTTGTGCATACCATACACCCATAAATACACATGCACATCAAATAGTCCATAAATGCTTTCACACATACACACTCATAAATTCTGAGCACAATATGTCATGGAATTTTTTGGACCAGAATGTCATTTTGTTAGTGCAGGGAATTTCTTTCTACCAGTTGAATTAGTAATTTTTCTGAAAGTATATAGACTTAAACATTTTCCTGGACCACTGAGCAGATACATGACTTGCCAAGGCTCACATAGCCAATGTGTGTCATAGACAGTACTTGGACTCTGCTTCTTCTGACTCCAAGGTCAGCTCTCATTCACCATGTTATTCTACAATAAAGGTAATTAAACCTGGAATGATTTCTGTAGTGCAAAATCCCCATGAACTAATTTATTATTTCAAATATTTCTAGTTTCTTGACCTCTCTCTTCCTCAGTATATATTAAAAGGTAATTGTATTAAAGGCAACCCTGTGTTGCTTGTATCTTGATCCATTCCAACTGATACACTCAGTCAGAAACAGGACTGTAATAAAATCCTCATGTGTTTATCTCTTGGAGTGCTTTTTCTTCATATCATCCATGCACTATTTATCTTGGATCTTAAATAAACAGCCTTCTTTCCTAGAGAATATATAGTCCCCAGTCTTAAATATCTTAAGATATATTTAACAACAGTTTATCTACCTAGCTTTGATTTTCTAACATCCTTTTTTAAAAAAAACACAAATCATATTTCTGGGAGTAGCTGGGTGGCTCAGTGGATTGAGAGCCAGACTAGAGATGGGAGGTCCTAGGTTCAAATCTGGCCTCAGACACTTCCTAGCTGTGTGGCCTTAGGCAAGTTACTTAATCCCCATTGCCTAGCCCTTACCACTCTTTTGCCTTGGAACCAATACATAGTACTGATTCTAAGATGGAAGACAAGGGTTTAAAAAATCATATTTCTTGAATACCTGATACTGGTAGAGGAAAGTGGCCAGGAGTATAGTTAACATTCAAAACCTACCTGGTAGAGTGTGAGAAGATTTCTGTATCTGTGCTCAAAAGACCTGAATTCAAATTTCAGCAGTGATATCAACCAGCTGAGAAAATAGCTTATATTTAGTGTCTTTGAGTCTGGGTTTCCCCATCTTTAAAATGGAGATAATGAGACTTGGTATTATCTCATTGAGTTGGTATGAGGAAATTGCTTTACTGAGCATACAAATCTATATAAAAGTGTGATGGCTATATATCTTTTTGAAATGGTGTATACATCCTTCTGTTTATTCAAAATGGTTAATGTAGAGCTTTGATAATCAATTAGTATCTTTAACTAAATAATGGGTTATATGCATGTTCCCTATCAAAATCTTGAAAAGAAAATCAGTAATACATTATGAAGGAGAAAGGAAAAGAAAAGAAGGAAAATAGCTTTTCCTATTCCTATCCTGAAAATTCACTCTAGTTAATCAGTCAGTCAACTAACATTTATTAAGTACCTACTATGTATAAACCACTTTGCATAGCACTGGGCATAAAAAGAAAAATTAAACTACATATACATACATAAACACATAGAAAACATCAGTTTCTATTCTTCAGGAGCTCACAGCCAACTAGCTTTGAACTGGACAAGAGAAGTTACATAAAAGTGGGATCCAAAATATTTTTGCTTAGTCAAAGAGGTGGGCTAGTTTTGTAGAAAAAGGAGGAGATAACAGTCTTACTGCTTTACTGATAGTCCTGGAATGTTAAAATACCTGTAGGAGGTTCTTTTGTATATTGGGTGGATCCTGTATGGAATATTTATGGGAGGACACCAGTAAGAATCCCAAAGCATGAGAATAAATAGATGTGTTAAAATTTATGCCATTAGAAACCCACAAAACCCATCCAATGGAACTACTGACTTTCCAATATGGGAGATAATTAATCTTAGCCTAAGGAATACTTTACTTACAGGCTCCCTATACATACCCCTGTCAGAACTTTCATCCATCATTGATTCCCTTTTCCACCATTTATACCTCCATCTGTACCCTCATTTGCTGTTGATACTCTCTACCAAGAAAGTTCTCCCCAAATTTAGTAGCCCAGCTTCAGCCCTTCATAAATAGAGATACTAAAGACAAAAACATCACTTCACTTGTCCTGACCCAGAGTTCTCCCCTGAAGGTCCTATGAGAACTGCTCAGTTCTTCATCAAACAGTGAACATTTATTAAGTTTCTACTATAGACACTTTTCTAAGTGTTGAGGATAGAAACAAAGAGGCAAAAGACAGTTTCTGCCCTCGAGTCCAAAATAAAATGGATTCTTACTTCTTATGTCCATAGTTAGAGCTAATCTAAATTTGGGAGCACTCAGAGATCTTAGAGGCTCAGTATTAGAGCTTTAAAGGGGTTCACAGCTCAGAAGAGTTTAGGGGACTCAAAACTGAAGACTACTCACTACTATTTCAGCCACATAATGAGTTAAATAGGCTTTTGTGAGCTGGTCTGGGAACTCAACCAACTTTTATAACATTGTTTGTATGGGGAAATCTGTTCCAAGTTCCAAACAACTGACATACAATCAAACTTTTGGAACACAACCTATTCATAAGCTGGGGACTACCTTACTGATTTCTCAGACTTGCTGGACATTAGCCAATGGGTGTATCTTATGTTGACATAAACATAATGTTCTGACATTTGCCATCATACATTAAAAGACTTAGTCTGAGTCTCTACCAACTCCATTATGCCTTCCTTGAATATCCCAGTGATATCCCCCCCTTCTGAATGTCTTCCTCTAATATTAATTTTTGGGCCATTCATGTGAGCTAAATGACTCATGCATTGCCAATAGCCTTTTCATAACTATATATCTTGTCTCCAATAAATTTTAGGCCCTTTGAATGCAGAACAATATTTTATACTTTCTTTGTTTTGCCAAAATATGAAACTAATTATAAGGCTTAAATGAATTTGAATAATATACATTTTCCTACTTGAATCCAGGATCTACAATCTGATCAGTAAAAGAAGATATAATAATAATCTTTCCATGACAGTATATAAGGTCTAGTGAATTGTCTGAGGCATGTAGAGATTAATTGACTTACCCAAGGTCAAAATTAGTAAATGTTAGATTTGGGATTTGAAATTAGGTCTTCCTGACTCCAAGTCTAGCACTTTCTCCCCACAACGATCACACTGAGTTAAGATCAATTTTGTTCTCATATAATGGCTTCCCATAGTACTTATTATTTGTACCAGTATTCATTTTGCTATTGGATTCTAAACTGCCTTGTATTGCTATTTATTTCCCAAATGAATATCCAGTGTGATTTGCTGTCTGTGGGCAAAGATTGTGCTGTGTACTTCTTTGGTATTTATTATAGTATATGGCAAAGAGCAGAGAGGACATAGTAATTTTATAATAAATACTTATCAAGTAGATTGGAATTGAGATGATTTAATTAAATGAATATTCAGATTAACCCTGTCTCCTGGTATAGCAGAATATACCCATACAAATGCAGCATTCATTCTTATTGTATATGAGGTACAGGGTGAAGGAGGCTAATCATTCTCATATATAAGTTCACTAGTTGGTTATTCAGCATGCTTGGCTTCTCCTATATAGCAACATGAAAGTGCTTATATGCTAAGGAATGTTTCAGTGTGTTATTCTTGAAAATACTGATGACTTCTGAATTTATGTACTCTTATTATAATCACAATAATTTATTTACGAATAGCATGAAAGATGCAGTCACAATGAATATTGTGACATCTCTCCTTATTGATAGACAAGACAATTCCTCTATATTATAAACTAAAAAAAAATGAAAACAGAAACAAATCCAATTCTCTAGTTCCTAAACCCAGGTGAGAATTTCTAACACCAGGTAGAATATAAAATCACAAAGAAGCGAGGAAAAATTAGTTAAAACATTCAATATCACTTTATCCATTTTCTAGAGTTAATGGTAAAGGAACAAAATCCCTAAAATAAAGATTTTTTTAAAAAAGTATTTTATTAGAATTGCAAGTTCCTAGAGTTAGGGTCTACCAAAGAAGACATTGGAAGCCAGAATTTCAGTACCAAAACACAACCAGAATTGATGTGTTTTTGTGGAGACTGGAAGGCATAATTTAAAAATTATGGGGTTAATTTGCTCTTCTATTTCAAATGGCCCCTGAGAAGGGTAATGTAATTGATCACTCAGTCACAGTGATGAAAAGGTCCTGGTACAAAGCCAGTTCTTGTCTCCTCTTGTAAATTCTTCTGCTGGGGCAGGAAAGCAATTGGTTCTTATGTGATTTCCTCTAGGCTTGCTGGCTATTTCCTGGACACAGCAGACTTCCTGGTTATCACTCTTTGTTCTTAGCTCGGGCAATCTAAGACATTTCATAAAAAACGAACCAAAACAAAAAGCCCTCAGCAATAGCATTTTCTGAAGTATCCAGGATTATAATGATACTATATCAAAAGTAAAACTGAATTACAATATTGTTCCTGTCTGATATGGAAAGACAAGAGCCAGAAGGTTCTGAAAACATCATAATCCTGATTTCATCAGAAATTTTAAAGGGAATAAACTTTAAGTAACAATGATTACAGGAAATAAAAGTATTCATTAATTAGCTAGCTCAACTTTATTTGGACAATAACTATAATAATTTTGAAGATACAAAGGTGAGAGGCAAATGAATTAAAATTGGAACAAGAGCTGGAGTCTGGTCATATTGTAATGAGGAGGAATGTTGTCTCCAGGGTCTCCGGCATCCTTTTATCCCTTGGTAGAATTCCTAATGGGTCCATATAGTTAGTGCCCACCAAAACCTACTGTTGGAATTGAAAAATATTTAATCCCATCCAGTTATTCTACTGTGTGCATAGCACTGGCAAATGAAACAAGATCCCTGCCATTAAGGAGTTTATTATCTATTAGCAAGATTCAGCATATAAACAGATAAGTATACTCATGATTATTTGACATAGAAGAGAACATTAAAGGAACCAAAATAGGCTCACTATAAAGATGGCACATGAATGGAGCCTTGAAATAAGACAAAGATTCTGAGGGGTGAATGTTTAATGAAATTCATTCCAGGCATAGGATTTGGGCTGTCCAAATGATGAGAGCTTAGGGAGGGGGACAGGAAAGAATGTTGAGTTGGGGGAAAGCAAATAAGCCAATTTGGTTGAGGTCTTAAAGGGGAAGGAGGAGGGAAGGGAATAAACATTCAGCTACAGGAAAACCACTCTGCTAAGTTATTTATGTATATGTACTAGCTCATTTGATCCTCACAAAACACTGCAAAATAGGTACTGTTATTGTCCCCATTTTACAATTGAGAGAAACTGAGACAGAGGTTAAGTGACTTTCAGTGTCAGGTTAGTAAGTATCTGAGGGCAGAATTAAACTCAAGCCCTCCTGATTTTCAGATCTAGAGTCCTAGAAGTCTTGGAGGTTATCAGTGTGACATAACTTGGAATGTTAGACTGCAGACATCTTGTGAAGAGCTTTAAAAGCCAAGTGGAGGAATATGTGCTAACCTAGAGGCTATGGAGCATTACTGAAAGTTCTTAGAGGGTTAAGTGGCTGGATTGATGTGATCAAGGAAGATTATTTTTCAGTTTCTATATAGCATGGATTGGAGTAATGAGAGACTGGAAACTCAATCACACTAAAGCATACAAATGTTAATTTAGACTTACATTTTAACTGAGATCAAAGACTCAGTAAGGAAGAAATGAAAGTTCAAATAGTGGAATTTCAGATACTTGTTAGGAGATTGGGAAGGAATTTCAGAGGAAAAGCAGAACACTATGTAGGCCCAAATATTAAGGCAGGGCTGCTCAGGACTTCACTTGACAACTCATTCAAGAGGATAGGCAATGCTAATAAAATGGAAAACTGGCTTTCCGTTCATATCAGTAGGTCCATAGAAGCTAAATAGGCATGATTTTTTTTTCACCAGGACAGAATTCAGTTTCAAGACAAATTAGGGACTTGGGGAGAAAGATCAGTCATTTATTCTTTAAAATTAAATATTAGATTGTATTTTCTATGTATTTATGTATATATAAAATCATGTGGGCAGAGAAAAGGACCAAAATGAGACTCAGATGGCTTAAAAATCACAAATCTTAGGGCTACAAAATTGAATGAGAAGAATATGGTCAATTCCTAGCAAAGTCCCATATTAGGATAATGGGTAACCCATTAAATTAAAAAATACCATTAGTAGGGACTGTCATCTATCAAATTATTTAAAAACTATTAAAATAAATCCATATTTTTATTTCTTTAATGCATTTCACAACATTAACTTTATTTGAATAGCAGTAGCAATAGGGAACAGTTCAACTGACACTGAACACATTGTAATAACAGAACATCACCATTTTAAAAAGTTTATAAATAGATATGTTTCTATTACTATTGGAATTTTACACATTTTGCATGAAATAATTTAATATAAAAATAGAATAATCTAATTTGAAAAAAGTCTTATTTGGATTTGTTCTAGAAAAATGTGATAACTAACTTCTTGTCTATACCTGCATATACATGTAAGGTATGCTTCATTCTAACTGTCACATTTATAGGTTCTAAGGGATATGACATATACAATTTGGCTTTGACTAGTAAAGCCAAAAAAGCAGTTAGAACAATGAGTTTGCCTCCAGGGCACAGATTACCTCTTTACTTCATTTGTCCACCTCTTATTTACATAAGTCAAACAGGAGAAAATTAGACAGAAACTCCTCCCTCCCCCAACTGGGGAACTCAAAGTCCCTAAAATATTGATTAATGGGCAAATGGCCATAGTTAATGCAGTGAAGATTTGGGAAATTTTTCAGATGGTCACCAAAAGTTTGAGTGAAATCTCTCGCTAAGGAACCCTAAGCCAACAAGGATTGTTACAGAAAAAAAGAAACTACATCATACTTTATTGTTATCTGTTTCCTGAAAGATTTTTTTTTTCAAGCCTTCAGAACCTGGCTCTAAGGATAGAACTGGAGAAATTCATGTCAATACTAGACAAAGGGTCTTAACCTTTTCTGAAAAAGCATAACATAACCCCACTTAAGCCTTAATCAGAAAGTGTTAGTCTATCATTATTCTAGGAATTATTCCACTTGAGTTGAAGAAATCCCGGCATAGTAACGTTGGAGCCAAACTGTCAAGAGTGACATCTAAGACACAATGGCTTATGAGGAACTAGCCCAACCCAGTAGCAAAACAACCCAGGCTAGCAACAGAGAGACCCAATTGCCCAGAACCTTACACGTCAGTAAGGATAGTCTAGAAAGACATTGTGGCCTTATAATGAATTGTCTTTATTTAACTTCTCCATGTTTTCATTTTCATTGTATTTTGTATTTATGTTCCCTCTCTTCCATGGCTGTCATGTATATTGGTGGGTCAATATGCCCTAGGTTTATGGGAGGATTGTTTTCTTGCATATTAAAATATTTTAATGGAAAAAAATGAAAAGAGGAAAAAGGGGAAAAACCCCAGCCAAACCAATCAATACTCTGAATAAGACTGAACAAATATACAATGTATCACACCTAGGGACTTTTCTGCATCTACAAAGGAGTGGGTAGGGCTTCTTACTCTCATTTCTCTCTTTTGGGGCCATGTTCATTCTTTATAATTTTGCAACATTCACTTTGATTGTTCTGTGACTTTTCTTTCCATTTGTACTGTAGTCATTGTGTATAGTACTTTTTTGCTCTACTTACCTCTTTGCATGCTTCTCTAGTCATTGTATTTGTAATTTCTTGTAGCACAGGAATTATCATATTTTTTGCCATAATTTTTGAGTCATTACTGATCTACTTTGCTTCTAATTTTTTATTAAAAAATGGCTGATATAAATATTTTGGTGGGTTAGATGGGGATTTTCTTCTCAGTGACCTCTTTGGGGATAAGCCTCATAATGGACTTTTTTTTGGTCACTCTATTTGTATAATCCCAAATTGCTTTCAAAAGTGGTTGTATTGATTTGCAGTTCTCATCTTTACACAACTCTTTTAATATTGACTATTCCCAACTTTTGTCATTCTTGAAAATTCACTGGGTTTGAGGTAAATTCTCAGAATACTTTTGATTTGCAATTCTCTTATTATTAGTGAGTTGGAGCATTCTTTTATATTAATTATTAATTTAAAAGGGTTAACTCCTTTGAAAATTTTGCAAACAGTAATTTATATCCTTTATATTAGGGAATGGGTAAGATTTTACATATATTTTGGATACCAAATCTTTATTGAGATGTTTGATACATAGTTCTCCTTGTCCCCATTTAACTGCTTTACTTCTTTTCCTAGATACATTAATTTTATTTGTGTAGAAGCTTTTCTGTTTTATGTAATCAAAGTGATTTATTTTATTTTTAGTAATTGCCTCTGACCATTGTTTGGTTAAAGAGAAATCTTCTCCCCATAGCTGTTAAAGATAGAGCTGATGTTTGATGATCAACTGTGAATGACTTAATTATTATCAGCAATGCAAGCATCCAAGACAATTCCATGGGATTTAGGATGAAAAATGTTATCCACTGCCATAGAAAGAACTGATGAAGTCTGAATGCAGATTGAAACCTAACATTCTTCACTTTTTTTCTTTATGAAATTTTCTCTACTATAAGTAATATGACTTCTTTCACAACATGGCAAACCTGAAAACATGTATTGCATGATAGCACATATATGACCTATATCATATTACTTGACATTTTGGAGAGGAGGGAGAGGTGGTAGAAAGTGAAAGATCGTGGATCACAAAATGTCACAAAATGATTATTAAAATTGTTTCTACATGGAATCTGGAAGAAATGTAAAATAAAAAAAGGATGTTAAAATTGCTTCTATAAGTAACTGGAGAAAAATAAAGCATTGCTGAAAAAAGGTATATCATTAATTTTTCTTCTTTTTTTTAAATATTATCTTTGAGTCTATGGTGACGTATGTGCATTGAACTTATTGTGGAATAGGGGATAAAATATTGGTTTAATTTTAATTTCTGCCAGAATTTTTCTTCCAGTTTTTCTAACAATTAAAATAATAAAAAGAAGTTCTTTCCTATGCAATTTGTTTTCCAATTTATGAAACACTGCATTTTAAAATTTTTATTTAAAAAATTTTTAAATTATATTTCTGATTTTTTAACCTTTAAAATTTTTTCTGCCCTGATTGTCTAATCTTTTCCATTGATATTCTTATTTTTAACCAATATCAATGGTTTTGATTATGGCTATTTTATAATATAATGTATTTTATAATATTGTTTGAGACCTGGAAATGCTATCTGTACCTTTTTCATAATTTCTTTTGCTATTCTATATTTTTTTCTAAAAATAAATTTTGTTATTGTTATTATTTTATTCAGTTCTAGAAACTATCCCTTTGATAGTTTCAATATCTTTGTTAAGAATTAGTTGATATAGTGTCTGAAGACTAATGAAAAGCATGCCAGTTGGGGTTCAGGAGCTAGAATTTTACAAATGTGACTACCCACAAGATTATCTGTAGAAGCCAATGTATCAGTCTTCTGGGGGACCTAAATCTGTGAGTTAGAGTTTTGGGAGGAGTGATTCCAGAGAATAGTGCTAGCTAAATAATGCTTATACTTAGTTGGATTTTACACAAGATATTGACAAATGTTTGAGTTCTGTATGAATGTAATTTCTTGTTTTCATAGGCCAAAGATAGAAATTATGGTGTGTGGTATAGACCGCTGCTGCCATAGGACCCAACAAAAGAAATCTCCCCATGGAGGACAAAATTTTACATGAATCAAGGAAACAGCTTACTTAGCTCTTCAGGTGTCAAATTCTTAATTCTATTTCACAAATTTTTATTAAATGTATACTACTACTATATGCAAAACATCTTGTGAGGCCCAGGGGATATGGAAGGGGAAAAAAAAGAAATTCTAAATAGAACCAGATCTCAAGGGCTTCATATCCTACTAGGTGTTGAGAAGAATATGTACATAGATAAGTAAATAGGAGGTTGTTTGAGAAGAGGGAGAGACCTGACAATAAACCTCTTACTGACTTAAGGCAGACTAGGGAGGGAAAAATGTGAGAGGAAGAAAGATTGAGACAAAAGAGAACAGGAACAACAGAAAAATACTTGAGGAGTCTGAGAAAGAGGAAGAAAAAAGAAAGAAACTGATAAAGGTACATATAGTACAGAGTAGAAAAGTATCATTAATAATTGGCTAATGTAGCCAGGCCCTGTGAAAAACTGATATCAAAGGGCAATTGCATTGTTCATTGTCACCAATATTCCCCATCAATTCTTCTCCTTATTTCCTAGGCAGCTAGTGATATAGTAAATAGACCAATCAAGTCAGAAAGAACCAAGTTAGAACCTGTTTTACACATACTTAATAGCTGTGTGAACCTAAGCAAGTCAGTTTCTTCATTTGTAAAACAGGGTTAATAGCAACACCAACCTCACAGGGTTATTGGATCAGTTGAGATAATAAACATAAAGCACTTAGCAAACCTTAACATGTTATATAAATGTCATTTATTTTAAAAATTATTTTTGCTCTAACATGCACCTTTCCTTGTGATGTCTTTCCTTCTAATCTTATTTTCCCTCATTTCCCCAATTTTGCACTTTTTAAAATTTTGTCCTAAACATAGGCAGCTCTGAATTATCTTCATCTTTTGTCTTTAGTCTTCTTGCTTGCTTTGGTCCCTGCGTCTACACCCCGACTCCAGCTGCTTTCTCCGTAGTAGCAGTTTTTTTCTTCTTTTCCCATATCATACATAAGGACAGCATTGTTGGAAATGTCTGGTTGTTGGTGATTTCGAGAAAAAAAATCAGATCATAGCCTACTGAAAATAACCAGACCTTTAAGATAATCTTGTTCAAACCATTCTGGAAAGTGATTTGCAACTATGCTCCTGAAGTTATTAAACTATTCATATCCAATCTTACTACTATGCTAGTTTATACACCAAAGAAGATTTAAAAAAGAAAAATAGATGCATATGTACAAAAATACAGCTCTTTGTGTAGTGGCAAAGAATTGGAAATTAAGAGGTTATACATCATTTGGAGAATGGGTGAACAAACTGATATACAAATAGAAAATGATGAAAGGATCCATTTGTGACATATTTGGCAAAATTTGGATGAACTGAGACAGAGTGAAGTGAGCATGAACCAATACTTTGTATATGAACATTGTAAAAATGAACAACTCAGAAAGACAAAAACTCTCTCTGACCAATGAAATGACCAACCATGATTGTAGAGAACCAATGAAAAAGTATGTCTCCTCACAGAGAATTGATGGATTCTTGTGAAGAAAGAGAGCATATTTTTTTCTAACATGGACACCAAGAGAATTTACATTATTTGACTATGTACATTTGTCCTCAGAGTTTGTTTTTGTTTTTCCAATGTGGAAGAGGAAAGGGAGAGAAAAAATATTTTTGTTCATTGAAAAAAATTTAATTAAAAAAAGATTATTGGATCATTTTCATTAAATTTATATATGAAGAGACTGAAGTTTGGAGAGATTAACGGAGATATTTATACAGTTACACAGTTAGTTAGTAGCTGAGCCAAGTATCCTCTTTACTTTTCCTTCAGGCTCATTATATAGAGGGAAAAAATTTTTCTGTTTATATCATTAGCTCAAATAACAAGCTTAAGTCAGAAAATGCTTTCTGACTATTTTATCTTTGGAAAGAATAAAAGCTATCTTGTATTTACATAGATCACTATTGCTGTCAAAGTGCTTTTACACATGTAATGTCACAGATGCAAAAATTAAATATATCTCTTCCTAGTGCTTCTAAAAGGGCAGCTAAGTGGCACGGTGGATATAGCGCCAGGCCTGGAGTCAGAAAGGCTTATCTTCCTGGGTTTGAATTTGGCTTCAGCTCTTTACTAGCTGAATGACCCCGGGCAAAGCACTTAACCCTGTTTACCTCAATTTCCTCATCTATAAAATGAACTAGAGAAGAAAATGGCAAGCCATTCCAGTATCTTTGCCAAGAAAACCTCAAATGGGGTCAAGAAACTTGAATATGACTAAAAATACCTGAACAAATAGTGCTTCTATATCTAATAAATACTTTAAATTCTTATTGAGTTGAACTCAATTCTCACAATTTTACTTCAAAATCTATGTTACTGACCTTTTTAGGCTCTTTCTGGGGAGGTATTATTTCTTAGTTTTGCAAAAGAGAACATAATCATATTGATTAAGTCATATGACTTGGACCTCGTGGGGAGTGGAGCTTCTTGCTTCAGACTCTGAGTTTGATCTCTTTTTAGGATGCCACGATTTCTAGTTGTCATAAGGAACTACTGAATCATCACAGGAATAAAATTTTATATTTTAAAACCATCAAAATGACAACTCAGGCACACAAAAAGGTTATATCATCTTGAAACTAATAAACATTGTGCATATGTTTGCTGATGTTTACTCATAAAAAAGATTATTGCCAGACATATGATGTCTAAGTTAAAGAACTTGGAGCCCCAACTGCCTACCGAAATCTTATGTTCTATGGCCCTTTCCTCCTGAGAAAACATCCAAATTACTCATATATAAAAACAGTCTCTGTCTCTGTCTCTGTCTCTGTCTCTCTCACACACACACATAGAGACTATCCATTCCTATTCCTGGCGAGGTGCCTCTATACAGTGTTATATAGAGACATAATTTTAAAACTCAGATGAATGATATGTCATTATTTAAAAACATTCCTGTTTCTTTATAATTATTTGATTTTAATTAAATTTTAAGAAAAAACATTAGCACTTTCAGTAAATTTTCTGTTTTGTTTATGTGAATAGTTTTCATGTGTAAAATCTACAAAAGCTTACATGAACAGATACAAAACATTCAGTCGTAGGTATTGTTTTTTAAGTCCTAAGAGCAAAGATAGAGATCAGCACCATAGGCTAGCTCAACAATTAAAAGAAAAAAAATCCTCTTGTATTCTAGCACTTCATTTATGTTGCCTTTGTTTTCTTTCTTTTTTTTGTATGACTTGGTTTTATTATGAGTTTTTACTGAGAAGAAACTCCTTTCTCTTTTCTTTCCTGGGTAAGATGATCTCTGTGGGTCCTTAGAATCCTTGTTATTGTCATTTTTGCTATCATTAATTATTTACTATTTGTCAAGTACCAATAGCATACATTCTTTCTCTGGCTAAATATTTCCCATCTGTCACAGATCTCTCAATCCTTGTTGCCATGGAGTTCCCTGAGATATTATCTCCTTTGACCCTACAAACTCAGTAGCGGGCTTTAAAGAGAAGCCAGCTGTTCAGTGATACCTAGGAAGGAAGGGGAGAAATGTTGAGTCCTTTTCCAGATTTGAGATTTTTTTTAAAATTAAAAAAAAATATTATATCATAGCCTTAGAATTAGATGTCATGAAACCTGGATAACTTTGTTAGAGCAAAATGCTGCACATAGCCATTTGTTGAGACCACAAAATAATGTCATTATTTCTGCCATTTTCAAATTGATTCAGGTAGACATATCCATATTATCAGTGTGGATTAACTTCTGTCTTTAAGATACACCCAAATGAATATGTCTTTGTTTAGGCTTTAAAATCTAATCCATGGCTGTTTAAGTGTTAGAGTTGAAGACTTTCAAAGAATTAAACACTACTTCTTTTCCCTTAAATGAATATTCCTACCACATTGATGAAGTCTCATCATCCCCACCTTAGCTAAAAATCTTATTATATGCATTCCAGCCTTAAGATTATAACTTACTAGTTATTCCCCCAAATGCCAATATCACATAAATAATTCATGCATCTCATTCACTCTGAAATCTCCATGGCTTACTAGGTTGAATTTAGGGTATACTGTATGACTTGGTCCCCTATCTCAGTGATGGCAACCCTTTTAGAAACTGTGTGCCCAAACTGCAACCTTCACGCTGCATGTGAACCCCTGCCTTACCCCAGACAAGGGAGGGATGAAGCATTCCTGTGTTCCAATGGTCACCCGGGCTCTTCTTCCTCCAATGTTCTGTGGCAGTTTTTCCAAAAATGTCAGGCTTGCCTCATTCTTACAAGTGCTTTGCAATTTCTTCTCCATGAGAGAGAATAATAAAGTATATAAAAGAGAGAAGTCAATCAATGGAATCCTTCTTAGCTTCCCATTACTAAATTAGTAAAATATCCCAAGAAATTGTTAACCAGGGGAAAAGGTATAAAGCTGAGTCCCTTTAGAAAAAAAAAAAGAAACATAGAAAACTTATGATCTGGGATAGGAAACTAATATTTCAGTTCTATCTCCTTTGCATACCACCTAGAATGGTGATGGTTAACCTATGATATGTGTGTTACCACTGACACGTGTAGCCATTTTTGATGACACGTGGCTGCATACAGAGAAGTATGGGACCACATACCAAGGATGAAACATTTTCTGTAGTATAGTGTAGACACTCTGTGCACTATAGATGACAATTCTACCCATATTAATTTACCCATTTGCTTTATTAAATACAGTTACATATTACAATTATACCTTTTTGTTATTTAAACTATAAATATCATGAAATTATTTTTTTCTCAAAGTGACACACCACCTGAGTTACGCTCGTTTTTTGGGCAAATTTTGACACACCAAGCTCAAAAGTTTGCCTATCACTGACCTAGAAGATTCTCCCATCCTGAGGCCTTATGACTCCTTGTCCCAAGAGTCAACTCTACCTTCTTGATTCTCGGTTTCTGCTTTGTCATCTGATGAATTGCCATCTTCAATAGTTACTCTTTTTCCTCAGGTATCATCATAAGCTTTCCACATAATCTCACATAATCTCAATATTTTTTCAAATGGGGATAAAGAGTTATAATTTTTTCCATTTGTTAGTTTATACTGCCCCTCAGACCTTAAATATGTACTAGGTTGAACCAACTGTCTTGAAGCTTCAATCAACCTCTGGAAGACATTTATAAACATTGAAAGGATTGGGGCAAAAACTGGTAGTCTTTGTCAATCTTTTTGCCTTCATGGCAAAGTACATTCTCTATGACCCTGGGCAAGTCACTTGACCCCCATTGCCCACCCTTACCACTTTTCCACCTATAATCCAATACACAGAAATTAAGGGTCTTAAAAAAAGTACATTCTCTAACACATAAATAATAATGTATTTGGAATAGAAAAAAACACATCTTGTTCACTTTCTTTACTCATTCCTAGTATAAGAATGAAACTTTATTTTAATTAATAGAAATAAAAAACATATCACTCATTCTTATTCAACCACAATAAATTTTGGAAATTTGAACCTACTTAACAATTTCTTTGCAAAGATCAATTCTCTTTTTCCCCTGCTGTCATATTGTTTTTTTTTTTTAACCTTGTACTTTGGTGTATTGTCTCATAGGTAGAAGAGTGGTAAGGGTGGGCAATGGGGGTCAAGTGACTTGCCCAGGGTCACACAGCTGGGAAGTGTCTGAGGCCGGGTTTGAACCTAGGACCTCCTGTCTCTAGGCCTGACTCTCACTCCACTGAGCTACCCAGCTGCCCCTCTGCTGTCATATTGAACATCATGGAAAATGAAAATGGAAGATGCAAAGAGAAAGACTAGATTATTTTATGGGGTAAATGAAATTTCTGAATATTCTGGTGAGAATATCCAATCCTGAAATAACATATGATCAGGATGACAATGTGAGGAGGGCAATATATAGCTAGTTTCTATCATGATTCCCTCCCTACCTCTAATCTATTCTGAGTAACTAAATTTGTGGCTTCTAATAAAGCTGACATTTATATAGTATTTAAAGTTATATAAAATGTTTTATATATTTTATCTCATATGATGTTCACAATAACCCTGTATGATCTTGGTGCTCTAATTATGTCAATTTTACAGATGAGAAAACCAAGATTCAGCAGTGACAGAGTGGATAGAGTACCAGTTCTGGAGTCAGGAGACCTGTGTTCAAATCCAGACTCAGAAACCTACTTGTTGTGTTATCCGGGGCAAGTTACCTACCCGTATTTGCCTTAAATTCCTCATCTGTAAAATGAATTGGAGAAGGAAATGGCAAATCACTCTAGTATCATTGCCAAGAAATCACCAAGTAGGGTCATGAAGAATCAGATATGAATGAAAACAAACTAAGCAGCAACAACAATGGTGAAAAAAGCATTGTATTTAGAGTCAGAGAATGTTTTGATTTGAACCCTAGCTCTGTTACTACCTTGGGCAAAATTTGCCTAATGTCCCTGTGTCTTAGTTCCTTATCTATATAAAGGGATTGGACTAAGATATTGTTTAAACAAATCTATGATGCTATGACCTCTCTAGGTTCATATAATTAGGGCTATTAAAAAAAACCTTGCTATCAATCTAAGAATTGATGCTAAGTATTGGTTCTAAGGCACAAGAGCTGTAAAAGAAAAGGCTCTTATAATAAGGAAAAAGACTTGTACAAAAATATTTATAGCCGCTCTCTTTGTGGTGGCAAAAAATGGAAAACGAGGTTATACTCTTTGATTGGGTTTGCTGACAAATTGTGGTATCTGTTGGTGATGGAATACTATTTTGCTCAAAGGAATAATGAACTGGACAAATTCCATGTGAACTGGAAAGACCTCCAGGAAGTGATGCAGAGTGAAAGGAGAAGAACCAGGAGAAAACTGTACACAGAGACTAATACACTGTGGTAAAATAGAATGTAACGGGTTTCTCTACTAGCAACAATGCAATGACCCAGGACAATTCTGAGGGACTTATGAGAAAGAACACTATTTACATCCAGAGAAAGAACTGTGGGAGGAGAAACATAGAAGAAAAGCCACTGCTTGATCACATGGTTTGATGGGGATAAGATTGGGGATGTTGACTCTAAATGATCATTCTATTGTAAATATTAATAATATGGAAATAGGTCTTGATCAAGAACACGTGAAAAATCCAGTGGAATAGCTCATTGGCTAACAGAGGGAGATTGGAGGGGAGAGGGAACATGAATCATGTAACCATGGAAAAACATTCTAAATTAATTAATTAAATAAATTAACTTAATTAAAAATAAATTTAAAAAAGCTCTTAAAAGGAATCTGGAGTCTGAATGCAGATTGAAACATACCATTCTTCACTTTATTTCCTCCATGGAAATATATATTATAATATATGTATGATCTATAATATATGTACAATATGTACAGTATGATATTACCTGCCTTTTTGAGGAAGGAGGCAGAAAATGAATATTAAAATTGTATCAACATATAAATATAATAAATTAAATAAATACAAAAAAGGTGTCATTATTTATTTTGGCAGTCATGGGAAAAGAACTTGTCAACTGCAAGATCAGTCACAGGATCTTGCCATAGGCTTATACCAGGTCAGCATAGGGGAAAATACATGCCAGCATGAATGGTGGTTTAAAACCTGTGTCTGTCAGTTACTACCTTGATCAAAAAGCCTAATCTCTCTGTTTCTCAGGTTACTCATTTGTAAAATGAGAGGGCTGGACTGGATAACCTCTAAGATCTCTTTCCTCTCTAAATCTCTGATCCCATGATAAATAGATTAAAGTTTTACAAAGGCATTAAAGAAGAGAACTTCCTGAGGTCATAAGGTAGTGGCTAAGCTGAGGTAGTGAAGTAGTTAGAGCACTGGACCTGGAGTTAGGAATACCTAAAATCAAGTTAGACCCTTACTAGCTAGTTCTGTCATCCTGGGCAAACCAATTAATGTTTGTCTTCTTCAGTTTCCTCCCCAGTCTTAGCGTCACTTCTTCAAGTATTTTTCCCAGCACCAAAGCAGACTCTGTACTGATGCATTTCAAGAAACCTGTGAAATAATAGAATTTTTCATACTCTTGAAACCATCAAAAATATTAGCAAGCCCAGCTTCTTAAACCTCTATAGTCTATATAAACAAATACAATAATATTGTAATTGGTATACCTTATTGCTTCTTCTTTCCCCCACTTCAAATTCTACTTTAAAAATGCTCTGTGGAGATATACACCAACGTATTCAAGCACACTCAAAGCCAACACACACACACACACACACACACACACACACACACACACACACACACTCTCAGTACAAAGTATATTAAAACTCCAATGCTGACCTGTGTATTTTGTGGATTGGTTTTATACTTCATCAGGTTACTTTTAAATTATTTCAAGTGTTATTATGAAATATAGGGGCAGCTAGGTGATATAGTGGATAGAGCATAAATTTTGTAGACAGAAGAAAGAGTTCAAAACAGGCCTCAAACACATACTAGCTGTGTGACTCTGGGCACTTATTCCTTTTTGCCTTAATTTCCTCACTTGTAAAGTGAGCTGGTGAAGGAAATGACAAACTCTTCTAGTATCTTTGCCAAAAAAATACCCAACAACCACCAAATATCCAAATGGGGTCACAAAGACTGAAATTACTCAACATTGTGAAATACTAAAAAAGGGTTCATTCTAATTCCCTCATATATAAACATACATATAGATAAAACCTATACTTTTCCCATAATTTTTATGTATATTATTTACATGTCATATTCAGCCATCCTCCAAAATCAGCCCTATGGCTACTGATATACAGAGATATATTATATGAATTAATTTAATCTTATGAGAATTTCTTAGCACCCATTAAAATACTTGAGGATGAACAGAGGTAATATAAAATCAAAGTTAGACATTCACATATCAGTTATGAAATATGAATAGCAATGTGGGGTTGACTATATTGTGTGGTCTGTTTTGCTACCTTGACAACATATCTTTCTATATACATGAACTTCAAAGCTATTGTGTGTTTTTAATTTGAGTGCAGCAATAAAGTAAAAA
The DNA here is from genome assembly GCF_016433145.1 of Gracilinanus agilis. NCBI lineage: Eukaryota > Metazoa > Chordata > Mammalia > Didelphimorphia > Didelphidae > Gracilinanus > Gracilinanus agilis. The sequence goes on along the minus strand of NC_058131.1, from coordinate 128,040,927 downwards.
TCAATTCTACTAAATTCAATTGAACAAATGTGTATTGGGTGTAAGGCAGTGAGAAAAGCACCATAGGCAATAAGAAGATGAATAAGACATAGTTGATATTAATAAGGAACACCTAAGATATTAAGAAAAGGAAGATGTACACAAATAAATATAGTACAGTGCAGAATGGAAAATGAAATCCTATAGGAGAGTAACAGGGAAAGTGCCACAGAAGGGTAAAGGATGAATTTATTTTTGGTTTGGGCTGAGAGCAGGGCATTCTTCAAGGAGAAGGTAGCATTCAAGCTGGGTCCTGAGGGATAGGTAGAATTTCCACAACTATAACTAGAGGTTGGAGGACTGGAGAGGGCATTCCAGGAAAAGTAAATCGAAAGCTATTTTGGTTCAATAGCTTGAGAATATGATCTGTGATCATATATAGTTTGAACGAACAATGATTTATGCTAACCTACTTTTTTCATGATTTCCCCTTAGAACTAAAATCCCAATCATGCTGAAGAAATAAGATAATACTTTAAAAAAATACTAACGCCCTAGGATGAAAAGCACACAAGGTAAGCTGCTCATACAGAAAAGTCCATTGTACTGAGCCTGACCATTTATCTATTGCAAAGTTATGAGGAATTTTCCATTTGAATCCAATGTTGAAAAGATGCTGCTTTTATAGTTGTAATGCCATCTAAGAATAACCTCTAAAAGCGGTTTCTTCCTAGTGATATTGATTTACAGACTAAGAGGAGAGCAAATAAGATAATGAAGACAAACATCCTTTAGAGGTGCCTGATCTTTGGACTGCTATACCTTAATGGGACTGGGAAGTAGGAATTTCTTTTGATGAAAGTGACAGGTGTAAAAAGGAATTCTTTATTCCTTTTTTTTAATTTAATGGGGGACCTGGTGGTTCTCTTACCATAGAGATATGTAGGAATTAACCAGCCCACAGTGACAGGAAGGAGGAACTATAGAGATAGGAAGTGAGGTAGGAAAAGGGGATAAATTTGGCTGCCAGCATCAGTTGGTCAGTCTGTCAGTTGCTGACAAGGCTGACAGTTGCGGGGAAGTTGGCTACTGGGCATGAGTTGGTCATTGGTGGTTGCTTGCTGGAGGGGTAGGCTGGTGATTAGTTGTTGGTTGGGTGATATATATATATATATTTATATATATATGTGTGTGTGTGTGTGTGTGTATATATCTATATCTATATCTGTATCTATATGTATGTATGTATGTATGTATGTATGTATGTATCTATCTATCTATCTATCTATCTATCTGTCTATCTATTGATTCTGCCCAGTGAGCTGAGCTGAAGGGTGATCTGCTGGATAGTTAGAGGCAGTTATAGGTAAATATAGGTAGTTTTAGGTAGTAATTAGAGGTAGTTATAGGATAACTAGTATAGACATCAGGAAATTTTCTTTTTCTACCTCTTTCCTATATTTCTCTCCTTTATTATATTCATTTTACTATATTCTTTTATTATCTCTATTTTAATTAAACTAAATTGTTAATTATTAAAAGCTGCTAGAAGTTTTCTCTGGCTTAAAGGGATAATATTAATTTATAGCTCTACTATATTCTCATTAAAACTTAAATTATCAAAAGCTGCTCTCTTATTTTGTCAAAACTCCTATTTTAGTACTTACATTTAATTGGCAAGCCACCTAGGGGGGACTCAAACCCTCAATCTTCTGATGATTTTCCTTACTTTTTACTGAAAACTATCCCTAAGTCAAGTTCCTAGCGGTTAATTGTTACAGCTGTTGATCCTTTATGTTAAACAGTGCCATCTATTAACAGAAAGTAAAACTGCAAACAAAATTAACAATTAGATTAACTATGATCCTGAGTAGTCTAGTTAGAATCGTCATACTGTTTCTTGTCTATCTAAAATGGCTTATTGTCCAACAGAATATTACACAGTGGCTTTATATACATTGTTCCTAGCTGTTGACATTTTGCTTATTCTTCCTCAGGAAGAAACAAAATAATAGTTTTGCTGAACTAAAAGCTCACCTTGAAGAAAAACTAGAGAATAACTCAAGTCATCTTAAGAAGCTGGAGGAGAGTTTGGGAGATATAAAGACTTTTATAAAAAGCATTGAGAAAAGCTTGAGAAATCTCCAGAATAAGAAGGGAGATTTATCTCTCAACACTCCCTCACCATTAGAGCCAACTCAGTCCCTGTCTAGTTCTGTTCCATGCAATTCTGCTCAAACTAAAACCATCTCAACTCCTCCTTGTCCTGTTCTATCTCTAAGTCTACCCAAAGTCCTCCCACTTGACCAATTTCCCCACCTACATCCATTACCTGTTCTATGGCAATTCAAATAAAAAAAGGGGCAGAACCAAAAATAATTCAGTTACAGGCCTATTCCTCCTAAAAGAAGTACCCACCTTTAATAAGAGTGGAGATATAATTTTGCTAAGGCATTGTACACCATTCACCCCTCAAGATATTGAGAGATTCAAGTAAAATACTATTTATTTTGAGAATGATCCAATTGTGATTACTAAAAAGCTAAAAAATCATTTTTCACACATATAATCCCAGATGGATTGATATTGAAAATTTGCTCCAAGCTTTTTTGACAGGAAGAGAGAAAAGTAAAATCATCTCTTTTGTCAATCAGGTTCAGGGAAGGAGAGCAGTTCATAGGCCTCCATAAGACCCAAAATGGAACCCCAACAATGAGCAAGATTACACAAGCCAGGCTAGAGAAGCATTATTAACTGCAATGAGAGCTTGTTCTGATAGGCCTAGTACATGGACAAAATTTGAAAATTGTAAACAAAATTCCAATGAAAATCTGTCCCAATTTATGGATAGATGTATTGAGCTGAGAGTTAGATATATAGGACTGGATCTTGCCAGAGAAAGGGATGTCAGACAAATAGGGAGACAATTTATGAAAAACTGTTGTAAAGTGATCAGAGATTATTTTAAGACCAATTATCTGAATTGGGCTAGTATGGACCTTGAAGAATTGAGGAGAGTAGCAGTTCATGTATTTAATGGCCATGAAAAGAAAGATGAGATGAGGAGAATAGTGACTTAGTAGAGGCATTAAGGAGAGAAATTAAAAGTTTAAAGGAGGAAATTGAAAGAGAAAAAGCAAATCGAGCAGTGGCCATAGCCTCTTTGCAAGAATATAGAAATTGAAAACCAATGTGTTACTTCTGTGGAAAAAGGGGTAATGTAATGCTAAACTGTACAAACTGGAAACAGATACTCAATAACATAAATTTTAGAAATTATGGGAACTCTAGGAATGATAACTTTAGAAATAATAACAATTATAGAAATAGCAACAATATAGAAACTAAAACATATTTAGAAATACTAATCTAAATGAGGCAAATGATAATTTACAACAATATATCTGAAATGGGGCTCATCTATGCAATACTCAGGGTAGAAATCCTCTTCAACAAGAGGAACCTTAGAGAATTGGCCAACGACCTTTATGAAGGTCAGAGAGGGAAGAAAGGACTCTGGAATCAGAGAATGCAACCTTTGATTTCCTAGACACTGATGTCTTAACACTTGTTATCTCAGCTCATTCTTCCCTAGATAGTAATGAACCTTATGTAACCTTGATAAATGGGGACACTTATTATGATTGCCCCTTAGACACTGGAATTTCCAAATCAGTGTTGATGAGTAAACCAGATTCCAAGTGCAATTCTATTGGCTTTCTAAATGTAGTAGGTGTTTCTGGGGCACCTCTGAAGGTCCCAAAGCTTTCCCCTTGAATGGTGTCTGTGGAACCTCTATCAGTAGAACATTCTTTCCTTCTAATGCCCAGCTCCCTTATAAATGTATTAGGTAGAGAACTTTTATGTAAACTTAGAGCCACAATAGCATGCTCTCAAGATGGTGCTATAATTCTAGAATTGCCTGAGGAATTTTTGAATTTGCTCCCTATACTTCTCTCAAACAGTCAGGAGGTGGACAAACCTCCTACCTTTGAAATACCAGCTGATATACCCGCATCTCTTTGGGCCACATCTTCTTCCAATGTAGGCCTACTCAAATCAGTTGTTCCTATGCAAATCAAAACAAAAGGTGGCCTTTCTCCTTCCATTCCTCAGTATCCCCTATTAAAAGAGGCAATTGAGGGAATTACGCCCATGATAAATTCTTTAATTGAGTAAAAAATAATAATTTCATGTAAATCCAAATATAATACACCTTTCTTGCCTGTTAAAAAGCCCAAATTAGATACAAATGGAAAACCTGTCTATCATTTTGTATAAGATTTAAGGGCTGTAAATAGTCATGTCATCAAAAGACATCCTGTGGTTCCAAGCCCATCCATAATTATCTCCTCTATTCTGAGCACAGCCTCATATTTTGCATTAGTAGATTTGTGTTCAGCAATTTTATCAATACCCATTCATGAAGAGTCCAGAAATATATTTGCCTTCACCTGGAAAGGTTCCCACAGGATGTGGTGTCATTTGCCCCAAGGGTATGTGGAAAGTCCCACTTTATTTTCACAGATTTTAACACAAGATTTAGAAAATATTAAGTTTAAGGAATGCTGTTTGATACACTTTGTAGATGATTTGCTCTTGGCCTTACCAAATGCCATGAAGATAGCAAACATATTCTTTTATAACTATATAAGAGAGGCCACAGGATCTCAAAGGCAAAAGTTCAGTGGTGTTTCCCCAAAGCAGAGTATTTAGGGTTTATTTTAACTGCTGGTGCCAGCTTCATTTCCCCTAAGCACATTGAAGATATTAAAAAAAATTAAGTGCTCCCTCCACTAAGAAACATTTGAGAGAAATTCTAGGAGCAACAGGGTTTTGTTAAACCCCATATGGCAGTGATGGGCAAACTTTCTAAAGAGGGGACCAAAGGAAAGGAAATGCTCATCTGCCAGACTGTTTCTAAGGCAACTCTTTTGAAGTTTCATTGTATTGTATCCTACTCATTATATTTGTCAGATTAGGAATAATGTCCCATGGCAAATTAGAATATTTCAGGGGGCCTCATCTGGCCCACAGGCCATAGTTTGCCCATAACTGCCTTATAGCACTGACAAAAAATTTAGTCACTGAACCACTTGGGTTAGAGGTGGAACACCTGTCAGCTTTTTCTAAATTGAAACAGGCTATCCTGTCTGCCCCTGCTCTAAGCATCCCAGAACATAAAAAGCCATTTACTTTATATGTACACAAATGGAGAGGGGGAGCTTCAGATGTTTTAACTCAAACAGAGGCAGAACCATTTACTGAATGAGAGTTTTATAGATGAAATTCCATTACCTTTACTATATATTTCTCTGCAGCAGTGACAGTGTCTAGCAAAAATGATTAAATTTCTATCCCTTCCTTTAACTACAGTGGTTTCCCTACTAATTTTTCAGGTACATAGAATGAAATGTTGAACCATTTCCTTCCCCACAAGTATCTTCGATCCACCTTTAATCTCAGCTTCATTTTCAGCAGCATTAATTATGTAGAGGTCTGCACCGAATACTTTAGCATTCAGCATAATTGATAGAACTCCCTTTGTTAGGAGCTAATTTATCAAAAGGGGAGTGGACTCAGAGAGATGGGAACAACTTTGCTAAGGCTTATATAAGAACATTAAATAATAGGAAGGAACATGAAAGATATAACTAGATATAAATTCAAATTTCTTAGGATTTTCTAATTATTAGTCATTTCAGAAAGAATGTACAGGAAGATTTTATGTACGGCAGAGTACAAATTGATTTTAAGGTATGAAATAATTAAAATAAAAATGCTGAGCTTCTTAAAATTATATACATTTTTTGTTCTCAAAAACAAAGTGAATGTAAAATATCACTGGCATTTCTAAGTTATTTGAAAAATCAGCAAAACTACTAGTAAGCTTTAATACACATTCTTATGGAACAGAAGAGACAAGCAGGTGGTTTCAGGGTCCCAAAAGTATCTAGCCAACTTTATTTGATTGTCTTATTCTTTGATCTATCTTTCAAAATGACACTGGGGATCAAAACAACTGAAATGTTATTGCTTGTCAAGTATCTTTTGTACCTTTAGGAGAAAGAGGCAGATTTTGGTACAGAGCTTTGTTTTTATATTTTTGTTTTGTTTTGTAGTCCAGATCTGAGATTTTAACAGTGTGGGAACTCCTGGAATGGAAAATTCAACAATTGAAGAGTACCAACTCATCTGTAACTCAGTTTTAGAGGATTGCCTAAGGGCGTTGAGAGGTTGTCACAAAGCCAGTATATGTATGAGACAGGATTTGACCCCAGTTCTTTCTAACTCCAAGACTAAACCTCCATTGACTATGACACATTATCACTTACACATAACTATACATATGAAAATATTTTATAATTCTGAGCAGAAGAATGAATTTAACTACTTTTTTATGGTTGGAAATCATTCACAAAAATATATAAATACTTCATATAATTTTATTTTTTCCTACTTTTAAAAAAATAAACCTTTACTTTCTGTCCTACTAACAATTCTAATATAGAAGAGCAAGAAGTAGGCAAAAGGGCTTAGTCTTAAAGAGTAGACTTAGTCTGGGACACATAGCTAGGAAGTGTTCAAGGTTATATTTGAACCCAGATCCTCCCAACTCCAGGCTTGGTGTTATATCCACTGAGTCACCTACCTTCCCCCTCAGAGAGCTTTATACATTGTGCCAACTAAAAAGGAAGAAAAACTAAAAATCTTCCTTATTTTTCTTGCCCTTTTTTTGGTGTCCCTCTCACCCTATTGGTAACACAGAAAACAGAATAGAATATTCACTTGGATTTGAGTTTCTTTGTATTTATATAATTAAAAGTGTTTTACAAATGGTCTCACAAAAAGATGTAAAGGCTGACAAGCATCCTTGTCAGGAAAAGTGTATCCTTGAAGGAAAGTGTAAAGAAAATGATACATAATGATTCTCAAAGTTTTTCATTCCCTGATCTATTTGAGGCAAACTATCCCATGTATGATATATGTAAACCCTTTTCCCTTCCTTTCCACTCCCTTCTGTTCTCAACATAAGGATGCTATCTTTCCAACCAAAATCAATAAACAAGTTACTGAATTGTTGTAATGAAGGGATGTTGGAGATGAATGATTGCTGCTCACTTGTATGCATTGTGTTCAAAGAGAAAGTATAGTCTATAAAGGTACAATTTTCCAAACACAGACATATCAAATGGAAGAGTTGCTTTAGGAGTAAAAAGAATCCTAGGTTTAAATTCAGAAGTTATCCGTTCAAATTCTCATACTTACCACCTGTATGACTGTCTGACCCTTTGTGCCACATTTTCCTCATCTTTTAAATGAGAGCATTGGACAACATAGCCTCTCAGACCTTTTCCAACTTTAATTCTTACAATAAACATAGACACACAGACACACACAGACACACACAGACACACACAGACACACATAGACACACACAGACACAGACACAGACACACACACACATCTTTTCATTTTGCCAAAAGAACTTCCAAGTTATCTGAGAAGCTGTAGCTATATGTTGAGTCCTTATTCTTTAACCCATGGACACGTTAACTGTATTTCCTGAAGCTAAAATCAGGACACCTGGTTTGCTTTATTATTTGCTTGAAATCAAAACTCTTCTAGAAAATCAGGTCACTGTATCCACAGGCCACCTGGAAAACTCTCATGGTTCACTTTGCAAACAAGTATCAGATTTTTTTTCTCTCCTTGAACATATCCCAAAGTTATTCTGAAGCAGAGATTCTTAACCTGGAGATTTCAGGGAGTCAGTGAACTTTGTCAGCAAAAAAATTACATCTTTATTTTAGCTAATCTCTAATTGAATTTAGCATTTCTTTCAATTATTTAAAAATGTAATTTTGAGAAGGGAGTCACTCAGACTGCCATGAGAAAAGGTTAAGAACCCCTGGTATAGAGGATTTTCCTATCACATGGGACTAGGAAATGGAGAGTTTTCTAATCTCTTTTTGGGTCAGGTAGACTAAGATTACTTGGGCTTCATATGTCAGGAGCAGCTAGCTAGTTTGTGATAGTGAGGGCAAGGCAACTGATCTCTTATTATCATCTCCAATAATACTTAGGAAAAGGAAATAAAATTACTAGACACTGGCTAAGTACTTAGTGGTTAATTGATTAGCCTTTGGGTTATCACAAATAACAATCTTATGTTTTTAGTATCATCTTTTCTTTTTTCCTCCATTCCTGCTCCAAGGACCCCATTGTCCACAGGATTTCCTCACTCTTCTCTCCTGTTAATATTTTTGTGAATTAGATCACATTAAAGTATTAGCTGATCAGAGCTTTAAGTTAGGCAATCAGTACACATTTACGAAACACTTAATATGTTCCAAGCACTGTGGTAAGTGTCAAGGACACAAAATAAAATGCAAAACAGTCCTTGCTCTTAACGACATATTATAATGAAAGAGAAAACATGTAAATAATTAGATCCCTACAAGATATTTTCAGAATAGTCAGAATGTAATATTAGAGGGAAAACATTAGTAGCTGAAGGGACTCAGGGTCTCCTGCAGAAGATAGGGATTGAAATGAGTCTTAAAAAGAGATAGGGATTCTGAGAGGCAGAATTGAGGATGGAATACTTTCCAGGAATGTAGGACATCAGTACCAAGGCAGAAAGAGAGAGAGTATATTATGTGAAGAACAGTGTAGACCACTCTACCTGCATCATACAGTGTGTGGAGAAGAGTAAAGTTATAAGAAGACTAGGAAGGTAGGAAGGGGCCAAGTAATGAAAACCTTCAAGTGACAAAGAGAAGCCTTTATATTTGATCATAAGGGTAATAGGGAGCCACCGTAGTTTATAATGATCACATTCAAACTTTTTAGAAAAACCGTTTTGCCAGTTGGAGTATGTTACCTTTCCCATTTGCATTTAGATTTTAAAAGAAAGAAAGCCACTAATCTAAAGGAAAAGAGTTCCATTGGTATTTTTTCAGGGGCCAATTACATACTAATTGAAATTTCATGAATATTACCATACTTTTTATTCACTAGACTACAATATATTGAAAGTTAACAAGCCACAGAGCATCAGTAAGAGAATTTCTGTATATAGTACAAACTAGTTGATTTTTTCTGCTTATCTATACATCTCTTATTTATTTATTCATTCACTCCAAAATTTATCCATCTCCTACTCTATGCAATATGCTTTGCTGGATTCTGAAAAAAATAGAAAAATAAATAAGAAATGGTACTTGTTCTCACAGAGCTCAACACCAAATATCAAAAGACAGTGTGCTTGGAAACATAGAAGTTCTCTATATCAGGTCATTAGTTAACGATAAAGGATTGCTCTTTGCATAAAGGGGAGGGTTTTGATCAAGGGCAGAGGATTTTTTTTATATCAATGCTACACATTTTAAAAATGAAAGGTTGAACAAAGGTCATAAAATATAATTGTATGAGCTCCCTGATGCTTAGTTCAGCCCATACACAAACAGGATTTCTTGAACAACATCCCTGAAAAGAGGTCATCCATTTAAAGTAGGAATTCCATACTCATAATTAAATGGACTTTTAGGTGTCTGTGGATAGATTTCAGGGGTCTGTAAAGTTGGACGGGGAAAATAAATGACATCTTTCTTTTCACTAACTTCTAACTGAAATTTATGATTTCCTTGAATTCTTTTAAAACATTATGCTGATAGGGGGCAGCTGGGTAGCTCAGTGGAGTGAGAGTCAGGCCTAGAGACAGGAGGTCCTAGGTTCAAACCCGGCCTCAGCCACTTCCCAGCTGTGTGACCCTGGGCAAGTCACTTGACCCCCATTGCCCACCCTTACCAATCTTCCATCTATAAGACAATACACCGAAGTACAAGGGTTTAAAAAAAAAACATTATGCTGAGAAGAGGGTCGATAAGTTTCATAAGATGATCAATAGGGTCCATGATATACCTAAAGGGTTAAGAATCCCTCCTCTAAAAGATCCCTATGAATACTTTTTAATTTTTAATTAATTAATTTGTTGATTGCATCAGTTTCCAGGTATTTCTCTTTCTCCCCTCTTATCTGTTTTTTTTTTTGTTGGGAGTGGGACATACACAAGCTATTCTTCAACAATGATTCTATTGCTATATTTAATGTTCTCTTAGTTCTGCTTATTTCCCTCTTCATAATTTCATGTCGGTCTTTCCATGTTTTTTAAAAAAAAAAACTAAGCTGCTTGTCATTTCTTATGGCACAGTAGTATTCACAATCATATGGCACAACTCAATAAGCTATTCCTCAGTCTATGGACATCCTCTCATTTTCCAGTTCTTTTCCACTATAAAGAGAGTTACTATAAATATTTTAGAACATATAGATTCTTCTCCTTTTCCCTCTTATCACCTTTCCCCCTTATGTACTACTGGATCCCTCTGAATAGGTCCAGCTTTACATTCTCTGATTCTTTTTACACATAGACTTAAGGTTAAAGACTAAATTATAATTATTTCCTAGTATAAGAGGATAAGCATTTCTAAAGTATAACCAGTAGCCTATGTATACAGATATGCACATTCAAAAAATTTTTTGATTTTTCCAGAGGATCACAGTGCAACAGTGATGATCTCTAACATTTGGGAAGCTTACTCATGATAAAAGAGACATTTCATATTCTGTTTTCAGTTTGGTCTTAGGCATGGCAAATTTTGTTTGTCCACATTTTAACTTATTTTTCCTATTTTTTTCTGCCAAGGAAAATTGAGATCATTCAGTGAATTTCTATTTCACACACAGAATGGAATCTGCATCTTTGATCTCATTAGCCAATATGAAAATCCTTTGTGTAGTTCAGGTGAATATTTTTTATTCCATTTAATCCAAAGCGGAAAACACAATGCAGATGGTTTGGAGAGGTTATAGCGACCTTTTAACAAGAAGGTTGAAGGAAAGATCACAGGTAAGGTGTGTTATGTTAAACTCTTAGGCAGACTATGTAACTAACCACTCAGGAATAGAGACCACAGCTGCACTTAGACATGATTTAGCTAGAACTGAGGTTCAAATAAATCATAAAGCAAAAGGAAAGCAATTAAGAGAATTCATCCCTTAAATAATTTCTTATGCAAAGCAAACCTAAACTACACTCGTGAATTGTTATATATGTTTCCTCTGAATACGTAAGGATTTCTGGATCATTTCCATTTAGGAGGAGATTCTGTTTAAATTTAGATTGAAAAAAATAATGAAGGAATTTGCTTTTGCAACACTGGGACTTTGGGTGGCACTCCACAGTGCGACCCTATATTTAAATCTCCCCTTGAGTTAGGAGCAAAGGGCTGACAAATCCTAACCGTCAGTTGGTGCAGTGTGGATCTGCAGTCAGTCCCTTTCCTTAGCCAGGATTGTGTTCTAGCCTCGGCATTACAGGTAGGCGAAAACTGAAAACACTTCTGCTATCATCTTGCTGACAAGTTTTTATGTGAATGAGATAATTCTATTTGTTGTCTTTACCATGAGTTAGCCTTAAAGTTACGTAGAAGTTAACCTGCCATATTTTAATGTTAGCTTGTTGACACAGCAATGTCATTTCATTACCTGGATCTGGGTTTGTTTGCTTCTGCATATGGTTATCTGAAGCTGATATTAGTTAAGAATTAACTTTTCACAGACACAAGCTTTCCCCTCTCCAATTATAACTCCTCATCTGTTTTTTTTCAAAAATAGGTGAAATTTATATTTAAAAGTGAGTATCAAAAAGTCTCTCTTTTTCTTTTAAAGGATCTTTAATAGTATTTGTATATTACTTTTCTTTTTCAAGAAAATTATTTACTTAGTTAAAAATTTCCCAGTTACATTAAAAATTAGCATTCATTAAAAAATTGAGTTTTAAATTGTTTCCTTCCTGCCCATCCCTTCCTCATCCCATGAGATGGCAAGTGATATGATATTGATTGTACATGTGAAGTCATGCAAAACACATTTCCATCCTACATTGTTCTTTTCTTTACTGGCTTTGGAAAGTAAAGATGATTTCTTTGAAAATTATGCTTTAGGAGGTCCAGAGTAATATGGAAGGACCAGACTTTTTTTGGCAGCACTTTCATTCATGATTTATTATTATACTAAGATAATGTTTTTTATCATTTCCTTGCCCTTCCCTTTCAGAATATTTTTAATTAAGGAAGGATCAGTTAGCACTGCATCCTAGTGCCTCTATTCACTTATATGGCCTAATCTCTTTTGGGGTCAGTGGACTAAGGTTGCTTGGCTTCATATGTCAGGAGACCCAGATTTAAGTCTTAACTTAACCACTTACTAGCTTTGTGATTCTTGACAAATCACTTAATTTCCCCATGCCTTTGTTTCTTCGTCTATCTAGCATTTATAGGGTGCCTTTAAAATGATAAAACACTTTACAAGTAACATACAATTTTATCCTTACAATAATCCTTGGAGTCATGGACCATTATTATATACTTGTTTTACAGAACAGGAATCTGAGGAGTACAGAAGTAAAATGATTTGTCCAGAATCATATAGCTAATAAATGTCTGACCTTTGAATCAAATTCATGTCCTTTTGACTCCAGATCTAGTGTTCTATCACGCGAATCGTTCAGTTGTTTCTATAAAGCCTCAACTTGACTAACTAGCTGTGTAACTCTAGGCAAATCATTTAACCTCTCTGAGGCTCAATTTCCTCTTATATGATATAGTAATACAATTTGAAAAGCCTACTTTACAGGATTGTTTTGTGGAACATGCCTTGCCAGATATAAAACTTGAAATAAATATTAATGGTATTGTTATGTGCATCTCACCTTGTACCAGGTTCAAAAAGTCTGAAGAACTGCATATGTTTATAGTATAATCTGATTTTTAAAAATTCTGGATCTCTAGCTTCTTTGATTTTGGCCCAGATAATGGTGAATGTCTAACTGCTGGTGTCACAGAATCTTATGACCCCATCTCAGTTACCACCATTCCTGCTATCATATGGCAGGCAAAGATAGCTTTGAGTTCATGTTCTGGTCATTGAACCTGATTATTTGGAGATGATGAGGCCAAGGTCACCTCTACACTTCTCCTTTGGGCCCTACAGTCCTAAATGAGACCCCAAACACTAGCCATCTGTCAAAGGCATGCTCTGGTCACAAGGCAGATGGCAAGAGGGGAAGCTCAATCAGCATAAATTCATCTCTCACTTCTGGAAGAGAAACTAACACAGCACCCACTACAAGGAAAATGTGTCAGTCATTTTTGTGCTTGTTAGCCTCCACAAAGTGTTCTGTTTGCAAATTATAATGACATTGTGCCTGTCCTTTAAAAGCTGAGCTCAAATACTGCTTCTTACATGAAATCTTTCCTCATGCCCCTACCTGGAAGTGACTTACTTCTCTTATCTGATTTTATAGAGTACTATTATTTTCTACTTAGGGACATCCACGTGCCACAAAGGATAGGACACAGGACTTGGATTTAGGAACCGCTGAGTACAAATATGACCTCAGATACTTAGCTGTGTTAGCTTGGGCAAGTCACTTAATCCAGTTTGTCTCAGTTTCCTCATCTGCAAAATGAGCTGGAGAAAGAAATGGCAAAACATCCCAGGCTCTTTGCCAAGAAAACCCCAAATGGGGTCATGAAGAGCTGGACACATCTGAAACAAGTGAACGACATCTTATACACTTGACATTTTCTCATATGTCTTTTATTTATATGTGTAGACATTTTAATATTTCCATATGTCAAGAATCTGTGACTGTGTGTGGGCACTCCCTTACTGCTCTAACCTACAACCCCTTTAGTAACTTAGTATATGTCTGTGAAAGTTATTGTGGGAACTGGCGATGAGGTGGATAGACTATACAAGAAATACTGTGAAGATAGAAATGACCAAATTTTAGAATAGATTGGATAAGTGGAATAAGCGTGGGTGAGGAATTAAGAACTACCCTGAGAGAACAGTGTGGCCTTCAGCAGTAATAGGAAAGTTTGGAAGAGAAGAGGATTTGGGGAGAAATATAATGAGTTTTCTTTTGGACACGTTGAGTTCGAGATGCCTTTAGACATCCAACTGGGTTGTCCAAATGGCAGTTAGTGATACAGGACTGGAGTACAGGAGGGAAAACAGAATAGAGATGGATATGTAGATCAGGAAATCATCTGCCTAATGAAGATAGCTGGACCCATGGAAACTGACAAGCTCACCAAGGTCCCCCCAACTTGCTAGGGCTTTCTCTCTAGGTCTCTTAATGTCATGTGCGTACCAAGTTACCTCATAAACTATTAATTTGTTATTCATTGTTTTTGCTACATGAATGGCTTACCTGCTTTTCTGGTCACAAGATTTTTTAATGATATTTTTATCTTTGGTGATATGCTTCAATATAATTAATGTGCTTTCCTATTGCCAATTGTGTGATTTGACTATTTGATCAGTCAGATCTTTTAGGATTTGGAAAAACCGTAGATGATTTTCTTAACTTGAAGACATATTGGTATCACCAGAAGAATACCAGCATTTAAAATAAATGTTTTTGTTTGATACAGAAGCTGGGGATTGTAGAATATGTTGCACAATTTCCCTAAAACTATATATCCCACTCTGTTTTTCCTTTTCATATCTGGACTCAACTTATTGTCTAGCCTTGGTATCTGTTGAAGATAAGTTTTTGAAGACTAATGTTCAATAAATTCAACTCTGTGTCATAGCATGTTTCTTCACCTACTCTGATTTTCCTGTGTGAAATACTAGGCCAAATTTTGAAAAGTGATTTGTAAATCTCAGTTAGAAGGTTGTGGAATACTCTGTGTCTTGATGGAATCAATTTTCAAATAGGAGTATCTGGAAGACCTCCATTAATTGGAAATCCTTTTCCATTTGGACAAACTGTGTGGTATTTCCTATTACTCATTGTACTTGGTACTTAATATGAGTTTAATAAATATTTGTAGACTGATTGATTGTGAGAGTTTTGAAGTATACATCTTGTTTTATCCTTCCATTAATATTAATATTTAGAAGATTTCTGAACCAAGTTATCTCTATTGTGACAACTTTTAAGGAATCTTGTATCTTCTTGACATATGCATGGGATACAATTTTCTGGAAGAGAGCATTTAAAGATTAATTTTTCTTTATGAATCAAACTTTGTTATACTCAACAATGAGAATAGAAAGAGGAATCCTATATCGTCTTTACTTTTTTTGGTAAAATGACTAACCAAAAATGTAGTTTGCTATACAATTTCATTCATGAAAGTTGTCAGTTCATCTGTCATATTTTCTTTTCTTTTTATTTAGTGTAGGCTTGTAATTTTATTGGGCTAGGAAATTCTTGATGGGGAATATCCATCTACCTTTCTGATCAACACCTGCTATAGAACTTAAAATTTTAGAACATTGACTGGGGGCCCTGAGAGATAAACAACTTGCTCAAGGTTTTCTTATATTTTCATCAAGGATGCCCTTGATAGATATGTAGATTATTGTCATGAATTTTTGTAGATATAAGAAAGTAGACATGTAGATTGAAAAGGATGTCTTTTTCTGGGTAAATGATTCCTTCTAAACATTTGGGGTCTTCCCAGGTTTTGTTTTGTTTTTTTAACCCTTGTACTTCGGTGTATTGTCTCATAGGTGGAAGAGTGGTAAGGGTGGGCAATGGGGGGTCAAGTGACTTGCCCAGGGTCACACAGCTGGGAAGTGGCTGAGGCCAGGTTTGAACCTAGGATCTCCTGTCTCTAGGCCTGACTCTCACTCCACTGAGCTACCCAGCTGCCCCCTTTCCCATGTTTTATATAACTGAAGAACTAATTTCTCAATACCTACTGAAAATTGTGTTGGCCTTTCATTTAACTGATTTGGTCCAGTTACACTTCTCTGTATTTCCTCTGATGGCTCTGACATTGTATCCAAATATTGTAGGTTCACTATAAAAATTAATAAAGTATATAATGTGTTGGCAAGTATGGACATGTTTTCAATATTTTTGCCTTTTTATCTTCTTTCTCCTTTAAGGATGACTTAAACACTCGATATGACCTAGATTAATTATCTTTCATATTGAGTTTTCTACAAACTTGGTATCTATATTGCCTGGGAAATAGTAGGAGGTGGTCTTAGGGGACGGATAGGAGAGAGGGAAAGAGAGTAGACTCATAGTGTACCTCAAATACTATATGGCATTAGTCTTATCAAGATGAAGTTCAAAGCAAGAAGTTCCAGCTTTTGCTGAGCTTGTGTCCTTGGACCTCATTTCCTCAGAGCATAGCAGCTTGATCAGCTATATCTCTTTTGGATTCTTAGACTCCTGGATCCTTATGGCTCACAGTCTTAGGACAAATCAGAGACTCCTCTCCTTGCACATAGAATGGAAAAGAATGAAGAGGCCAAAGATCCAATCCCATTTCTGGAGGCTTCTTGGCTTAATGTGAAGGGAGAAGAGGTAGCTCTTAGTGTCCTTCTCCAGTGCTTCATAATTTGAATGAAAGAGGCCTTCATTCTCAGATAGATTTAATTTTTTCATCTTTTTATCTTTTTTCTCTTTTAGCTTGACTCTCTTGATATAACCTGGATTAATTAAAGCTCACATCCAGATTTCTGTAAACTTGATTTTTATATACATATGTTTACTGTTTTAGTAGGTATTATTGTTCACAATCTTCCATTATGTTCCTCCATATGATTTTCTGAATGACTTTAAACCTAAATTGACATTGCCCTTGTCTGCCATATATCTCTGCTTGGCAATAAAATTGAGTGTTGCTGCTGAGATAGTAGCAAAAGCTTCTGACATTGCTCAGTCTAGTTCTTTTAAAAACACTCATACCTGCTGCTACATAGGCAGTGGGAAAAGATTGTTCCCAACTATATGGTAAGCCAATGTAGAATGTCTGTATATTCTCCAGTCCTCTTGTCTTTTGGAATAAGTTCCCTTTCTTTCATGTGGGAGAGGCCAACTTTTGTGGTCTAGGCATGCATGAAACCACCATTCTATATGAATCAGAAAACATTTATTTAGTTCTTATTATGGATAATACATTGTATTAGGAATAGGAGATACAAATATGAAATAGAAAAACCCATCAAGGGGGTTATAATTTAATGAATTAACAAATATAGAGAAGTGATGAGTAGAGAAGAGTATTTTGGAGGCAGTATGGCACAAAGGTGTTTTATGGAGCCAGAGGGCAGTTAAATGATACTTTCCAGAAACAACTGGTAGAATTGATTCAATTACTGATTCTAGAGCAAGAGGTTTGAGGCTGGGTAGAGGTATGGGGGTACGCTTTATTTTGGGACATGGCAAGAAAATGGCTGGTATGAAGCAGAACTAGGGATCTGAGGATGGCTAGATAGTCTTGTCAGTATCTTCTTTTTCCATTTACCATTTTGGTATGTAAACTTGTTGGACTGGAGCTAACTTAATTACATGCCATTTCTTTTCATTTTTATTCTAATTTGATATGAATTTTAATCTTTATCAAGTCTGTGGTCTGATTTATACTGAGAGTTGATTCAGAAATGATTCCCACAATTGTAACTCGTCATTTCCCATTTGTTGAGATAAAGTCAATTTTATTTTTATAATGTTGTCATTCATTGTTCACCATGGTCAGTAACCTCCCAATCTCTCCTTAAAGAAAGTAATTATAATTTATAGTCATGAAGTTTCTTGTGTAATCTGTTTTTAGCCTCTCGTATTTCTTGATCTCGAATTACATTTTTCAATATATTTTCAATGCTTTTCCATGTCCAGCTTTACAATGATGTCACTGAGTATTAAAGTATGTTTCTCATAGTGCATTGTAGTTCCTTTTATGACTTAGAAATCCAAACAAAATGTTAGCCCAGATAGTAATATTAAAAAGGGATTTAATTCCTACAAGGGAGGGCTTGGGGCTTAAAAGGAGACCCAGAAGTGGGATCTCAGAGAAAGAAGATAGGAGCAATAATAAAAGGCTACATCTAGACTCATTACAGGACCTCAAGTGTTATGGTCCCTTGTCTATGGCAAGAAAACAGAGTGTAATAATTGTGAAGAGACTGTACTTCAGCCATATCACACCAAATTTCATCTCTTCCATCACTCCTCTTAGTTAATGGGGGAGAATGCTTAGGTCTTATCCAACAGAACAGCATCCCTTACAATGAGCCTAAGAGTTGTTACTTCCAAAGATAGGGTAGTGGTGACATTATGATTCCACTAAGTGAACTAGGATGGTCCATCCACATATTAGGGCAACCTAGCGTATCCAATAAACTTTTCAGCAATGAGGCAGGTGAGAATGATAAGCTATAGAGAGAGGTAAAGGAATCCTCTCAGAGTCTGCTGATTATCTTCCCATACGGGGTGTCATTTGCAACGGTTGTGTGTAGCATGAAATTTTCTGACATGGAAGATTCTAGGTGACAAGAATTCCAGAAATGGTAGAGTACTAGGAAGGGAGAGGAGGATATGTTCATATCAAGGCAGATCATTGCAGGAAAAGTTAGACTTCTTCCCACACCAAAGAAAGATATTTTATCTTTTAAAATTACCACCATGTTATGTTCATCTGGAACTCAGATCAACATATTGAGTTTATAGGATTTTTTAATCTCTTCATCTACTTTAATGGAAATTGGCATATAAATTTTAGTTATTTACATAGTCTTTTTTGTTTATGCTTTCTATTTATCATGAGCAATGAAAGGTAAAATGATCAATTATCACACAAAATTTATTTTTCTTTTGTTATTTACATAGCCAATCAATCAATAACCATTTGTTTAAGCAGCTACTGTTTTCCAGACATTGTGCTAAACACTCTTTGAATTCCTCTCTTTTACTCTCTAAATAGAACCCATGAGCCATCTATCCATTTGGCTGCAACTTCCTTATATCTTCAGGCTTAATTTATTGCAAGTATGTCAATATTTGTGTAATCCTATCTTATTGAAAAAGGATCTCATAGCAAGTATGTTATAATTTAAGTGATGGTTCAAAAACTATTATTCTTAGAATCCTCTACCATAAATATCAAAGCAGTGGAAGTCTCTTTTCCTTCTCCCCTCTCTCCCACTAAATATGCCAGACTGAGAGTAATTTTGTATTTCCCTCTTTTCCATGAGTTGCATTAGTCAAATAATTCAGC
Source organism: Gracilinanus agilis (assembly GCF_016433145.1). Lineage (NCBI taxonomy): Eukaryota > Metazoa > Chordata > Mammalia > Didelphimorphia > Didelphidae > Gracilinanus > Gracilinanus agilis. Next base: position 128,021,848 of record NC_058131.1, on the reverse strand, counting down.
ACTAATGGCCAGCCTTTTTTTCATTCCAACTAAATTACAAATACCTGAGGGTAAGAACTGATGCTAATTTATCTTTGGGTTTTTTTCAATGTACCATTTGCATTGAAGTCTATTGTTCTTAATAAATGTGGGAGAAAAAAGTTACCTGAAAGTGGTTCAAACAGTCCTCTGCAAACTAGCCATTAATAATCTCTACCTACTTGGAAACAAGGTTATCAGCAACACAAATATAAAGTTACATGCATTCAGATAAGCAGTTAAATCTAGCACTTTAAAGTTCCCAAAACACCACTAACTATCTAATTTGGTCCTCTCAACTCTGGGAGGTAAGCCCTATTATTATTCTATTTTACAGATAAAGAAACTAAAGTTAACAGAAGTTAAATGACTTGTTTAGGGTCACATAGGGAGGGAGAAAGCACTTTCATTGGGCTGCTGAGAGTGAAGTGAGGAATGTCCTCAGCAAGTATAGAGATGGGGAGAGGAGTGGTTCTAATACTAGGCTTCCCTCCAACTCTGACACCTGTGAGCTGCCCACCTTATCCCCATGTTCTCCCATTGGGATACTGGGCAGAGGGGCAGGTGATGTGAAAAAAATGTCATTAGGCATGGTGGAAAGCCGGAGGGGAGCAATTCTGCCCGAGTCCCTCTGCCTTTCTATTAACAAACTCTGCTTAGGGGGAGGGTGGCTGTGTGCCCACAGAAAGCTCTCTGTGTGCCATCTTTGGCACCTGTGCCATAGGTTTTCCATCCCTGGGTTAGCCTTCACTTGCTAAAAATGCGCACTACCTCTATATTTTTCAGCCTATAGCCTGGAGAGCTACCAACCTTGCATCAGTACCAAACTCTATAGTCAGGATAGAAAACTAACTGGGTAGTTAACCTGTGGATACTGTGCCATCTGGGAAAATCACACAAAAGCCACAGAAAGATTTAAATGGACCCTTTGCATACTTTTTCAACATTAATTTTTTCTGTGGTCCCTATATCTATCTGTCAAAATAATCCTAAATGTAATCTATTTTCAGACAATTGATGGAATAGACAAATTGCTTAAACAAACTGAGTTTCATTTAATGCCTTGTTACTGACAAACTTTCTAATAGTAAACAATCATTTCAATGATAAATTCTGAGAATTTCAGAGCTAAAAGGGGCCTTGGAGACCATGTAATGCCACTATGTAAAAAAAATATTTCCTTTATAGACTCAGAACTCATTTCCACCCCCCCCCCCCCCGCCCCAGACCTTCCCTACAGAGCCATCTGAACTAGATTAAAATATAATTGAGAAATATTTAACTCGATAAACAAATAAAATACAATGAAATATAGGTGAAATTAATGCATAGTTTTCTAAATAAATATGTACCCTACCGGGATCTTTATTTATGGTTTAGTGTCTCTTATTTCTATTTGAGTTGGACACCCCAGTTCTAGTGCTATCCTCTTATTTTACAGAGAACCTAGAGAGGTTAAGCATCTTCTGACTCCTATTATTTGTGTGAATTAGTGGAATTCACTTGATTACTCTAAGACTTAATTTCTTCGCTTAGAAAATGAGAGAGTTGCTATAGAGGCCATTGTTTCTTTCCATTTCTAATTGATTGATGGATCTATGTCACTTTTCTAAGCTTACAGGATAGGTAATTGTAGAACCAGAACTAGGACCCAGATAGAGGGGAGTGTTGGATTCCTTCAAACAGGATTAAATTTTTGGTGTAAGTATTTGCACCTCAGAAAACTACTAAAGACTATAAATCTGGGCTTTATACATTGTTTTTTATTGACTTAAGATAGCAATAGAGAAAAGATTTTTAATGCATATTGAACTTAAAAATGTGTTGAACCATTTATTAAATATTTGCCATAACATCTCAGGACCTGGGCCTTTGCAATCCAGCCTACAGGATTTGTCCAGTACATCAGTGGTGTCAAGCTCAAATAGAAAGAGATCCTTGTGGATGGTTTATTGACTTAGAAAGCCACAAATTAATGTTATCTATATCGTTTTGTATTTTTGTTAAATATTTCCCAATTATATTGTAATCCAGTTCGGGTGAGGGAGTTTTATCCTGTTTGACACCTCTGCCTTATAACACATTGTGGCATTTGTGTTAATTTTATTGCAAGGCTTGTGTTCAACTTCTTTCTGTCTTTTGAGAATAGCTGAGAAAAAGGCTTGATACTCTGGATCTGAGGAATTAGAATCAGATAAGGATCAGGTATTATTATTCTCATTTATTTCATATTTGCCTAATAAAGCAGAGAGGCTATAAAACTAGTTCTTTGAGATCTGATACTCCCTTGACTGCTGCCAGAGAACATATGCCAAATTCTTTACTTTTTTTCCTTTTTTCTATTACATGTAGAAATACTTTTTGACAATTGTTTTTGACATTTTAAAATTCAGGTTTTTCTCCCTTCCCCGCCTTTTTCCCAACACTTAGGTGGTGAATAGTCTGATCATATGCTAAGTTCTATGTACTCCAAATATCTTTACTAAGCAAACAAACTTCAGCACTTACTAACTATATGACCTTGGGCAAGACACTGAATTTTCTGGGCCATGATTCCCTCACACTTAACATGAAAAGGTTTGATTAGATGATCTGTAATTTCTCTCCTAGACCTTTAATTATTTAGCTTTATTATGAAATTTTCTGAACAATTTTCAGTCTTAGAAACCAACACACTTAGATGTTGTCGTAACAATCTGTACATGTCTAAAAGGAAAGCACTTAGTCATAGCTTAGATATCCCATCAGCAAAAATTTCTTTTTTTGTTTATTTGGTTTCTACCTATGGGCTTCAAAGTCAGAGAGGTCCATTGGAGTCCATGAGAGCAAAACTTACTATCTGGAAACAACATGTGGCATTTAAGGCCTTTTAAAAAATCCATGTAAAGATACTTTAGTCCTCCCAGCTGGAAGCTGACTTGCCACCCCCTAATTTCAATCTAGTTAGATCAAGACCTATAGTCTAAATGATATAGACACCCAGTCATTAAGCAATTTCTTGAATTTCCAAATGGGCTTCCATGTACAGCTGAAGAAGATGAGGATTAATTGCTCATTTAGCTAAATTCTGACTCTAGCCTTTTTTCCCCCCCAACAGTTCCTCTACTGAGAAAAAAAATCCAATCTGAAAGTTACATTTTCCCTAGGAACTAGATTTCCCTGAGACTCATCAATGATCTACTGTATTCTTAAAATTCTTGCCAAGTTCATTCAGTCCCCTGACTTCTTGCCTTTTAACTGGCTGTCCTTCATGCTTGAAAGGTTCTTCTCACTTATACTTCCTGGCTTTTCTTGATTCCTTCAAAACTCAGCTCAAATTCTACCTTGATATAAGGTATAAATGATCTTTTTTTCCCCAGAGATTATTTTCTATTTACTTCATAAATATGGTGGGTGGTTAAGAGTCAGTGGTTGTAGATAATAAAGGTACTGGTATCAGAGTAAGCAATATGTATATATATATATATATATATAAGTCTAATATATATATATTATATAAAATGGGATCACAAATAGATGCAACTAAAACAACTACTGGATAACAACAACAAAAAATGTATATACAAGATATATTTTGTAGGCTGGACTATCAAGTCTGAGCAAAACTGATCCTGTGTAATATATATATATTAGACTTATAGATTTAGGAGTCATGCAGCAGCACCCCAGCACCATCAGTGTCCCATGGTCAGTATATGACATGGTTTGGGTATATAAGCAACCTTTAAGCCTGAAGAAAAGCCTAGGATGTGTTTGTGGGGGATTATCATGATTATTTTTTTATACTTTATTTATTTATTTCATTAATTTGGAATATTTTTCCATGGTTACATGATTCATACTCCTTCCCCTCCCTCTTCCCTCTCCTACTCTGTAGCCAATGAGCAATTCAACTGGTTTTCACATGCATCATCTATCAAGACCTAGTTCCATATTAGTATTTGCTCTAGGGTGATCATTTAGAGTCTACATCCCCAATCATATCCCCACCGAACCATGTGATCAAGGAAATGTTTTTCTTCTCTGTTTCTACTCCCACAGTTCTTTCTCTGGATGTGGATAGCATTCTTTCTCATAAGCCTGTGGGGGGTTATTATTAATACCATCATTATTGTTATAATTACTTAGGAGAATGCACTCAATAACCCACCAATTAGATAGCAAGAAGAATAAAGAACAGATTTGAGGAACAAGGCCTGGGGATATGATTTTTAGCAAGAGAATGTCTGGGAAAGAGCCCATTTAGGAAAGGACATTGGGTGACGATTTGTACTAATCCTTACATACCTTGCATAGTGCATTATATTTTACTCAAGGGTAAAATATGGATAACTTGACAACACAGGATCAGTTTTGCTCAGACTTGATAGTCCAGCCTACAAAATATATCTTGTATATACATTTTTTGTTGTTGTTATCCAGTAGTTGTTTTAGTTGCATTTATTTGTGATCCCATTTTAGGGTTCTTGGGCAAAGATACTGAAATTGTTTGCCATTTCCTTCTCTAGCTCATTTTACAGATGAGGAAATGGAAGCAAAGAGTGTTAAGTGACTTGTCCAAGGTCTCATAATGTGTCTGAGGCCAGATTTGAACTCAAGAAGATGAGTCTTCCTGACTGCAGGCCCAGCATTCTGTCCACTAAGCCATTTAGCTGCCCATTATTACATTATTACAGTCCATATTTAGAAACTTGTCCATTTAGATGGTGGTTCCCATTTCTGAATGGGGCCATCATCTCTGTTTAGGTGCAGAAAAACATTAAAGACAATTCAAAATCAACTAAAATAACAACACTCTTTGCAAAATGGGCATTAACCAGTTGAACAATAGTGGAGGAAGTCATTGCTTCAGATTTTGTTAATTGGCAGTTTTTTTTCTCCCTTTGGGGTATCCTACTTCCTTTTTTCCTAGAACCTCTAATTAGTTTCCCAGTTCCCTTGACCCATTGTTATCCCCTACTCTCCCATCTTCTTTCTCCCTCGTGAAAACTTCTAGCTTTAATACCCAATAGGATAAAAGTTTCTATTTCCCACCTATACTACAGCTCCTGAAAATGAGTACATGACTACTTTTAGGTTTTGTGTATTTTTTGTAGTAATAAGGCATGGTCGATAGAGTATCAGGCCGGAAGTCAGGAAAACCTGAATTCAAATCTAGCCGCAGACAATTACTAACTGTGTGACCCTTGGCAAGTCACTTAAATTCAGTGTGCCTCACTTTCTTATCTGTAAAATGGGGATAATTATAGCACCTACATGCCAGGGTTGTTGTGAGGATTAAATGACACAATCATTTGAAAATTTCTAAATGCGGTACTTGGCAAATTAATGAACACTGTGTTTATGATCATGATAATGAGGAATTTTTTTTAATGCTGGAAATTATAGAAAAACAGACTAGGTTCACAAGATACCAACACAATATGAGAAGTTACAAAATACTAGAAGTCTAAAAGGACCACAGCAACTGATATCCCTGGTCTTTATTGGAATATTTATGGAACAAGACCTGATCCTGATTACCTCATGTCCTCTTTTACTGACTGGCTTTTTCCAGTCTTGCCTGAGAATCATCTTTCTGGGGGAATCAAATGTACATACCAAAAAAGAGCATTTCTGAGCCCAGTTTTCTCATTCTGGGCTAGACAAAGTAACCCAGATCTCTAGCCTAAGCTAACTTTATTTTGGCATCACTAAAATGTCTGGAGAGCCATCACCTGGAACAGAGGATAGATCTGCTCTTCTTGGCCCAAGAGGACAGCACTTTGAGCAATGAAGATAAGTGGCAAAGAGGCCAGCTTAGGACTAATGGAAGATAAACTTCCTAATTATCAGAGTTATGCAAATGTTGAATAAGCTTGATCAGGGTATAATGAGTTTCTCCTTACTGGAATTCTTTAAGCGAAGATAAGACATGTTATATGGGATGTTATAGATATGTTACTGAGAACGTTTTAATTCTGATATAGGTTTGACTAGACGACCTTTGAAATCTCTTCCTACCTTTTTCTGTAATTCTCATGAGATTCTTTTTTCCATTTAGAATTCAATGACTTGACCTTTCTCTCAGTTAGCTGCAAATTCAATTCTGGACTTTCTGTTCCTAAAACACATGAGTAATTTTGGGGCCTCCCTTGGTCTCTGATCTCTTGAATGGAGGTGGTTTATCCAGCTCTCTAAATATTCCTCTGCTGGGCTTTTTGGTCATCTTGCACTGACCTTGCATTCACCTCTTTTGACTTTCCAGGAGCCATGTATATCTCCAGGTTATCTATATTGGTGACAAGCAAAATAAATAAGAACAGATTTGTGAAAAGGTATGTGTAAGACCTTAAAGTTAGTAGCTAGGGAAATCAGGACAGTTAGTAGGAGCTAAACCTCCTGGCTAATAATTGTACCTCCTTTATCAGCACTTGCTCATGGAACAGGTAATTACCTGGGATATTTAAGGTATTTAGATATACTTGGCTATCAAAATAGATGGATCTAATCTTGGAAAATATCTCTGGTTTAGGGTGTAGCTGCATTGTCTGGATCTCCAAGAGAGTTTTCCTTACATGGGATATTTTCCCTCAACTCAGTGAACCAACCCTCAGAAAATCAGTGAGTGGAGAACAGGTTTCTGTGTTTATGTTTTCTCCTGATATCTTATATACACTGCCTATACTATATTTAGTTGGTTGTTGAGGGGATCATCTAGCAGGAAAGTAAAATATGTGATGATAAAGCCTGCCGGATACATCCTGTTTGCATTTCTGATAAGGTCATTTTGAAATTACCCCCATCAGCCTAAGGACATATTTAAAAGCCCCAGACATGTAATAGGCTTTGAGAACTTGACATAGTTGAGTATGAAAAGTCAAGTTGGAAAACAAAACTTATTTCCATTTACACAGAGATTTTTAAATTCTGCATATTTGAAATCAGACACTACCTGTTTTTGAATGATTTTCTTCATATTTGAGTGAAGACAATTTCTGCAAATAGTCATGATAGACATAGTATAGAGCAGTGATGGCAAACCTTTTAGGACCTTTGAAAGACCACGTGCCATGCTCCACTCCACAGACTGTGTGCAGTACCCACCCCTCAGAGACAGAGTGGCCCCCTCCCCCTGCATTGGGGATGGGAGGCTTGTGCCTGGGGGGAAGCTGTCTCTTGCTGCCAAGGGGACCCCTGCTGCATCCAGCTGCACAGGGGGCCAAGCAAGGGGGCTGCTGTCCTGCTTCACTTGACCAGAGAAGATTAGTAGGTTTGGGAATATGGGGGAAGGCTAGTGGGTAGGTGACTTCTTATTACAAGGTGGAGTACAAGTCCTTTTCCAATGGGATTCAAATGCAGTCCTATACAGCAGCCCCTGTTGGACTCTGTTGCAGAGAGGCAACCTCAGAGCCTTTTAGGCTGCTTCTAGTTGCATAACAATGGTGTACCACTGATGGGACTGCCTGTTGGGAGTTAGGCTGCCAATTGGGCTGTGACCCATGTGGGGGAGGCGTAGGGGGCAGATTAGCAGCTGGAAGGGAAGGAAGGAATGAAAGTGGAGATCTTTTAGTAGGTGGGGCTTGCCCTGTGGTGGGAGAGGAGATTCCCCCTCTTACCCCACCTGTAGCCCCTAGTCCCAGACAGGGAAGGGAGAAAGAGAGGGGAGTGACCTGAGTGCTGCACTCAGAGAAGGGAATAAGCTCAGAGGGGCTGGTAGGCACTGTGGAGAGGGGAAGGGAGCAGCTTAACTGGAGTCCCTCTGCTTTTCTAGTGACTGACTCTGCCTGGGGATGGTGCAAATGCCCAAAGAGAAGTCTCTGCGTTCCATCTTTGGCACACTTGCCATAGATTCACTGGAATAGATATAGAGCTTTGCTCTCTAGTCTTAGGGAGTTTCTAAACTTTAAAAAAAATCTTACTTTCTGTCTTAGAATGATACATGTTTTGGTTGGCAAGGCAGAAGAGAGGAAAGGGCCAGGCACTTGTTAAGTGACTTGCCTAGACAAGTCTCTGAACTAGTAATTGTCTGAGACTGGATTTGAAATCAGATGTCCCTGAACCCAGACCTGACACTCTATCCACTGAGCCATCTAGCTGCTTCCTAAGAATTTTAGCATGCCACTTCACCTAATCCTAATCTGTTCTCTTCGTTTATTCAAAAAGCTCTAGAAAGCTTCCCCCTTGAAACCAATCCCATTGGAAAAAAAGGTAGTAGATCATTCCTCCCTAATTTGGTTTCTCACATGCTTTTCTTTCCCTTTTTATGTAAATCAGATAATTCTATCAATTAAATGAATAATTTGCATATTCAGTCAACTTTTTTATGAGTTACACTATTTTTTAAAAAAATTTTTTTAAACCCTTGTACTTTTTGGTGTATTGTCTCATAGGTGGAAGATTGGTAAGGGTGGGCAAGGGGGGTCAAGTGACCTGCCCAGGGTCACACAGCTGGGAAGTGGCTGAGGCCGGGTTTGAACCTAGGACCTCCTGTCTCTAGGCCTGACTCTCACTCCACTGAGCTACCCAGCTGCCCGAGTTACACTATTTTTATGGACATGTTATTAACGATGAGCAACATACTCACTGGAATGGATCAATATTTTGCTTAGCAGAGATGGCCAGTGCTAGCTGGTGCTTATGAGCAGGGAAAAAAACCCTGAGCTGAGAGGCAAGAGACTGATTTAAGTCTCAGCTTTGACACTAATTGGATATGTAACCTTGGGTGAGTCACTTCATCTACTTGAGTTTTACTTTCTTTATCTATAAAAATGATTGTTTTGGAGTACATGATTTCTAAAGTCTCATACAGTTCTAAAGTTCTTTGATTTTAAAAGTTTTTTGAAAGAATTAAGTAGTTTCCTCACTCCATATATATTAGTAACTGTAGTCACTGGTGGTTTTATTCCTGTATGTGCTGATGTACAGAACTTAGAGGAGATTCCTTCCTTTTCCCCTTTCCCACTGTCAGTCTCACTTTCACTATAGTCTCTATAGTAATTACAAAGGCTAAGTACTCATCTTAATGGAAAACATATTTTAAGGGGAAAATTGAGGCAAGGCTAAGTATATCATGCAAAATATGATTTGATTTCCACTAACAATGGAAGTGTATTCACTCCTTTCATCATACTCAGGGCAGATGAAGGCCATGACTACAAGCAAGAAGAGAGGTAGCTTTTAGACGGTGGAGTTCAGTACTTTTGAAAGACCTCAGTGCTAGCTCATCTAATTGGCAGTTTCAATTTAGCACAGCTTGAGAATGAGACAGTCTTCAATGCCTTTCACACTATGAAGAGGCCTTTCATGATGGACTTGTCTTAAATTAGTGCCCTTCAATAGACACTCATTTTCTCAAATCTTTTTTCTTTTTTTCTGAGACCGGCTCTTCACTAGTTTATGTATATAGAAAGGAAGAATCTTTAAATAAGAATAACTAGCATTTTTATGGAGCTTTTAATTTTGCAAACGTTTTACAAATCTCTCATTTGGTCCTCACCACAAACCTGACAAGTAGGTGCTATTGTTGTCCCCATTTTACAGATGAAGCTAAGGCAGAAGGAGGTAAAGTTCTTTGGCCAGGGTTACATAGCTGGTAAGTGTCTGAGGTCAAATTTGAATTCAAATCTTCCTGACTTCAGACCTAATGGACTTTCAAGTCTGAGTCCAGTGGATAGGCTGCTTAATATATAGAGTGCTTTTTAGAATTCATTTAAAAATACTATATAGATGATTATCTGGAACATAAAATCAATAGGACATAAATCTCCCATTATTTCCTTTTCTCCTTTTCAATGATTCATACAGTAGAAACTTAGCCCTTTTTTATCTAGCATCTAAAACTAAGAGATATCAGACTCATGGAAAGTTAGAATTAGAAGAACCTTAGAAATCTTTTAATTCAAACTTCTCATCTTAATGATGAAACAACTGAAATCCATGGTCAATAAAGCTTTCCCAAAGTCCTATGTAAAACTAATAATAACCTGCTCCTCATATCTCACCTATCACATTGCTTTTGTACAACAATCAGCTTGGGGTCATTGCTCATACAGAGAACTAGGTTTAGAGTAAGGAAGGCTTGAGATTAAATCCTGTCTCAGAGATGGGTTAGTTGTGTGACCCTGGGCAAGTCATTTAACTTTTTTGCCTCAGTTTTCTTATGCTTAAAATGAGGATAATAATAGATGTATAAAAGTATTTATCAACTTTAAAGGTCTAGATAAATGCTATTTATTATTATTAGCATCATAATAATATTGTCCTATTACTTTCATGTCACATGATCCACAACTGTTGTTCCAAACTTACTCTTTTCCTAAGCTCCTAACACCATCTTTAATTCCTTCTCTTTCAGGAGAAATGACTTTACCTTTTCTTAAATGAATTAGGTTTATATCACTTCTTCTACATCTCAAAACTTTCTTATATATTCATTGTCCTTTGCTTTGGCCTCAGAGGATGATGTATAGATATAGATTTATAGATCAGAAGATGGAGATAATATACATATGCATTTGGATATAGCTATAGCTGTTTAAGTAGATATAGATAATATACATATACATATAGTGCTAATGGGCAGTTATCTGGCATAGTGGATAAAACATTGGGCCTGGAAACAGGAAGACCTGAGTTCAAATCTGGTCTCAGACACTTCCTAGTTGTGTGACCCTGGGCCAGTCATTTAATGTTGTTTGCCTCATTTTCTTCATATCTGTAAAATGTAAAGTTTTCTTGGTAAAGATATTGAAATGGTTTACATTTCCTTCTTCCTCCCTGAGGCCTTGCTTGATACCTACAGCCTACCATGTGTTTCTCTTCTCTGATTTTTTTTTAAAAATTCACTGTCACAGTCTTGAGGTATTACTTACTGTGATATAATATAACTGGTGTTTTAGGTAAACACAATATAATAATAACTAAATCCAAATAAGTGCTGCTGTCTTCTTCAGAATAGTCACCTAAGGAAGCCTTATGCTTACTCTGAGAACACTGATATTCCTGATAATATCCTTAGATTTTGCAGTGGCTTGCATAGCCTAGAGAACATTTATGTGATTTTTCTGTCTTGAGACAATATTACTTGAGATATTAAAGTCTGCAAAATGTTTCATATATGTCTCTTATGTTAACTTTACAAAAACCTGGGAAGAAATTATGGCAGAACTCTTAAACCCAGCTCTTGCTGATGCCAAGTCCTAGCATTCTGTCCTCTAGACTACATTGACCACCCCTTCATTGGGGATAGATTTGATATCTAGTAACCAGGCCAAATCACTCAAAGTTAAGTCTGGTAGGTAATCCCACTGGGAATTATTGTTTTGGGAAAAGAATGAGTTGTAACCATATGTGACCATAAAGTGATCAGGATGATTTTTGTTGCATTGCTCAAAATTGGTTCTGAAAAAAAAATTCCAAAGATATTTCATATCCCTACCCCTTCCCAACCCTTTATTACTATATAAACTCCTTGTGGACTGGCTACTCTTTTTTTGGGTTTTTCTCTTTCCAGAGCTACATATAATAGGCACTTAATAAATACTGTTGCGTTGGATTGAATTAGAAGTCTAAAATGATTTTGAGCCAAAACAGAACTGCTGAAATAAACAAATGGTATTTGGTAAAGACCATACTTACTTGGATATAAAAGTTCTAACATACCTCTTCAAAATCTAGTCTCAATGCTTTATTGTTACCTTATTGCTTTATGTAGATGATAGTCATGATTTTCTAGCTTGATCATAAGGTCAATGATCATAATTCGATGAACGGTTGCAGATTGATTTATCAAAAATTTAAAAAGTAATTTTTGGCAATAAGAACTATTCTCAAAATAACACACAATAGCATCATTTTGAATTTTCAAAGTGCTTATGAACATTTCTCAGATTATTGCATTTATTCTTAACTATTATAATACAAGATAATTGTTTATCCTCAAACCTTATGTAATCTTTTTTTCTTAGACATCATTCTACTTATGATAATAATAGCTACCATTTATATAGTTCTTTAATGTTTGCAAAGCACCTTATATGCTATTTTATTTGATCCTTTATAATGATCATATGATATAGATGCTATTATTATTCTCATTTTACAGGTGAGGAAACTGAGGTTCAGAGTTAATTGACTTGACAAGGCTCACACGCCTACTGACTACCTTTGGTGGGATTCAAACTTAGGACTCTTGACTCTCAGTTTAACACTCTTGCCACTGTACCACCAAGCTGCCTTAAATGTAAGATTTCAAGGGCTAGTCTGGCCGTTTGTTTTTGTCTCAAGACTTGTTGAGTTCTGGGTATTCTAACCCTAGTAGGACATATGAAAAGGTTGTTTTTCTCTCTGAGCATGAAACATTCATGAAGCCTCTGCCCTTTCGCTTAGAATTTGCCAAAAGAGAGGGTTGACATATGTTTTCCACACTTGAAGTGGCTCTTGCTGTGGAGGGGGCAGGGACTTCCCGAATAGGAGACGCCCTTTCTTAGTTATTTCTGTCATCTGGACTAAGTGTTGACCACTGATTACTAAGAGGCTTCCTAGTAATTTCTCCTTTCAGTGTCTAGTTCCAAATATCTGGTTACTTAGAAGAAACAAGTTTAGTACTCTGAATTTTAGGTTGCTAGTCTCTCAGAAGGCTGGTGGGTAGGGGGACTCGGTGTTCTGGGCCCATCAGTTTCTATTCTACGTTTTGTCCTTGCTGAATCTTGCAGGATCAAATATTATACAGTTCAATGGCATTCAGAAAATGCCCCTTTCTGAGAACAAACTTTATCCTATAGTTTTCCAAATAAAGTCAGATTATACAAAACTGTATAGTTCTATGAACATTTCCTTTGTTCAGAGCCATTGCTTGCAAAGTCTTTGCATACACTACTAGTATTTTTTAAAAGAAAATCCCATTACTCTTTTTAAGTGTTTTACTTCAGATTTCTTAATTTAGGTGAATGAAGAGGTGCTTCTCCACTGAAAGGGACAATATGATGTAATAGAAAAAGCATTGGTCACACACTCACTGTGCTATTTTGGCAAGTCACTTAGGTGCTCTGAAGGTCAATTTTCAATTTTTCATATTAGCCACTTGGTAAAAATGGCAGATATTATTAATATTGAAAAAAGATAACCAAACACATCAATTATTGCACATTCCATCTTTCCCATTATTATAAATTGTAATATATATATAATCATTATATGTATGATATAAAGATGTATTTATATGTATATATACATCTGTATCATATATGTACAAATCCAGGGGATCCTTGATAAAGGTATTAAGCAACAAATAGGCTTTTACAAATGATTTTTTAACAATGAACCACTTTCCCAATTCATATTTAATTTCAAGATATAGAGAATATAAGATTGCATTGGATTTGTTTGTTGACTATGAAAAAACATTTGATTTGATTGAACAAAATGCCACCTGGCAAACTCTCTTTTATAATATTTCCCATTATACATCAAAATAATTCAAAATTCCTTGCAAGATGTAACAACAAAAATAATCCTGTTCAAAGATCATGATAATAAGTATCAAGTGAGGCAAAAAAGAGTGCCATGAATGTTTCAAAGGCATTTACCTTTATAGCACAGGTCAAAGAGGGATTGCCTGCGAAAGGAAAGGGTTTCCAGATACTCCTATTTGTGGATGATATCATGCTGAGTATATCAAACCTTTAAAGGTTGCACACAGCCTCCTGAAGGAGACTTGTAATCACTCAAAGGAATTTGGCTTATCTATTCATGTAAGAGAATCAAGTGGATGAAAAAATGCCAATTGCACAGGTTTGATATCCTTTTGAAGAGATAGCAAAGATTCTCTACCTATTTAGCTACATTTATACCTTCATATGGCATATAGATGGATGACTATATAGATATATTGATGATATGTATTATTGTTTAATATGAGTATCAGGGACAGATAGTAGAATTTGGAAAATGAGTTTGGACCAGAGATGAGCAGGAAGAGGACAGTAAGTTGGACTGCTTTAAAAAAATTATACAAATTACAGTTAGGTGGCTCAGTGAATTGAGAGCCAGGCTTAGAAATGGGAAGTTGTAGGTTCAAATCTGGCCTCAGACACTTCCTAGCTGTGTGACCCTGGGAAAGTCACTTAAACCCCATTGCCTAGCCCTTACTGTTCTTCTACCTTGGAACCAATACACAATATTATTCCAAGACAGAAGGTAAGAGTTAAAAAATAAATTATAAAACTTCTATACTAAACTCAAACTTCCAAAAAGCAAAGGTCAATCTTTTCAATGCTATTATTCTGCCAGCGTTAGGACATGGCAGCAAGACTTTGTAAATAAAATTAAAAACAGTTATCAGGCAGAGGGCAATGGACAGGTTCATATCTATCATATGAACAAGATACAGCATATAAGAAGAAAGAACTCTACAGAACAGAAATATGGGAATGAAAAGATGATTACTGGTCACAAAGTAAGAATGAAGGATGACAGATGGACAACTAGAGTGATCCATTGGTATTCTGGCAGTTAGGGAAAGCTTCTAGCCCAAGGTCGGCAACCTTTTTGGCCGTGAGAGCCATAAACGCCTGCGGAAGGAGGAGGATGGAGGTGGAAGGCGCTGGAATATGGGGCTAGGGCTGAAGGGCCCCCCCCCGGACTGGCAGGTCAGGAGGTGGAGCCCGATAGGGCTCGAGAGCCATAGGTTGCTGACTCCTGTTCTATCCCATTGGATTTGCCTTGACTGGGTAAAAAACCCCCCTACAACTTCTTGCTGAAAGGACCAGAGCAACAGTTTCGTAGAATGGGCAGGCATAGATGAATTTCAATTTTTTAATCATTTGAGGAAACTCCTGAGTTGATGAAATTGCAACATATTTAAACATTGTCTACTTAATAGTTTTGTTGTGATGACAGTACTTTGTAAAACATACATAAATGTAAGCTATATAGTCTCACTTATGGTGCCAATGTAGGTATAGGTTGTGTTTATATACTAAGATAATGTAGCATGGAATAGTTAAATCAGTTACAAGGGATTTATTAATTAATTTAATAATGTTTTATTTTCCCCTAATTACACATAATAATAATTTTTAACATTTTTTTGAATTTTGAGTTCAAAATTCTCTCATTGCTTCTTGACCTTTTGGCTAAGATCAAAAATGAATTCTTTCTTTCTTTCTCTCTCCTCTACACTCCTTGAGATGGTAAACAATCTGATATAGATTTTATATATGCAACCATGTGAAACATTTTCCTATATTAGTCCTTTCGTGGATGAAAACTTCAGCAACAACAAAGAAAAAAATAATGAAGGAAGAAAATGAAATACAGTATGCTTTGATCTTATCATATATTTATTAAACATTTACTGTATTTCACTTTTTTCATGGAGCTAAATATTATTCAAGAACACAGGACAATAGTTTTTGACTAAAAGGGACATTAGAGATGACCAGATTCAATTCCCTTATTTAAAAGACAAGGAAACTGAGGCTAAAGAATTTATTTTGTCTTGGGTTACTAAGCTAGTAAATATCTGAGGAAAGTCTGAAAACCAGGTCTTCCTGACTCCAACTTCAATCTATACAATACACAGTGCTTATTGTTATTGTCTTGTTTGGTCATTTCAGTTATGTCTGACTCTTTTGACCCAATATGGGATTTTGTTGGCAAAGATACTGGAGTAGTTTGCCATTTTCTTTCCAACTCATTTTACAGATGAGGAAACTGAGGCAAACAGGGTTAAGTGACTTGCCCAGAATCACATAGCAAGTAAGTACCTGAGAACTATTCTGAACTCAAGTCTTCCTGACTGTAGGCTGGTGTTCTATCCACTGTGTCTCTTAGCAACACCCTACAATTTTTAATGACTGATAGGGGAATCAAGCTGAATAAATATGAGAAAGAGAGAACCAGTTATGTTTAAATGCAGAAAAGAAAAAAAAAACAAGTTCTAAGGGCCAAAGTGAATAGCAAGCTGACCTTGAGTTAGCAATAGAGTACTGTCGGATAAAAGCAAATATGAAATCATAGAAATGAAACTACTGGTTATAAGAGACTCCCTTCTTTCCCCCAGAATTCATCAGCACCACCATTTTTCTATGTACAGTTCTAGACCCTACAGCTAGTTCTAGATGGGAAAAGGGAGCAATGTCACAAAAATAATTAAGGGACTGGATGGGAAGTCTGAGAAGGAAAGGTTAAACCAAGGAATTAAGATTATTCAGGCTAGAGAAAAGAAGGTTGAGGAACAATTTAATTATAGTCTTTAAGTGCATGAAGGGTTTTTAGAGAGAAAATGGTGACCAGCTGTTCTCTTCCCCCACAAAGGATCTACAGAAAGAAATGGGCTTTAACTGAATAATGAGAGATTTAAGTTAGCTATAATGTGGTTTTCCAGACGCATGTGATCAGGAGAATGCCTACTTTCCCTTTCCTCCCCTTAATATTTCATTATCCCTTCTATCATATAGTTACTAATTTTGTAAGGGCTTTAGTAGATGTAGATTTCTTAATTAAAGGTGCATTTAGTTTCTCAAATTTGAGTTTTAGCTGGTCACTACAGATTTTGTTTGGCTTCAGCCTCATCACATATATACACACGTGTACATATATAGATAAACACACACATACACACAATACATGTATGTATGTGTATGTATATATGTATATATATTTTAACATGTATAAAGATCTATATATAACATATACATTTTCTGTAATAAATATGTAAATATGTGTCAAAAATATATCCCTCTCCCTCCCTCTCTCTATCTCTGTCTCTCTATTTCTCTTTCTCTCTCTCTGTCTCTCTGTCTCTCTCTCTTTCCATATGTCCAAGCATAACACCGGAACAAGCATCCCAAGATCTCAGTTTGAATCGCAGGAGACCTGGGTTCAAAATTCAGCCCTCCTACTTGTTACCTGTGCAATTTTGGGCAAATCATTTCATTTTTGTGGGACTCCATTTCTATATCTATAAAATGAGTAGCTTTAACTTGTTAATATCTAAGGTTCCTTCCATTGTCAGTATTCAATGAAACATCACTTTGTGATTGAAAATCTCATGTAGTCCATGTTACCTGGTTGGAGTGTGAGATTACTAAGGCCAGGAAAAAAAATAAGAATTCTTAATTTCAATTTTCATTATAGGCTTGCCTTTGCTACATCTTTCAGCCCTGAAGTTCTTTTTTCTGAGCATGTAGTCCTATGGAAACAAGGAAAAAACAACCCTGGCCTTATCTCGCAAGCTGATTATTTAAACAGCTGCAGGACAGTTGCAGCTGCCCTGGCATGATTCCACTATAAAGAAAGGAGTGAACTGGCATTTGCTTGTACATTCACAATGTAGTCTGAGACCCTTGAATTCCAAGTAGGTTTTTAAACACACATACAAAAGCAAGCTTTTCAGCTATCACCTCGAAAAGCCTGGCTTTAGGAGGTAACATGCTTTTAGACTGATAGGAAATCTGGAAACGGTTTAATAGGTGGATGTTCATTAAAGGTTATCTGTTCTGATCAGATGGAGGCCACTGGGGCAGGCCCTGGGTAGAATTGTGAACCAGACAAAGAAGTTCTCTTTTCTGCAACTCTTCCATTTTCCCAGTTATCAAAGTTGGTCAAATAATTTTTTTTCCAAGCTGAGGGTCAGACTGGAGGAGCAACTGGCATCCTCCTTACCTACTGGTCTTGATCTGCCACCATCATTCAGTAACCTCTCCTTTGAAGTTCAATCCATTTAATCATATTTCACCATCCTAGCCCTTGTAGCTGTTCTCTTCTTTTGAACTCCAGAACCCTTTCCTACCTTTTTCAATGGCTCTTTGACCTAGCCAACAGTTTTCCCCATCTTATCTGTTGCTACAATCTTGGTGACTGCAAGACTCATACTGGTAGCTCTTCTGACACTCTGATCTCTGTCATCTTTCAGTTCAACACCCCACCCATTTCACCTCTACTCTTGCCTTAGTAGCAGAGGAAGAGGAATCTCACCATCTGCTGAAACTGCTCTTTCTCTCCAATTTTTAGATCCTTAAGTTTCCTTTTCTGGTCACAGTCAAATGCTGTTTTACATCTTTTTCTAATTCCTAAATATACTTTTTGCCTTCATCATGAACTTTGCTTCTTCACCAGCATAGTCACCCCACTCAAAGGATCATAGGATTTAGAAAAAGCCTGAGAGATCATTTAGTTCCAGCCATAAATGTAATAAAGGAGAAACCAGGCCCAGATAGGCTATGACTTAGCCAAAGTCACAAAGATTATATTAGCTGATATTATGATAGTATCATGAAGTATACATCCTGTGTCATATAAATTATCTTATTTCATCCTCATTGCAACCTTATGAAGTAGGTACTAAAACATTACTGTCCTTATTTTATTGATCACTGATCTCCAAAGAGGAAGCCAGAGAGGCTATACTATGGACCACTAGCTTGAGTCCATAGAGAATGTGATCAACCAATCAGAAGTTGGGAAATTGGGTAACATCTCACTCTTTCTGCAATAGTCCATCCAGCCCTATTACACCTATCCTTTACCTGTTACATCTCAACCCTTATCTCATCTTATCTCATTCCCATTCAGACCCTCCACTTTCTTCCTTCTGAGTGGATCTCTTAGAACAACTATGACTTGGCTCCAATGCAACAGAATTTGGGAAGGTACAATTGGCAAAATCTTCCCCCTTTCCCCTCTACATCCCACAAATACCCTGGTGGTGGTGGAGAGGAGATTAAATTTTATACAGAAGGGAATACAACTTTAAAATAATTGGATATTCATAAATTATGAAACTGATCCTCAGAGAGGTTAAATGACTTGTTCTTTCCATCTTGATGAATGAGACATCACCTCATACATCTAGGAAGACCAAAGATACCATAGGCAACAAAGATGAAACTTTGGTGCCACATGATCATAGATGCTATAGGAAGTCCTGTCTGAAAAAATTTCTGTAGAAAAAAAATTCAAATCATTTCAACAGTTGCTGAGTTTTTATTTGAATCAAAGGGTACTCCATCATTAGAAAAATGAATTAGGACAAGTATCCTTATTCATGCTATGTAATGTGGGAAACCATCATCTTATTTTACAGTAAATGCATTTTGGTAATATGCTCATTAATATGTCTCTTCTACAAGGTACAAGGGCACTATTATCCTAGGGAAGTTAGTGGGCATATTTTAGAAGTTCTAATTAGTGAGTCATGGAACAAAGTTTGTCAAGTGCACAATGCAATAATTGGCCTTTAAAAAATAAATTATTTTTATCATAACTCTCTATTGTTAAATGCTTACTCAGGTTTAATGGACAGGCTAATCTTAAACAGAATTAAGACCATGATCTCTCTTTACGCAAGGCATTTTTCAATTTGTTTGTACTTCTACTGGGTCCCATACTATATTCTAGTTTTATTTATATGTACTCTTGGAATCTTGGAAATGTTATGTTTTTTTCTTTTGTCATTTTTTAATCATGCCCAATTCTTCCTGACTTCATTTAGTATTTTTTGGGCAAAGATACTGGAATGGGTTGTTGTTTCCTTCTGCAGCTCATTTTATAGATGAGAAAATGGAGGAAAAAAAGGGTTAAGTGACTTGTTCAAGATAGTACAACTTATAAATATCTGAGGTTGGATTTGAACTTAGGTCTTTCCAACTCCAGGCTCAGTGCTCTATCCACTGTGCCACCTAGCTTTCCCCGAAATAATGATGACTATTGATTATTCATACAACCATCTGGGAAAATAGAAAGTATCATTTAAAGCAGCAAATAATATAGTAATGCTAAATAGAATTCTTTTTTTAAGCCTTTACCTTCCATCTTGGAGTCAATACTGTGTATTGGTTCTAAGGCAGAAGAGTGGTAAGAGTTAGGCAAGGGGGTTAAGTGACTTTCCCAGGGTCACAAAATTAGGAAGTGTTTGAGTTCAGATTTGAACCCAGGACCTCCCATCTCTGGGCCTGGCTCTCAATCCATTGAGCCACCCAGCTGCCTCCTAATGTTAAATAGAATTCTACAGGGTCAATTGATTAATAATACATTGGCAATCAAGCTTCTAAATAGGAAGTTGACATCTATAATATTTACATTTCTATTTTAGAGACATGATTGCTCTGAAAAATATAATAGAAGACAAATTAGCCTTTATATCAGGAAACTGTGTATTCAAGTTCTACCTCTGATATATATTGGATTTGCGATCCCTAACAAATCACTTACTCTCAGTTCCCCAGGTGATTCTCTAAGACTATAGTTACAGAAGAGTTGCTGATGATTTGTAATAATTGGATGGAGTATTTATTAAATACTTGCTTCAAAACTCTGTCTTGCACACTGGAGTTAGAAGTAGAAAAGTAAACAAAAGTCCCTGCTCTCAAAGGGTTCTCATTATAATGGGGAAGACAATAGTACAGAAGGTTTCAGCTGCAATGCCGATAGAAAAGATCTATGGTCCTTATGATACAGTGACTAAGCAGATGGTAAAGACGCTTTTTTAATATGAATCATATCACATTCTGATATTGAATTGCTTGAATGCACCAAGGACTTTGGTGATAAGAACTTTTTTTCCCCTGGGTCTTCAATAATTGTGCCTGTGGCACCTGAAGGAGTTGTTAAGGGGTTGTCTCCCAGGATAACCACTGAGGGCACTGTCTTGGAAACATTGCTATTTCTAAGGCTCTTGGGTTTAGGGTCTTGGATATTTCCACTGGGATATGAGGGAAGCCAGTAGTCAAGATGGTGGTAGTAGTTTGACTTGCCTAATAAATACTACCTCATGTCTCTCTATTAGGGAATCTTGTTGTTTCAGTTAGGTTGGCTTGCTTGTCCTATAATTTGTAGTTAGTTAGCAGCTGCTGGGGATGACTGGCTTGTTCTCCATAGGATTTGTTTTCTCAGATGATGGTTTTAAGGAAGGGCTGGCAGCAAGAAAGAGTAATCTGGAATATGCTACCATTCTCAGGGTTCCCTGTACCTGACTATTAGTGGAAATTATTAGAAAGTGGGACTCCTCCACAATGATTTGTCCTTCGCGATGGCTATTAGTACAAGCCTGGAAGCAGTCTGGTAGTTTTGGGGACACTCCTATTCCCAAGTCTCTCAGGCTCAAGGAATTGGCAAGAAAGGGGTTTCCTCAATGGAAGTCCCCCAGGGCAAGCCATAGTGATAATCAAATGACTATCACTTCAGTCTATTGCTTTTCAATAACATTTTAAAGGTTCAATAATCTTGAGTTTTCTCTCCTTGATTCTAGAACTTCAGATTTTTATAATCTATGTAACTGTAGCTTCAATTTAGATTTATAAATTAGTAAACTTGTCTGTGTTTATTTTCATTGGAAATTCATATCTCACTGCTGAAAAAGGAAGGGAAAATATCGATAACCTATAGCCAATAATGAAGGAATAAATCTTTCTGGAGAATAACCCTTTCTTCCTCATTACCACCAGCAACAATTATGACCATCTGTCACCAAGACAGATGGACACAAGTTCCCTGGGAATGGCAACACCACTGTGACCATTAGTCCTTCTGTCAGACCTGTCTTCATGGCTGTCCTCTGAAAGGAAGCGACTACGATGGAGAAGGGGCCAGCCATCCTCATCAACTGTCAATCAACTGCAATGCATAGGTCAGGTAAATCAGACTAGATCAGGTAGCAAGGAACCCTGAGATATGGCAGGCAGTATGTGCCAGGCAAGTCAAACAACTATTACTGTCTTGCCTATCATCTCCTTTCAGATCCTAGTGGAAAAATCTTGGGATCCTGAACTCAAGAGCCTTGGGAACAGTAATGCTCCTAATCTAGTTTACCTGGGTCATCATTCTGGGAAATAACCCCTATAGACAGCCTGGCACCTCCTCCTCCAGGCATTACAGCCTTAGCTACTAAAGACCCAGAAAAGTTTTTGGCATTAAAGACCTTGTTATAGTCAAATGACTCAACACTTAAAAAGGATATGATTTTACTAGTTGGATATCATTTAAAAAAGTTGAATTGCTATTAGCTTTGCTATTATATCCTAGGTATCATAAGACCCTTCCATAGGTTTTGCAGCTAAAATCTTTCACAAGATTTTCCTCCCTCTACCAATATATATTGAGAAATCTTTGATCTGCCTTACTTTTATTTCTATCCCCAGTGCTTTATCTATAATAATCACTTAACAAATATTTTTTTAAAAATAAATCATTCTCTTCATTTATTAAAAAAAATTTGTTATAAGAATGCTGTCTATTCCATTTCCATAGAATCGTGGTTCATTTTTATTTTTATTTATTTTTATTTTTTAAAAACATTTATTAATATTCATTTTTAACCTGTTTACATACTTTATGCCCCTACTTTCCCCTTCACCCCCCAGTCTCCCCCCACCCATGGTCGACGCACATTTCCACTGGTTGTAACATGTGTCCTTGTTCAGGGCCTATTCCCATATTGTTGTTAGTTGCATTGGTGTGGTTGTTTCGAGTCTACATCCCCATTCATGTCCGCCTCAGCCCATGTGTTCAAGCAATTGTTTATCTTTTGTTTCCTCTCCTGCAGTTCTTCCTCTGAATGTGGGTAGCATCTTTACCATAAATCCCTCAGAGCTGTCTTGTGTCATTGCATTGTTGCTGGTACATAAGTCCATTACATTCGATTTTACCATAGTATATCAGTCTCTGTGTACAATGTTCTTCTGGCTCTGCTCCTTTCGCTCTGCATCAGTTCTTGGAGGTCTCTCCAGTTCGCCTGGAACTCCTCCAGTTTATTATTACTTTTAGCACAATAGTATTCCATCACCCGCATATACCACAGTTTGTTCAGCCATTCCCCAATTGAAGGACATACCCTCCTTTTCCAGTTTGTTGCCACCACAAAAAGCGCAGCTATAAATATTTTCGTACAAGTCTGTTTATCTATGATCTCTTTGGGGTACAAACCCAACAATGGTATGGCTGGATCAAAGGGCAGGCAGTCTTTTATAGCCCTTTGAGCATAGTTCCAAATTGCCAGCCAGAATGGTTGGATCAGTTCACAACTCCACCAGCAATGCATTAATGTCCCAATTTTACCACATCCCCTCCAATATTCATTACTCTCCCCTTTTTTTATTTTAGCCAAACTGCTAGGTGTGAGGTGATACCTCAGGGTTGTTTTGATTTGCATTTCTTTAATTATTAGAGATTTAGAGCACTTTCTCATGTGTTTATTGATACTTTTGATTTCTTTACCTGAAAATTGCCTATTCATGTCTCTTGCCCATTTATCAATTGAGGAATGGCTTGATGTGGTTCATTTTTAAAGCAAGAAGCAAGCTACAAAAGTGTATCTGTGATCAATATTCTTTATCAAACAGACTTCTTTTTTTAGATAATGCTTTTTAGCTGGATTAGTACAATTAAAAATAAAGAGCATTTCAGCTAACCCAGGAACCTAGTATAGAGTTGCTAGCATGCTGGGATTGGTGTCAGGATAATCTGAGATTGAATTCCAAGCCTTCCACTTTTTGTTTTTGACTGTTTTATTAATGAATGCTGTTTTTATTTAACAACAATTTTTCAATTACATGTAGAAACAAATTTTGACACTTGTTTTCTGACAGTTTGCAATATAGCTTCTTTTCTTTCCTCCTTCCTTCCTTCCCAAAGGCAGCAAAATAGTTTGATATAATATAGGCTATAGTAGAGTCCTCATGCAATACATACTTCCATATTCCTCATGCCATGACAGAAGACACATGTCATACTTAGATAAACAGAAAACCTCATGAAGGAGCAATCAGTCTCCAAATAGTTACTGCTTTGGTCATCAATAACATTTTTTGTCATGATTCCTTAGGGATTATCTTTGAACCTTTTGCTGATAATAGTTTGGTCCTTCACAGTTGAACATTGTACAATATTTATGCTTCTGTATACACCATTCTAGTTCTGCTCACTTCCCCTTGCATCAGTTCATAGAAGTCTTTACAGGTTTTCTGAAATCATTCTATTCATTTCTTATGGTGAAAGTATTACTTTACAAGCATATGCTTCAACTTGTTCAGCCATTCCCCAACTGATGGATATCTTCCCAGTTTCTAATTCTTTGCTACTACAAAATAAGTTGCTAAAATATTTTGGTACAAATACCTTCTCTCCCCACCCCCACCCCCCATCTCTGAGCTCTTTGAGATATGGATACAGTAGTAGTATTGCTGGGTCATAATATTACATAGTTTTATGGTCCTTTGAACCTGGCTCCATACTGCTCTCCAGAATGCTTGTATCAGTTCACAGCTCCAGAAACAGTGTATCAGTGTCTCAATTTTCCCACATCCCCTACAACATTTATCATTTTCCTTTTTGGTCATATTAGCCAATCTAATAGGTGTGAGTTGTTTTAATTTGCATTTCTCTAAATTTGGACCATTTTTTCATATGACTATCATTTTAATTTCTTCATATGAGAACTGCTTGTTCATATCCATTGACCACGTATCAACTGAGTAATGGTTTGTATTTTTATAAATTTGACTCTGTTTTCCATATATTCGAGAAATGAGACCTTTGTCAGAGACACTTGCTACACCCTCCCCCATTTGTTGTTTCACTTCTAATCTTGGTTGCATTGAGTATTTCTGTACAAATGACTTTAATATAATAAAAATGATTCATTTGATTTTTCATTATGCTCTCTATGTCTTATGGTCATAAATTCTTCCCTTATACATAAAGTAAACTTGTAAACTTTTCCATGTTCCCCTAATTTATTTATAGTATTCCCCTTTATTTCTAGATCAAATATCTATTTTGATTTTATGTTGGTATATTATATTAGATGTTGATATATGCCTAGTTTCTGTCATATTGTTTTCCAGTTTTCCTAGTAGTTTTTGTCAAATAGTTTTTTTTTTCATTTTTTCATTAACCTTTTGTTATTCCATTATTTTTTCTAGTTCTATGAAATAATTTTTGGGTGATTGGGAGGGTGCCAAGTAGAGAAATTAATTTAGGTAAGATTGTCATTTTTATTGTGTTGGCTTGGCCTATTCATAAGCAATTAGTGTTTTCCAAAATGTTTAGATATGAATATATTTGTATGAAAAGTATTTTTTAATTGTGTTCATATAGTTGCCAGGTTTTTTTTTTTGTACGTATACCCTCAAGTATTTCATTTTCCCTACAGTTATTTTAAATTGAATTTCCTTTTCTATCTTTTGCTGTTGGGCTTTGTTGGTGGTAAAGAGAAATTCTGACCAATTATGTGGGTTTATTTTGTATCCTGCAGCTTTTCTAATTATTTCTATTAGTTTTTTTATTGATTTCTCTGGGGGTCTTTATGTATATCTTTGTTTCCTCATTGCCTATTCTAATTCCTTCAGTTTCTTTTTCTGCTCTTATTGCTATAGCTCATATTTCTGGTAAACTATTAAATAGTAGTGGTGATAATAGTCATTCTTGCTTCACCCCTGATCTTGTTGGGAAGGATCTAATTTATCCCCATTGCACATAATATTTGTTTATGGTTTTAGATAAGATGTGATTTCTCAGTTTAAGGAAAGTTGCATTTATTCCAATGTTTTCTAATGCTTGTTTTAAAAAAAATAAGTAATGGGTGTTGTATTTTATTAAAGGCTCTTTATACATCTATTGAGATAGTCATATGATTTCTGTTGGTTTTGTTATTGATGTGGTCAATTATGTTGATAATTTTCCTGATGTTGAACTATCCAGGTAGTTTTGGGATAAAAGTCTCCTGGTAATGGTATATGATCCTTGTGATATAGTGCTGTAATCACCTTGCTAGTATTTTATTTAAGACTTTGACATCAATATTCATTCATTAGTATATAGTTTTCTTTCTCTTTTTTATGTTTTCCTGGTTTAGGTGTCAATACAATTTTTGTTGCATAAAAAGAATTTGGAAGAATTCCTTCTTTCCCTATTTTTGCAAATAGTTTATGTAGAATTGGAGATAATTGTTCTTTGAATCTTTAGTAGGATTCATTTGTGAATCCATTTGACCCTGAGTCCTTTTCCTTAGGGAATTCTTTGATGATTTGTTCAATCTCTTTTTCTATAATGGATTTGTGTAAGTATTTAATTCTTCTTTTGATAATCTGTACTTTAAAAATTTTTGTAAATATTTATCTATTCATTTGGATTGTCAGATTTATTACCATGTAGTTGAGGAAAATTAATCCCAATAATTAAAAATTCTTTTTCTTCATTGGTTGTGATTTTGCCTTTTTTTGTTTTTGATACTGTTAATTTGGCTTTCTTTTCTAAAAAAAATCAATTTAATCACTGGTTTATCTATTTTATTAATTTTCTTTTCATAAAACCAGCTTCTTTTCTTATTTATTAGATCAATGGTCTTGTTACTTTCAATTTTATTAATCTATCTTTTGACTTTCAGGGTTTCCCATTTAATATTTAATTGAAGATTTTAAATTTGTTTTTTTTCTAGTTTTTTTTTATTTGTATAATTCATCAATCTGCTCTATTTTATTGATGTAAAGATTTGGAGATATATTTTCCCCCTAAGTACAACTTTGGCTACATCCCATAAATTTTTGTATGTTCTCTCTTTGTTGTCATTCTCTTTAATGAAATTATTATTATTATTTTTAAACCCTTACCTTCCATCTTGGAGTCAATACTGAGTATTGGTTCCAAGCCAGAAAAGTGGTAAGGGTAGGCAATGGGGGTCAAGTGACTTGCCTGGGGCCACACAGCTGGGAAGTATCTGAGGCCAGATTTGAACCTAGGACCTCCTGTCCCTAGGCCTGGCTCTCAATCTACTTAGCTACCCAACTGCCCCCTCTTTAATGAAATTATTGATTGTTTCTATGATTTATTCTTTGACCCATTCATTCTTTAGGATAAGATTATTTATTTTCCAAGTACTTTTTAGTCTTTCTGCTGCCCTTTTTTTGGATATAATTTTTATTGAATTATAATATGAAAAGGATACATTTAATGTTTTTGCTTCACCACATTTGGTTGTGAGACTCCCCTTGTATTCCATAAGATTTCGAGATTGACTCAGATACATATATTCTTTTTATGCCCTGATACCATCAGGTTGTAATCTAGGACATCTACTTGCCCCCTAAACTATGCCCAGCCAAGTGCTATGTCTTCAGGACATAAGACACCACTCTGTCCCCTGTCAGGTGACCCCTCTCCCCTTTTGTCTGAATTCAGACCCTCCTAGAGTCACATAGAACGTGCTGTAAATAGAGTATAAAAAACCCCAGAATTCATCCCTTCAAGAAGGCAGTGTACACATTTGAGTCTGTCTCTTCACTATTCAACTATCTTCTAAGTTAATAAATTTCTAAGTTTTGGAGTCTTGCATTCTTGCAAAGGGTAGCCATCCTGAATCCCAGGGGCCCACCTAAAGCCCCTATAACAATGTTGATTGTTATTAGGCAAAGGTAGTATTCAGCTGCCTCTACTTATTTTGTAGTATCCTTCTTTCAGCCTCATACATGTCTATTAAATTAATATAACTCAGGGATTCTCCTTTTATGGAAATAAATGATCTGATAATTCATACTCAGGAATTTAAACTGATTACCCTTTCAGAGATGAGCTGTGGTATAGTATAAAGAATCTTAGTATTATATGAGAAAGAATTCATGGAGGAGGAATTTTACTTAGACGAGATTAATGGAAGGGCTGGACTAGATGGCTTTTGAGGCCTATTCCAACTCAAACATTTTTATGATGTACTACTAGAAGCAGGAGTTAGCAGAACTGGCTTCTAGTCTTGGGTTAATTATTAATTGTGTTGCTTTGGATAAGTCATTTAACTTGCATTTGTCCCTTATTATATTCATTTAAAAAAAAAGGCCAACAGGCAACAAATATTTATTAAGTTCTTAATATGTGCCAGGCACTGTACTAAACACTGGAGATACAAATTTAAGCAAAAAAGACTATCTTTACCCTCAAGAATCCTATATGCATTTTTTAAAAACCTACTTAACATTCTAATTGGGTAAGATAATACATAAAAGGGAACAGAAAAGGATTAATGATAACTGATTTATCACACAGGGTTCTTGTGAGGACCGAAGGGTCAGTTATTATTCTTAAAGTGAAGAAATTGATCCTTAAGTTTTGCACCATTTGTACCTAAATTGAAGGGACATATTTGTTGAAAATCTCTTGACAACAAAAATAAAACTTTTCAGCAAAAGAAACCGAGCCAAATTGAAATTTGTTCTAAAGATCCAGAGACTTTTTGACTTCTCAAATAAAGCTATAAACATAAAAATCCTACTTCACCCTTACATAAAGTACTTGTAGTCCTGCTGTTAATAGGGATGTCTCCTGGTTTTTCTTGGTTATTCTGACTTTGTAATGTCTGAGCCTCAAATTATGGTACAACCCAAATTTTCATGAGCAGAAGTAAGGTTTAGAGACAATTCAAGATTTCAGCATGACCTTTGGTGGAAGTAGAACCTCTAGATTCATTTGTGCTCAAAAATTATAAATTATCCATTGTCATGTAAAACATAAAAATCCAAACCTGTTTCTAGAACTCAAATCGCTGTTGCAATGGGTTACTAGTCCCTTGACAATTGCTGTTATTGGGCATATGTAAAGCAAAGGTCAGAATAAAAAGGAATTATGGGATCTAATTTTAAACCCTTATGGTTCTGTTCCTCTATCCCGTTCTGTCCCCTTTATTTAGGGAAGATAGTTTTTTTGGGGACGCAGCCCCCGATTAGTCTATGTGCTAAATTTAGATTCACTACTCTGCATAACATAGCTGATATACTTATGGGATGGATTTATGTCAAGGTAGAAACCTACTTGTTAACTCTCTTAATAAGGTATAACCTGATGGAAAATTTAGGTTAGTAGCTCTGACAGGGAATGAAATAAGAATTGATTTTTGAGGTTTTTGTAAAATCCCTTTCTCTTCTATTGTTCTATCATTTCATAAAAGTCAATTCTTTTAATAGTCACCCTATTTACAATAACATTTTTAGTTGAAATGAAGGAAGCTCTTAGTTCAGCCTCTTACATTCCTATTGAGTCAGAAAACTATTGATAAAGTAGGTCTTCTATACAACCACAGATCTTGTGATTGAATATAGTTCAAGTAGGGTCTTTGTTATATTTGGTCATCAATCATTTGGCACTGTGGGACAGGACTAGTAAGATTAAAAATGTTGAGTAACATTATAGATTTGTCCATTCTTGCCATGGTAGCGTTTCTGGAGCACTCTCTGCTGAATTGTGCCATGCCCTTTATATTTTCAATATCATCCTTTTTTGGATATTTGCAGACACATAGCCAAAGGGATGACACCGTATTTTCTTTTTTCTTTTTTTTTTATAACCCTTAACTTCTGTCTTGGAGTCAATACTGTGTATTGGTTCCAAGGCAGAAGAGTGGTAAGAGTAGGCAATGGGGGTCAAGTGACTTGCCCAAGGTCACACAGCTGGGAAGTGTCTGAGGCCAGCTTTGAACCTAGGACCTCCCATCTGTAGGCCTGGTTCTCACTCTACTGAGCTACCCAGCTGCCCCCTGACATTGTATTTTCTAAAGGGTCTAGAAAACATGTATCAAGTCCCTCTCCTTTTTCCTTTTGTGTTTGTCATTTTGGTAACTCACTGGGGAGGAAATAACATTTTATGAAGCTGAGGGGAAGGAAAAGAGCTTGGAAGTATTATGTATCTGGAAGATGGAAGAGCCTGGTCTCAGGGGAGAATTAAGAAAACATTTCCCTCCTAATGGTATAGAGGTAGAGGACTATGGATGAAGAATAGTGTGTACATGGTCAGATACAGTTTTTGTGCTCTTTTTTTTTTTTTACTGAGAGGACTTTGGTGGTGGATGTACATTTGGAATGACTGATGTAAAAACCAGAAATCATCAACAAAATTTTTTTGATCTAATGAAACACCTCCAATGTGATCAGTCCTGTGGAGTGCAGAAAGGGAAGCAGGGAGAAAGAAGAAATAAAGGACTCAAACAAAAAAAGCCCTCAAATAATTTGGCTAGAGTTACATCTAATTATTTCCCCTTGTGCTTTAGTTACACATTGGGAACACTGAGTATCCTTACAAACTTATCATCCGTAAATTCTCATGGATTATAAAGACCAAAAGGCCTGATCCTAAAGTCTAACATTATTTCTAGTGCCAACAAAAAGCTTAGCGGATTAGATCACGAGTAGCCCAGTGAGAATAGTTTCTGTCTCATCCTGGTAAGTAACAGACTCTGATTTGACTAGGTTTTCTTTGCTGAGAAATCTTCATTCTCATTGTCATATGGTTTTCAATAATTTCCTCATGCAATGAAAATTCTTCCTTAAATATAAGGTGAAGCACAATGGTAATAAAAATCCTTATTGGCATATGTATACTCACATACACATATACATAGGCACAGTCAATATTTATGTTGGCCTTGGTCTGTGTTTTGTTTTCCTCTTGTGTTCCCCTGGAGTAATGAACTAACTCCTTTTAATGGTTTCCTATCTGGGGCTGTCAGCCTTGCTATTAGTACTGAAAGCAACCATTAAATTATTTCATTTCTAAAATAATACAAATCACAACAAATTATCATTGGGATCTAGCATTTTGTATATCTAGGACATTTTGGAAACATAGAAATAAAATATTGGGAAAAGAAAATCAAAATTCTCATCTAGTTTATTTATCTGTAAACTACTCCAAGGGTCAGCTTTCATAATTATCCTTTCTCCCATCAATTATCCTGATGATGATGACTTTACCTGTGCTCTCTTTTGGAATTTCTTTTTTTATTCAGTCATTTTGGCAATGTCATCCCCTACTCTTTTATAGTTTTCCCCCCAGGTCTTGAATTTCTATCTGTTTTTCTTTGAATGTAGTTCTTATTCATGCTAGCAATTTTGCTGCCTAGAAATGTAGCTGTTTAGTATTGCAGCCTAGATCCACTAGGTGGTGCAGTGAATGAAATGATGCTTTACACATCTAGGCTCTGGTCCCCTTGATACATGGCTCTGTTACCTCCAGTTCTCTTTTAGGAGGGCAGGGACAAAATGAGAGTATCTTGAAGTCAGTGAATATTAAAAGTGTAAATCATTGACCTGATTACTCTGCATAAAGCTTTCCCACCCATTCCCCCTCATTTCACTGTTCCTTCCCAGCTAGTTAACTGCATTACTTTGAAACTGACCCTATAATCATTCTATGATCTCATTTGTTTTAGAGCTGGTCTTCACCCACCCTTCTCCCCCAGTTCTGCATCTACATTGTAATACCCTTTGACTTGGCACAGGAGGAGATATCTGGTTTTGATCTTACCCATTCATTCTAACTGGGCCATCACCATTTGGAACTGTTAGGCTATATGAATTTAAGGCATCATCATGAAGCAGTTTCTTTTTTTAGGAAAGGCTTAGAGTCATCTCATGCTCATTGTGCGTTAATTGATGATTTGTAACACATTGAAACTCGTGAAAATTGAAACCATCTTATTTCTCATGTCTATTAGCTTTCTTTATTGGGGAAAAAAGGAAAGCAAATACTTGATTTGCTTTGTCTACAAGATTTAAATAATGCGTATTGTAGTTCTCTGGCACCACACATGAATTAATAACTCAAGATCTGTTTAAACCTGAGCTTGGAGTTTCTAAAGTAGACATACAAAGTCAGATGTGTCACCTATTCAATGGGCTGACTTCAGATCAGGCAACTTCTTAGATATGGGCTTTATAATATTTTGGAAGATTTCCATAGATGGAAAATTTTGCAACCTGTTCCATGTTGAAATATCTTTGCATTGTAAACTTTTGTCCTTATTTCCAGTTAAACTTACTTATCACAATTTAAATTTGCTTTCTTTTGCTCTTTATTACAGCATAAACCTAAAAACAGATTTTTTTTGCAATAAGAAGTACTAAGTTTGAATCCTTTTTATGACCTCAAAATCATGCTAAATATAAGTTGTAGTCAGAAATATTTTTACCACATATCTGCTTATCAGTGATTCACAAAAGTATCCATTTTATAGGGTTTCTAAAAAATAAAGGTGAGACAAAACACATAACACAGACCTCTCAATCAAAGAAAAAGATAAAGGGATATTAATTATTTGATGCCAGTACTTATGACACAAACCAAATTATGCCTCAGTTTTTACTTCTTCAGACAAAATAAACCCAAGTCATAGAATTATAAGCTCTTCTAGTTAGAAAAGGTCTGAGAAGTTATCTAGTTCCATATTTTGCCTCATATATGTTCCCTTCTACAGGTGATTAGACAATTTCTGCTTTAACAATTGCAATGATGAACACTACTCAATGAGGAATTTCATTCTATTTTTAAACAGGTCCAACTATCATGATTCCTTCTCCCAGAGCTACAAAAACTAATCTCTCTTCTACATGATAGGTTTTTAAATATTTAAAAGCAGTGACCATGCCCTCCTTCTTTAATGTTTCTCATTTAATTCCTTTAATTTTTCCACAGAGGACTCATTTATTATCTCCAGTCATCCAGCTTACCCCTTCTGATACTTGGATGGATCTGTGAACTCATCAGAATGGATAATCTTTCCATTGGTATAGAATTCAATTTGTCCTTATCTTCTCATCCTATGTGATTACTGTTCACATCTTTCTACAAAACTCTTTTTTTCAAATTTTATTTCATTTTTTCTTTTAAATTTTATTTTTCCCAATTACATGTAAAAATAGTTTTTAATATTTTTAAAAGAATATTGAATTTCAAATTCTTTCCATTTTCCCAACCAACTTCCACTTTGTGATGGTAAGCAATCTCATCCAGATTTTACATGTGCAATCATGTAAAAAATTTTTCTATATTAATATTTTTATGGAGAGAAATTTGAATTAAAAATAAGTGAAAAAGTTTGCTTTGGTCTGGATTCAGACTTTTATCAATTTTTTTCCTTAGGAAAATCACGAGTCCTTTAAGATTGTTTTGCATTATTGTTTTGCTGAGAATAGCCATGTTATTTACAGTTGTTCATTGTACAGTATTCCTGTCACTGTCTATAATGTTCTCCTGATTCTTCTTTTTTTAATTTCTGGTTCAGCTCATACAAGTCTTTCCAGTTTTTTTCTGAGCTCCTGCTGCTTGTCATTTCTTGCAGCACAATAGTATTCTATTACAATCATATTTATATTGATTGATGTTTCTATTGATGGATGCCACTTTACTTTCCAATTCTTTGTTCCCACAAAATAACTATTTTAAATATGTTGTACATATAGGTCTTACCCCTCTTTTATTTTTTGTCTCTTTGGAATACAAATCTAGTAATAGTACTGCTGGGTCAAAGAATAAGTGCTATTTTTTATAGCTCTTTGGGCCTAAGTACAAATTATTCTCTAGAATGATTGAATCAGTTTACAATCCCCCCAACAGTGCATTTGTATCTCAATTTTCCCACATCTCCCTCAAGTTTTCTCGTTTTCCTTTTCTGTCATACTAGCTAGTCTGATAGGTGTGGGGTGATAGATACCTCAATGTTGTTTTAATTCACATTTCTCTAATTAATAGTGATTTAGAGTATTTTTTTTCAAATGACTAGAGATAGCTTTAGTTATTTTGTCTGAGAACTGTTTATATCCTTTGGTCATCATTTCTCTATGTATTTGAGAAATGAGGCTTTTATTAGAGAGACATTAACCATTATAATTGCTGTCTATTACTTCTCATCCTATTTCCCTTGGTTTAGGTTCTGACCACAACTACCCTGAATTTTTCCTCTTTTCTATCAACCCCAATCCTTTCTCATTTCCCCCTTCACTTCCTACTTTCCTGTAGAGTAATTTAGATTTTTTATGTTCTTCCGTTATTGAGTCAAATCTGATGAGAGTAAGATTCAAGTGCTCCTCCCCCTATCTTCCCCTCCACTATAAAAGCTCTTTCATGCCTCTTTTATGTGAGATAATTTATCCCATTCTATTTTTCCCTTGCCCCAGTTCCCAATGCATTCTTCTTTCCCATGCCTTAATTTTATTTTTCAAGAAAATCATCTCATCATATTCAACTCACACTCTTGCTCTCTGTCTATGTATACTTCTTCTAACTGCCCTAACAATGATAAAGTTCTTTGGAGTTACAAGAATCATCTCCTAATGTAGAGATGTTCACAGTTTAACCTAATCAAATGTCTTTTTTGTTTCTCTTTCCTGTTTACCTTTTTATGCTTATCTTGAGTCTTGCATTGGGGAAGTCTGATTTTCCATTTAGCTCTGGTCTTTTCATCAGGAATGTCTGAAATTCTTCTATTTCATTAAATATTCATTTTATCCTGTTTTCCTGGGTGATTCTTGGTTGAAATACTAGCTCCTTTTCCCTCTGGAATATGATATTCCAGGCTCTCTGATCCATTAATCTAGAAGCTGCTAAATCTTGTGTTATCCTGACTGTGGCTCCACAATATTTGAATTGTTTCTTTTTGGCTACTTGCAATATTTTTTCCTTGACTTGGAAATTCTGGAATTTGGCTATGATATTGCTGGGAATTATGCTTTTGGGATCTCTTTCAGGATGTGATTGGTGGATTCTTTCAATTTCTATTTTGCCCTCTGGTTCTAGAATATCAGAAAAGTTTGATAATTTCTCTAAAGATCTGCCTAAGATATTTTTTTGATCATGGCTTTTAGATAGTCTAATAATTCTTAGATTCTGTCTCTTGGATTTATTTTCTAGGTCAGTTGTTTTTCCAAGGAAATATTTCACATTTTCTTCTATTTTTTCATTCTTTTTACTTTGATTTTTCTTGAAATCTTATGGGTTCATTAGCTTCAATTTTCCCAGGTTTAATTTTTAAGGCATGATTTTTTTGAGTTAGGTTTTATAACTCCTTTTCCATTTGTCCAATTCTATTTTTATAGAGTTCTTTTCCTCAGTGAATTTGTGTACTTCTTTTTCCATATGGCCAATTCTGCCTTTTTAAAAAATCTCATCAGTGCATTTGTATATATTTTTTCACATTTGGCCAATTCTCCTTTTTAAGAAATTCTTCTTTTTACTATTTATGTGCCTCTTTTACCCCAATTGGCCTATTCTATTTTTTAAGGTATTAATTGCCTCAGCATTTTTTGGAACTTCTTTACCAAGCTATTGACTCTTTTTTTTCATGATTTTCCTATATCACTCTCATTTCTTTTTCCAATTTTTCTTCTACCTCTCTTCTTTGACATTTAAAATTCTTTCCACCCCCGCTGGAATTGTAAACAGGGTCTCCTTCTCCCCTGTGGACACAAGTGCTGACGTGTGCTAGTGCTCCTCCTCACCCTGAGCCCTTACCTCAGAACTGCTAGATAGATTTACAGGTGGACAATACAAGTGTCTTGCACTGAGTGCCAGCAAAGGACCTCTGTAATCTTCTTCTAACCAGCTGTCTGAACCACTCCTAGTCACCTCCTTCCCCCAACCTATGACAATGATCTCTGGATGCCTTTGCTGCTGCTTTAGTTGCATCTAGGGCCCATCCTGTGATACAACCTGCCCTTGCATGCTGCTTTGTGCTCCGACTCCAACCTGGTGCATTAAATCCCTTGTGCTGGTCTTCTATGTTGTTTTGGGGTGAAAAATTGCTCCACTTTTTATGGTTTATGCTGCTCCATAATTATTCTGAAGCATTCTATTATAGTTTTTTGGAGGGTAATTTGGTAGAGATCAAATGGGTCTATGTAACTTCTCTTCTATCTTGGCTCTACCCCTACAAAACTCTTAATAGATGATGTGGACTATGTGTTAAAAGAACTCTTTCTATTCCTTTAAAATTGTGTGTAGGCCAATACAGAATTTGAGTTATCCATCAGTTACTTATTCTCGATACATAAAATTCTACCTGTTTTCTAGTAATGTTTATTTTTTTCATATCTTCACACCATTTCTCCTTGATGACATTATCCCAATTGTATCAAGTCTCAGAGTAAGGAAGAATCATAGTCATTCAGAACAGACTGAACTGGTCATCCATACTAGAAAAACCATGACAAAAAATGATTGTTGAAGAAAAAGTTATAAATCTTAAAAATTCAATGATTCATAGCTATCTTGAATATGTTTTTTTGGCTTTTTACTCACCTAAATTTGATTCATCTAAAGTAATTATTTTAAATTCTTTTTATCTAGATAATTAAAATATTATAAGAGTTTATAAAACATGGGACTTACAGAAACAAGAATAATTAAAGGCACTGTATAAAGTGAGTTCCAACCTGTCTTGCTCCTTCTCTTTAATTTTGAGTCTGGTTGACCATAATATTTATTCAATATATAAACATATATAAACCAAATCTATGAGCTATTCATCCAATAAAATCTTGTAATCTGGACATTAAAAAATGGCTTAGTTTTTCTACTGTAGATGGCTAGGCCAATCTCTTTGGAATGATTATGGCTCTAAATTACTCAGGGACTTGATTTTATTGGGATGATGTCATCTGTGAAGAGAAACATCTGGAGAACCTCATGTTTCCCATTTACATGCGTTGATTTCAAACAAATATCTGACTACTCAGAACAAATTAAACAGTTATTAATGATCCATTAATTGCCTGTTTAAAGGTCGGTAGCTTTCCTTAACTTCTTTGTAGCATCTGACATTTTAAACTATTCCTTCCTCATATATACTCTCTCCTCCACGTATTTTCATGACACTGATTTCACTTCTTTCTCATACCTGACTAGGTGCCCCTTCTTGATATCTTTTGCTAGTCATCATCCTTATCCTATCATTGAGAATTCAGTCCTGGACCCTCTTTATTTCTCTCTGAACCTTCTATCTTTTTGTGACCTATTAGCTCCTGTATGTTCAGATGCCATTCTTACACTATGTTCTAGATCTCAAAATGATATGTTTAGCTCTAGTTTCTATCCTTAATTTCTGCTATCTATTGGACATCTCCCAATTGGGAAGGTAAAACAGGCTGAAGCACATCCAATCAATTGCCAGGTCTTGTAAAGTCTATCTCTACAATATATCTTCCATTTTTCCCTTACTCTTCATTTACCTGGCCACATCCTAGTTCAGGCCCTTATTACCTTTTGTTGAGATAATTACAATTACCTTTTAATTGGTCTCTTTAATTGAGGAAAGCCCTCAAATATTTCCAAATCTATCCTTCACATAGCTGACAAATCAATATTCTTAAAGTACAAGTCTGACTAGATTTAGAGTTTGCCATCACCTAGAAGCTTCAATAGCTGTTCTTTGATTCCAGAAGACAAATTTTTCTTGTTTGGTTTTTAAAAGCCCTTTAAGATCTGGTTCTAACCAATTTTTCCAGGCTTACTCTACTTAATTGTCTTTCACACATTTGATGTTCTAGTCTAACTGGTTCATTTATAATTACCTATAAATAACATTTCATAATGCCTATATGTCCCTTTGCATAGCCTGTCCTCTCTATCTGCAATGTACTCACTCTTGGGGTGTATGGGCTAGTCAGGAAGGATTTTCACCTTTAGTATGAGTGCTTGCTGAACCCTTTTTAAGATTGCTCACGCAACTTTTGTGTCCCCCCATCATTCAACTCTTACCTGTGACTCCAAGAAGCTATAGCATGCACAACAACCAACTGCAGTAAAATTGAGCAGATGGGCTAAACTAGGTTGAGGATAGTCAATAGGCCTTAAATCCATTGGTGAGTTAGGGGGATGTCTAACCTAAGCACATGAAGACTTCCCCCAGGAGAATGGGCAGATGAGAACAATTTATTCCAACAGCAATAAAGGTGGCTGAAGCAAGCACTGTGGGGGCACTTAGAACTTGGTTAGACATCAAAGATAGGTGTTATTGAGAGGAAAAGCATAGAATATAAGCAGCTATAATAAATAATGAAGTGAAAGCTCTGAGAAATCAAGATGAATCAGACAAATACATTTTGGTTTATCATGTATAGATATTTCTGTTTTGGTTTGCTTCAAGAACTGGATCTCAATATTCTGGATGTAGGTTTTACTTATTATATCATCAACTTAGGCTATCTTCTTAGTTCTAGGAAGTGATTTTCCGCTTCCTCAAGCATTTACCTTCTCTAAACTCACATATATATATATACTGACTATTTGTCACAGGAAATATGATAAAAAGAGGGAGGCATATTTTCACCAAAAGTTTGTAGATATCATAAATATTCAATGCAGCTTCATTTCAACGGGTTCAAACTATGGATCCAAATTTTAGTACAATATTCTAATGGAAGCATGAAAGAATATAATAAAGTCAAGAGATAACATACTCTAGGGTCAAAGCCCTTGGAATTAAATCCTGTCATTGATGCTTACCACCTGTAAGTGTTGGGCAAATAACTAAATGCTTCAGTTTCCTAATCTGTAACATGAAGGAGTTTGACTGGATGACCTCTAACATCACTTCCAACTCTAGATCTGTGATCTTATGATGGTCAATAGATTAGTTTCTAGATCTTTAGACATGAGGCGCTAATTATTCCAAATATCTCTCACTTTAAAAAATATCTGTATTGGTGACTCATAAACAAGGCTATGACAGATGTCTTTGCTTATTAGTTTTGAGCCTAGTTAGTCATTACAAAATCATAGAATCTCAGAGATGGAAGGGATCCAGAAGTTCATTTGGTCTCAATTAGACACATTTTTGGTACATATCCATAAACTATTTCTTTTTTAAAATTCATTTTATTTTGATTTTTTAAAAAAAATTTCCTTAATCGTTCTGATTAGCAGTTTCTCTAATCACTCCAATATCCTCTTAGATTTAATTTCAGCTTCAGAAAACTTTTTTCTGATTTTGCTTCCCCTGCCACTTTAATGAACATATCCTCAATTTCTTCAACTAGAAGGAACTGCACTTTATTATGGAAATAACTTTATTTAATGATATACCAAGTATTGATATTGACAGTAGATTAGGTGAAATCAAAGAGACTAATGCTTACCTAATGTTTTTGAGTGTCATTGTAGCTAATATTAGCTTTGAGGTTTTCAAAGTGATTTTTGTATATTTCCTTATACTATCTTCCCAAAAGCCCTTTTAAGTAGATTTTTGTTTGTTGTTGTTCAGTCATTTTTCTCTTGTATCTGACTCTTCATGACCCCATTTGACATTTTCTTGCAAAAGATACTTGAGTGGTTTACCATTTTCTTCTTCAGTCTATTATATAGCAGAGGAAATAGAGTCAAACAGGGTTAAGTGATTTGTCAAGGGTCATATAGCTAGTAAATTATGAAGCCAAATTTGAACTCAGAAAGACGAGCCTTCCTGATTTCAGACCTTATTCTCTTTTCACTATGATACTTAGCTTCCCTTGCAGTAGAAAGTATAGGTATTATTATTATTATTATTATTACTATTTTACAGGCTCAAGGAGATTAAGAGAATTATCTATGGTCACACGCTTACTATGTGTGAAAGTCAGAATCTAAGTTCATATTTTCTCTGCTCCAAATTAAGTCATTACCACTACACTATAATATCAACATCATAGAAAATGATACTACAGAGAATCCAGACAAAACTACTGATGGTTCTCCAAATACTCCTATTTGAAAATCACATTATACCAAAAACAAGCTCTGAAACAATATGAAACTTCCTCAGTGAAACCTATCTTTATCACTTAATTTCAAAGTTGAAAAGACCACAGAGGTCTACTACTGTCTAAACCTAAATATTATCTTCTCCAATATTCCTGATAGTTGGTCATCCAGACTCTATTTGATGGGTGAACACACGTCTTCATGAAGCAAGTTTTGACAGGAAATTTCCTTTACATCAAATGAAAATCTGTCTTTTTATGTGACTTATTTATTACTCCTAGATCTGTACCCTGGGTCAGAGGCTCAGCAAAACAAATTTTATTTCTCTTCCATGTAAAAATCTTTCATATGCTGGGAGGCAGCTGTCATTTTCCTTTTATTTCTCTTTATCTTCTCCAGTCTGAAAATCTCCAGTTCCTTTTATGGGTCCTAAGGTGGCACTATCAAAATTCTATACCATCCTGATAACCTTCTCCTGGGAATATTTTGGTTTATCAATATTCAACCCAACACGTGAAAATAAGAATTGAAAATAACATTACTGATATATT
Source organism: Gracilinanus agilis (assembly GCF_016433145.1). Lineage (NCBI taxonomy): Eukaryota > Metazoa > Chordata > Mammalia > Didelphimorphia > Didelphidae > Gracilinanus > Gracilinanus agilis. Next base: position 127,981,811 of record NC_058131.1, on the reverse strand, counting down.
CAGAGTAGGGCAAAATTTCACAGTACCAGCACATTCTTAGTTCTGGGAAATGTGCTTTTCAATTTAATCTGAAGATAAAATTAACATATTTTAAAACTGAATAATAATGGAGTTTTTTGCACTTTTACTCCTTTTGCTTTTTTCAATTACATATAGAAAAAATTGTTTAATAATTGCTTTCTGACTTTTTGCAATCTAAATTCTCTCCCTCCTTTGGCTCTTCCTTCTCCTCATATAGGAAACAATCTGATATAATTTACGCCGGTGTTACCATGCAATGCAAATTTCCTTATTTCTCATGCTATGAAAGAAGTCATATATTACCTATGTAAGAAAAAACTCATGAAGGAAATAAGATATGAAATGGTATGGTTCAATCTGTTTCTGTAATCTGACAGTTCTTCCTATAACTGTGAATAGCATTTTTCATTATGAGCTTCTTGGGGTTTTCTTTGGTCTTTGCATTGCTGATAAAAATTTAGTTCTTTCCAGTTGATAATGGCACAATACTTCTGTTATTGTATACAATGTTCTCCTGGTTCTGCTCACTTTATGTTGAATTGGTTCATACAAATCCTTCCAAGTTTTTTTTTTTCCAAAGTCATCCTATTTGTCATTTTTAATGGTGCAATAGTATTCCATTACAATTATATACCACAATTTGTTCAGCCATTCCCAATTGATGGACATCCCTTCAGTTTCCATTTTTTTTGCCACCACAAAGAGAACTGCTATAAATATTTTGTATAAGTAGGTCCTTTTCCCTTCTCTATAATATCATTGGGATTTAGACAATAGTAGCATTGCTGAGTTCAAAGGTATAAACAATTTTTATAGCCTTTTGGGTATAGCTCCAAATTGTTCTCCAGAATGGTTAATAATGCTTTTTACTCATATTAGTCATATAGCACACAAAACCCAAGATTCTTTTTTAGATAACAATAGTATTGATATAGGGCCTTAATGTTTGAAAAGTACTTCATAGATATTATTTCATCTTATCTTCACAACAAACCTGGGAGGCAGATGCTATTATCCATATTTTATAGATGCAGACAGAGTTTAAGTAATTTATTCATGGTCTTAGTAACTGAGTCTGGATTAAACTCAGGTCTTTCCACTTCCAAGTTCAGTTCTCTGTCTACTAGTTTTGACTACTCTAACCTTTATTTTGAAGTTGATTTTTTGAGAACAAGTATAACATTTTATATTTAGTGCTATTAAATTCAGCATACTCAGCCCAATATTTTACCCTTTTGGGACAATTTATATCCTTACACTGTCACTGAGTATATTATGTTTTCTGGCACACACACATATAATGTTTATTAAGTTGTGAGATAACAGAAATCTTTAACTAATAGTGAACATGCTTATATACACACATATATATATACCTCTACCCAAAGAATTATTAATAAATTAATCAGCAACACAAAGTCAAGTACAGATCCCTAGGGCATAACATTAGAAACCTTCTCCCATATACTGTATTAGTCCCGAATATAATATGATCTTGAATATAGTGCGATCCCAAGTATTTTGAAGGGTAACTCAGAAAGAGGAATGACCCTTTTTACTTTCTCCTTTTAAATTATAACTTTCTCTTAACTCGTGAATAATACAAGCACTTTATAATCAAAGTTTTTTTGAGGTCCTGAAAACAAGTTCAAGAAGTTTTCATGCCAACACTTTTATTAAATATTGTGTTACTTTTATAGATACTTGTGAGAAACTCCCTTCCAATATTTAATCATGGTCTCCTTTCTCTCCTATTTCCTCATCTCCCAAAATGGAAATAACATTCAAGTCATCCCTTTTACCCTCTTCTTCCTACAAAACACTGTCTTTGTGACCATCCATACTGTTTGATATACAACATTTTTTAAAAATCCAAACACAATGGACTTCGTGGAGATTTTGTCTCAAGCAGTTTTGATCCAGTTCCCTAATACAGTGACCAGCGGTTTCTTCTTTTTTCCTGATGGAGTAAATTCATGGTTTTTGGCCAACATTCACACATTATATTCTTCCCTCAAATGATTTTTGAATGGCTTATAAATAACTACATCTAACACTTGTAATTGTGAAAATATTCCTCCTGGAATAACAGTTACCTAGGTCTGTGCACATTTGAGCAATTCTCTTCTTCACATTTTCAGTCAGGAGACCCTTGAATGTGCCGAGTATGAGCATGAGTACGTGCTTTCTTCTCTGACACAGTAACACACCTGGACATCTACCCCAGACCACATTCAAACAATCTATTACAAGTTCTTCATTCATCCATGCCTTTTCCTGTACATGAAAGATCACTCCTGATGGTAATTTTTCCTTAGGTAATGTTTTACGCCTTAAAATTATGGAAGGCGTCAGTTTTTTCCTGTTAACTGTAACAAGTATCACAGTCATTCTAGTTTTCTGATTTCCAGTAGTTTTAATCAATGCTGATTTGGTGTTGTTAGTATTAACAGTGACATTTGACAGAATATCAAAACAAATAGGCATTTGGTCAGCATTTCCCATCTGCTCCAGGAGATAGTCATGCCTTTTACATATGCTGAGGTACATGATACCACTTTACAGTTTCAAGACTGGAAGAGCTCGAATAGAGTAAGAATGCAACTTTCAAAAGTACATATTGGGGGAAAAAGTCTCATTATATTTGGGCTAATATTGTAGATATTGAACCATTAATGACTGTTTGGGTCTAGTCATACATCCATTTCTGAATATGCTAAATTATACTATCATCTAGATTGTCTTTCCATCTTATCTCCAGGAAAGCATGAAACATTTTTTTAAAATCTAGATAAAATATATTTACAGAATTTCTTTGATCTACCTATTTAGAAGCCTTGTCAAAAAAGGAAATGAGAATAGACTCATATTACCTGTTTTTGGGGAAGCTGAGATGGCTCTTTGTGTTTACAAAATACCTTTTCTAGATATTCAGTAATCTTCTTTTTCAGTCAATCAACAACTAATTATTTAATATCTACTAAAAACCAGACAATGTGCTAGGTGGTGGAGATACAAAGACAAAAACAAAAACAAAAAACCCTTCTCATAAGAAAATTGCATTCTAGTTGTGGGAAAGAACATGAAGTATATATAAAGTCAATACAAAGTATTTTAAAAAGTTAAGTATAATTTCCTGGGAGATTACATGGTAGCTAGTTTAGCAGGAAGATAGAATGTTTAAAATAGTGTAATATATAATAAATCTGGAAAAGGAGGTTGGAGTCAGGTTAAAAAGGTCTTTTTTTTTCTACAGAGAATAAGGAATTATAGGAACTTTTTGAGGAGAGTGACATAGTCAGACCTGGGTTCTAATAATATTACTTTATCAGACGTGTGGGGCATGAACTCTAGAGAGGAAAGATTTAAATAGGCCAATTAGGAGTTTATTGTAGTGCAGACAAGAGGTGATAAGGGCATTAACTAGCATGGCAGCTATGTGAATGGAATTAACTAGACTAATTTCAAGGAAGTTGTGGAAACAAGATGGACAGGACTTGGGTGTGGGGGATGCTAAGTCAGGTTTCACTCTGTGGTTACAATTCTGAGTGACTGGAAGAATAGAACTACACTCAAAATAAGCAGAAGTTCAAAAGAGGACTGGGCTTGGTCAAAAAAGATAATGGATTCTGTTTTGGACATGTTGAGTTTAATATGATTATGAGATATGTTGCTGGAAACACCTAACAGGTTTTTCTCCTGGGTAGTCTCTACTCTCTAGGTTTCAATCATGTTATTCCTTTATCATTTCTCCTTGTCTATATAACCACTCCTCAGCAGATCATCATTTATTTCCTTCCCTTAGTTGAAGACTAAATTCTCTTCTCTTTCTATTATTATTTATATTAATAGATTATTCTATTGAATTGATAGAAATTAATAGATTATTCTATGATCTAAATTAAGGGATTCTTATTTATTTTGTATTCTAAGCTCCTTTAATAGTCTGGTGAGCCCTGTAGTCCCCTTCTCAGAAGAATGTTTTTAAATGCCTAAAATGAAATACATAGAATCACTAAGGAAAAAAATTTATAAGAAATTGTAGTTATATGGGAACATAGTTATTAAAATAGATTTAAAAATAAGCCTCCAGAACTTAGGTTAAGGACTCCTGCTCTAAACTAGCTCTCTAAGTGATCTCATGAGCTCCCAAGGGTTCAGTTATCTTCTCTAAGCAATGGAAGAAGGAGTGATCAATAGTACCTTATGATGCATTGAAATGAAGGACAATTAGGTCTTAGTAAAAAGCAGAAAATAGGAATGAGAAAGGACTATTAATTATTAAGCAGTCATTCTAGGGGACACAGTGGAAGGGTTAGATCTGGAACAAGAAAATGAGGAAATAGAAATGTGAGATGGATGGTAATAAGAAAACAAATAGCTGAAGTAGGAAAAATGAATTTGTTCTTTTGCATCCAAGGGTTCAGGTCGACTCAGATATACAGAAAAGAGGAATAAATGATAATTATTGAGAAATGAATTTCAGTGGTTGGAGAATGAAACACATGACTAGGCAGTTCAAGGTTTCCCCTCAACAGTAGTAGCCATGTAGGTATATATAAATAGAAGAAGAAGGAAGCCGACTTCCCACAAATAATATCTATCTATCTAATCATTTGTGGACAAGTTGCTTCCTCTGGGAAGAATATAAGCTACTTGGCAGGGGGAACTGTTTTACTTCTGTATTTGTACCCACAGCTTCTACCAGAGAACTTGGATATTATAGTTGGTTAGAAAATTCTTACTGATTAATTGTCAGAGAAACACGAAGTATGTGTTTGTTGTTCAGTCATTTTTCAGTCATATTGGACACTTTGTGATTCCATTTGGGATTGTCTTGGCAAAGGCACCAGAGTAGTTTGCCATTTCCTTCTCCAGGCATAAGGGTGTAGACAATAGATACACGGATGATTAATAACCATATTGAAAAGGATGAGCTAAATGCCATAGCATATAAGCTCTTAAAAGAAAAGCTAATTAAATGGGGGGAAAGGACCTAGAGTGTAAGGTAATAATTGTCAGTCACTTAAACATGTCCCTTTCAAATATGTACAAGTATGAAAGGAATTAATTGATCAATAGTCATTTATTAAGCACTGATTATGTTCTAGGCACTGGGGTTATCAGTATAACGAATGAGATGATTTCTATTCTCAAAGAACTCAAATTATATCTGAGGAAACAACATATATACACATATGCATACAGAATAAATATATTGGAAATAAATGCAGTGCAATTAAATTAAATATAAAAGAGTTAGGGAACAAAGGCATTAGCAGTTGTGGGTGTCAGGAAAGATTTTCTAAAGAAGGAAAGTATGGTTCTGAATAGTGTATTTGGAAAAACTACACATGACAACCTCTTTGCTTCAAGTCTCTCTCCACTGCAGTCCATCTTCAACTTTAAGTGTGATCTTCTCAAAGAGTGAGCCTGACCATGTTATTCCATTGTTCAATAAACTGCAGTGAGTCTCATTTACTTCAAGTCAAACATAAAATCCTCTTTTTGGTTTTTGAAAGCCTTCACAGCCTGTCCTCTTACCTTTCTAGTCTTCTTTCTTATGTGTTCTAGTTATACTATACCCTTAAATTAAAGTTCAGTGACCCTGGCAGATATTGGCTTTCTTAAAGATTCTCATATATAAAGTAGTCCTCCCACCTTTTCAGTGATTTTCCCCTATCCTTGGAATGCCCTCTTTCATTGCCTCTGCTTTTTGGATTTCCAGATTTTCTTCAATATTCAACCACAATTCTACCTATTGCAATAGGTTTTTCTTGGTCTCTCTACCTCCAATACCTGTCCCTCAATTCTAGTGCTTTTCCTTTGAGATTACCTCCTACTTCATCTGTATATATCTTGTATATACACAGATATTTCTATGTTGTTCCCCTTCCATTAATATTTGACTTTCTTGAATGTTCTTTTTTGTTTGTTGCCTTTATTTATAATCCTATTGCTTAGTACAATGCTTGGCACATGCTAGGTGATTAATAAATCCCAATTGTCATTGCTGTAGCTGCTGATTATGCCATTGCTTATATCTCTAATTCTCTTTTTTAAAGATGAGCTAATTTAGGCCCAGGAAGTTTAAACATATGTATATATGTATGTGTATGTATGAATATATGTATTTCCCTATGGTTGAATTGGATTTATTCCAGGAATGCAAGGGATGTTCTATATCACCAATCCAGTTTTGCTCTTTTCTCTACTTAGCAGGATGATTATTTATACTTGCTAAGGAGTTTTTAGCTTCTTTTTGTCTCCTTGATTGATTTATGTTAGTTATCCTGCCTTTGGAAATGATGAAACATTATACTCTACTCTACTGCACTCTATATACACTATAATCTAGCATCAACATCTTATTAAATTGTCAAGCTTAAGTTTCCTTAATAGCATGCCCTTACCTTCTAGTTTTTATTAACTCTTCTAATTTGTCATTAATTGTGATCTTTTGTTGAAAAAGTTGATGTTCTGACAACACAGACAGCTAATTCAGAAACGAGCTCCTCATTAATAATCAATCCATTGTTTCTTCTCTGTTATTTTCTTTTCTTGAGCCATCTGCTGTATCCAGAGTCAACTAGTCCTCTTCAAAAATTATTTCTGATATATAGGCAGGTAGTTTCCACATTATATAGAAGGCTCCTTGTTTCAAAATAAGCCAAAAGAATTGTTTTTGTTGTCCTCTCTTATACCACAATGCATTAATGCTATAAAATGATAAAAAAATTTATAAACATTTATTAAGTATCTGTTATATTCCAGGTACAGTGCTAAGTTCCCTCAATGTGGTCTTGATGCCCAAACCAGGGATGGTAAAGAAAGCAAGCTATAAATCAATATTTTCTTTCTTAAAAAAACACCACATTTTATACCAACAACTCATGTCTTAGTTTTCCCTCAAAAGCTTCTTAATAATTAGAATCATATTCCTAATAAATATGTAAATAAATATATATTTATATAAATGTATATATAAATAAAACATTATTAAAGAAGAAATTTTTGTGTGTATATATGTATTTGCCTGGGGCCAAATTGGATTTATACCAGGAATGCAAGGATGGTTCAACATGAAGAAAATTACTGATGTTATTTTTAACAAAAACATAATAAAATCACACAGTTATATCAACAGTTATAGATAAAGACTAGTAAAACACTTAATGATTATACAAATGCAACAGTCAAATGGATTTTCTCTCTAATTATAAATACAACCCATCCATTCTTGTTCATCTTATGTAACTCTTGTCCAGGTGTTCTCTTGATGGAAAAAATGCCATAAACATTTTTACAGATCTTTTCTATTTTTCTCCTGTTTGTTTTCTTCCTTTGATTTTATCCTTGACAGTTTTTAGGACAAACTTTCTTAGTTGGGATTCTTGCCAATCTTTTTAGCTGCTTTTATTTTCTTTGTGTTCTTTCTGTTTTATAAGGCAATATAATTCACAACTTCCCATTGTTATTCTCCAAAAGTTTTTACATGTTTGTATTCCAAACTGGCATTGCCCTTGGCATTCATTTCTTTCCTTTTGGCAAGTAGATTAAGTATTTGCTGATGAAGGCACTTTAGAAATTATTTTGGCTTCCTTGTTATTGCAATTGCTTTCAATCAGCTTAATTTTTGTATGAAATTATTAGTGTGTATTAACCTCCTTTCTTATATCTCTTATGAGTTTTCCATAGTTAAATATTTGTTTGGATGGAACAGAACTGAATTATCCCCATTGTATGTCAATATTAAAAATCATTTTTATTCTTTCTATTAGTATTGTACTAATTTTAAGCTTTGATCTAATAAGTCAGTGGTATATAGACATGTGATTCAGGAATGATTCCAACATCACTAGCTATCCATTTCTTATCTGCTAACATATAATTCAACATTTTTGATGTTACCAAGTTTTTGCTCAGGTTCAGTTCCTATTGGTTCTTACCTCAAAGAATTCATTCATGATACAAAAGCAGGAAGCTTCTGCACTGAATACTAATGGCTTCCCTTAGTACTGATCTACGTTTTCTAATTATTTCTCAACGTTATTACCTATTCCTATATATTGCTTTGAAATTACCCAATAATCAAATAACATTATATATTCATTTAATTTGGAAGGTCTTATTGAGTTCTTTATGATGTTTCTCTCCCTCTTCCTTCTCTCCAAAAGAAGTTTGGGGTTTGAACTAAAATTTTCATGGTGGTATTTTTTGTAAATGTCATGAAAACAACAGTGTAAAATAATCAGATATGCCATTAAATAGTATTTTTTGTTACCTCGAACATGTTTGCTGTTCCAAAGAGCACCAATGAGCCATTTATCAATTTAACTTTGATGACCTTCTGACCTCTGGTTTTGTTTTTAATGAAAAAGTTAAGATTGATATGATTTAGTTCCTGCAGCAACATGCCTATTTGCTAATTATTGTACAAGAATTTCACATTTAGAGCTGCAAAGATCATGTTCTAATTTATAAATGATTTTAAAACTCTAACTCAGTACTTAATGGTTCCTTTTATACTTCTTTACCACTATAATTTAAGAACTAAAAAGGCCACCAGAAAGAGCACCATTTTAAAGATGTTTATTCCATGGGGTTACAGTGGCCAAAGAATTCATTAACAAATAACCAGTCTATTGGTAACAGACTTTTCCATTCTTAACTATTGCTTTGACAGCAGGAAATATTTTCTACATATAACAATATTAATACTAGTATTATTTATAGAAAATATGAGAACAATGGTATTTATGGTAATTGGAGAATAAAAACAAATTATGGTATCTGGCCATAATGGGATATTATCCAACATAAGAAATGATGACTAAAGAAGTTAGAGAAATATGCTAAGACTTGTAAGAAGTCATGCAAAATGAAAGAAATAGGATTAGAAAACAAGATATGAAATGGCTATAGTAAATTAAAATCAATAAGAAGATTAAAAAATAGATAATAATAGTTCCTTGCTATCAAAATTAAAGTTCATATTCTTTTTGCTAACAGTTGGCTATAGAAATGGTGAAAGATGTTCATATACTATCAGTCCTAATCATCATAGTGCATGTTTTTCTGTTTTGCTTTGTATGTGCTTTGGGGGAATATATTTTCTTTATTGTTAAATCATTCAGACATGTCCAACTCTTTGTGACCCCTTTCTAGGGTATTTTGGCAAAGATACTAGTGTGGTTTGCCATTTCTTTCCCTAGTTCAGAGGAAACTGAGGCAAATTTGCCCAGTGTCAGACATACAGTAAATGTCTGAGACTGGATTCGAACTCATGAAAACAAATCTTCCTGATTCCATGCCCATTGCTCTACTTATTGCTCCATTTAGCTGCCCATAAATATATTGTGTAGATGGCTGTCATTTGGGAGTTTGTTTGGAATTAGACTTTTGGGGGAAAAGAATATAGCAATAAAAATATGGATGAGTCAAGGAATAGAATTCTTTGGATTTGATCCTCAAAGGGGACAAAACTGGTTGCTAGGTTGGCAATGATGTAAACCTTGGGGAAAAGCAATCACTCTATTTAATGACTAAAGATAAAAGCAAATTCAGGAAGTTTGACATGGACCTTAGGTTTTTGAAAAGTAAATTTCAAGGGTATCAGAGAAAGGATAAAAAGGAACCAAGGGGGGACCGGGTTAAGATGGCGGCAGAGTAAGAAGCAGCTCTTAACCTCTCCTGACCGAAACATACAAAACTCCTCAAGGGGACATAAAAACAAGTCCAGACGAACGGAGGAACCCCACAACAGGGCACAGCGTGGAAGGTACGTGGAATCGAGACATTTCCAAGCTAAAAAGGGCTCTCACTCAATCGCGAGCTGAGCAACCGCCCCACCCCCACCCCCTCCACACTCACCTATAGCTCCGAACCCAGCTAAAAAGAAATAGAGCAAGTTTGGGGCACCCATCGAGTCATCAGCAGCTCCGGGACCTGTTCCTGACAGCAGCAAGACTTAGGACCCCATTAAGTCAAAAAAAGCACGCGAAATCTGAGCGCGCGCGCCAGAGCAGGACGCTGGGCGCAGAGAGCCGGCTGAGTAGAGGCGTGGGTGGAGGCAGAACTAAGCCTAAGTGGGGAACCAGTGCAGACGGGTATACGACTGTGGAAACAGCGCCCTGAGACTTGTAAAGAAACCTCCAGCAGAGGATCAAGCAAGAGGGCCCACCAGGGGGCTTGACCTTGGAAAAAACCAGAATTCAGACCTCAGGAGCCAATAGATTGGGAACAGACACTGAGCCCGAGGATAAAGCTGAGAAGCTGCTGGGCTAATGATGGCTACTCAGCATCAGGAGGTTCAGAAGAGAAAGAATAATAACAAAAAGAAGAAGTCTTTAACACTCGACAGCTTTTACACAGAGAAAATCCAGACAACCGAGCAAACAGAGGAGGAGAACAAACAAGCATCCGGACCCTCCTCAAATAAGGAAAACTCCTCACAAGCTATGGAAGAGTTCAAAACTGAGATTCTGAGGAAAATGGAAGAGATCTGGCAAGAAAATAACAGTTTAAAAGGTAGAATCTTGCAATTAGAAAGTGAGGCTCAGAAATCAAATGAACTGATAAGCAAATTGAACACCAGAAATGACAAGATTGAAAAGGAATACCAAAAGATTATAGCCGAAAACCAAAAGATTATAGCCGATAACCAGTCCCTAAAGGCTAGAGTCGAGCAATTAGAAACCAATGATCTCTCAAGACAACAAGAACAAATAAAACAAAGTCAAAAGACTGAAAAAATAGAAGGAAATATGAAATATCTCAATGAGAGAGTGACAGACCAAGAAAACCGGTCTAGAAGAGACAATTTGAGAATAATTGGTCTTCCAGAAAACCCAGAAATTAATAGAAACCTGGACTCCGTACTAAAAGAAATTATTCAGCAAAATTGCCCTGAAGTCCTACAACAAGAGGGCAATATAGACATCGAAAGGAT
>NC_058131.1:127884664-127965871 GCF_016433145.1 Gracilinanus agilis | reverse complement strand
GGGGGGGGGGGGTTGAAGGGGAAAGGAGGAGCATGAATCATGTAACCATGTTAAAAATGAATATTAATAAAAAAAATATAATTGGAAAATGCTTAATAAAATGAATAAAAATTCAAAAAAAAAAAAAAAAAAAAAAAAGGAACCAAGGGCCTAGAGGGAAGTTGAAGCCAGAAGAGATGGGAAATTTTCATGTATGAAATTCTACAAGAAGCAATTCCAATGAGGTAGAAAGGGGAAGTTTATCTAAAAAGAAAAATGTACATAGAACTTATAAAAAATTACAAGATGTTAAAAAGACATGAAAAGAAGATGGAAGCAAGGGCAAATAATAGAAGATAAATGCAAAAATGTGTCAGTCTTTTAAGAATAGCACAAGACTTCTTAAACTCTGAGTAATAAAAGGCTTATATATCTCTGGACATGGTAATATTTCATAAATTCATATGTTGCAATTTTTAAATGAGAACTAATTTTTGTCAAACTTTTCATTTTTCACGTGAGGAAACTGAAGTTCAGAAGAGGAAAGGAAGTGACCTAAGGTTACAAGGAAAATAAATAATCAATCCAAGGGTTGAACTCAAGGTCTCTTTTCTCTAAACCTATTACTTTCTCCATAGCACCTGGTTTCCCTTTAAGAAAACAGAAAAAAGTCAATTATTTTTACTTTTAATAATAACTTGCTTAAAGCTGCTTTCTTTGAAATTAATAAATTCTCAAAGACAGTGGTTGAATTAGCTAGAGCAATGGGCTAAATATTTCACACCTTTGAGCATAAATTGAGTGTTATCATTTAATTTGCTGATTTGATGATTAGTGTTGCCATGTCTATTTGTTACATGTAAAGCTGAAAATCCCAGAGGGGTTCCTGTCTGGAATAAGCAAGTAATTAAATTTGGTGATTGCAAAGGTCACATAGTAAATGAGCATTACTCTAACAAGATTTGGGTGGTGGTAACATGTCTTAGCTTTATATATCAAATTCACACTTATTGGTTGCCATGGTCATAGTGTCCAGGACAGAATCAAAGAAGTGTCAAGAAACCGGGTGTGAACAAGCTCAGGCTCTGCTTCTCTGCCTGTCTTGCAATATGAAATGTCAGGGATAAGTTTGAAACCACATCATTGGACAAGTTTGTGTAGCTGGTTGGCTCAGGTGGGGATTACAGAATTAGAGGCTTCAGGTCATGAATTTTGTTTCTATTTAAGGCAATTAGCTTTGTTGATTACAGCTTATAATCAATTTAAATCTATCAGGGGTGTTCCATGAAAGAAAAAATACTACTAAGTCATTTCACTGAATAGATTGTAAGCTACTCAATTAACATTTAATAAATATTTACTATGTACCAAATACTATGCTAAGTGCTAGAAATAGAAAACAAGAAAAAAGGCAGGTGGTACCTGCCTTCAAGGAACTTAAAATCTAATAGGGAAAACACATAAGTGGAAGTTGAAAAGGTTGGAGAAGGTACAGGGCTCAGGCAGCATGACTGAGAAGACCAAAGAGGAATGAGTCCCAGGACAAAGTGAGTTCCAAGAAGAACTTCCTAGGGCAGGATGGAGAAATTCGGAGTATAGTCTGGTAAAACTGTTAAGGTAAGGGGGCAGCTGGGTAGCTCAGTGGATTAAGAGTCAGGCCTAGAGACGGGAGGTCCTAGGTTCAAATCTGGCCTCAGCCACTTCCTAGCTGTGTGACCCTAGGCAAGTCACTTGACCCCCATTGCCTACCCTTACCACTCTTCTGCCTTGGAGCCAATTCAAAACTTTTGACAAGGTTGCTTGAATTTTCCAAATGAAAGGATAAAATGGAAAGAATACTGGATTGGAAGTCAGGATATCTGGATTCTGGTCTGGGATTGGGTCACTGGTAGGCTATGGGCAAAATACATATCTCCTTTAAGCCTTGCTTTCCTCATCTGTAAAATGAAATCCTTGGATTAGATGCTCTCTAAGAAAAATTCCAGTTGGAGAAAAATATCCTTGATTCTTGCTGAAGGAAGATTAATAACATCTTGTTGATGCAGAAAAATGGTTCTCAGACTTTTTGGTCTCAGGATCTTTCTCCATTTGTAAAAACTATTGAGAACCCTTATAAAATGATTTTGTTTATATTTGTTATAGCTATTAATATTTAGCATAATAGAAAGTGAAATGTTTTTGCATTATTATGAAAATATTTTTAACCTCCAGGACTCTCTGAAAGGTTTTTGGGTAATTCACAGATTTCTAGACCATGCTTTGAGAACCACCAATGTAAAATATTAATATGTTTTTAGATCCTCAGTTTCCTGATCTATAAAATTGGAAATAATCAATTAGTGCTTATTTTGTTCCAGTTATTGTTCTAAGTACTATGGATATACAGAGAAAATAAAGCAGTAAGAGTAATGATTCCTTTCCTAACAATTTCAAAGAGCCATTGAGAGACATATATGAAGAATTAGAAAGATTAGAGTTGGCTTTGCCTTTGGTCTTACAGTCTAGTAGGACAAGATGCTGATATAAGATTCAGGAAGACTTAAATTCAGAGATTCAATTGAGGATCAGTGGAAAATAGATGAGCACTGACTAGGGTGACTAGATTCAAACTCTAGGCAACTTCCTAATATTCTCAGTTGCAGAGTAGAAACTGATTTGCATTGGGAAAAGAAGTTCCCTGTGCTTTTCAAAGGTCCAAGTCCCACTCCCTCCTCCAAATATAGTAATTTCTGGCATTTTAATCAATGACTTCTTGCCTGATAGAATTGTATTTTAAGAGAGACTTTTTGAGAACTTATAAAACTAGAAAAAGAGTTGTGTTCAGCTAGTGATCAAAAGCATGCTGATGGGTAAATGCCTATAAACGCACTTTGGGAAAGTGGGAAAGAGTGTAGTACAATTTGGTTGAAGAGTGGAGAAAGTGAAGTGGTTTAGAATGGATGTGACTGGGTGGATAGGTTAGCATCAAAGTGTGGAGGTAACAGGTAAAATACCTGGTAAAATGCCTTGTACATTACTTAGTATGCAATATGTGGAACAAATGATGATTTTTGATGAGAGGAGCAATATAATTAGTATAATTGGTATGAAATAAGCATTAGAATGGAGAAAAGAGTGGAAGCAGCAAAACTAGTTAGAAATTGTTGCAGTAATTCAGGCAAGTGGCTTCTACTAATATGGTGATGGTGGAAATATAGGAGGGAGAGAAAAGATAAGATTAAGCAATTGATGAGTGAAGTGGGAGAGGAAAGCATTAAAGATAACAGCAAGGTAGAGAGTACAAAGATTGGGTAGAGATTTGATTCAGAAATTTGATAGTGAAGGAAAGGAGGATATTGAGAGAAGGAGAAAGATGAAGGGAAGGACAATTTAGGAATGGGGACATCTGGGCTCATTTGGAGCCAGTTAGGTGCTATAAGAGAGAGATTGCTGAGTTCAGAGTCAGGAAATCCTGAGCTCAGAGCCAGTTTTAGATATATTTTTTTTAGCTGTGTGACCCTGGGAAAATCACTTAACCTCTACCTCACTATCCCTATCTATAAAATTAGAATGAAAGATGGTAGAGTAGGGTGTGAAACTTCCTCACCCTCCTAATACCCAACCCCCAAACAACCAAAAATAACTCCACAGAATCAATATTAAAAAAACAAAACAAAACAAAACAACCAACAAACCAAACCAAACAGGAGTTGAGAGTAAAGCCAAATAGCTAGAGAAAACTAAGAAGAAAGATTTCTGACTTCTTTTGCCTCAGTCCCACAACTATAGGCCCTAGGAGTAGGAAAAGAACAAACAGAATAAAATCAACAAAGTATCCCCTGGGGGAAAGATTTGGAACAATGCCTTATTTGCTGAGCCCCACAGTTTGTATCCCAAGGATACTACTGAAGTGAAGAGCACTAGGAACAGTTGTGTGTACTGCATTCTTACCTTCAGAGACCCCTTTCCTCCTTGTCCTCACCCCCAAACTGGCCTCACAGATGAGGAATGAAGGAGTAGACACCACAGAGTTTATAGGCACCAGATCCTAAGGGCAAGAACTCAGACTTTTCTGCTCACAAAGAAGAGTCTTTAGAGGTCCAAGGAATATGGACTAAGTACTCTGTCCTGGGTTGCAACAGGAGGAGGGAAGTGAGGAAAGAGTGCATATTGGTGAGTGTGATTGCTGAGGGATTGGGGCCCTATTAGCTGTGGTTACTCCCAGGAGACTGGAGTCCCTGGTTGCTGCCATAGAGGATTATATACTATCAGTTTACAATTGCAGAGGCATAACTGCTGGCTGGACTCTGGCTGGAGCACCTGAGGTTAGTCATGGATTGGACGTTGAGCAGGGGACAAGGAATACATTTAGTTCCCACCTATAAAAACCAGAGTAACTAAATAGGACTCCCAAAAAATAAAACACACACAAAAAAAATCCTGAAACCTGAGTTAACATATCCCAATACACTAGGAACCTTGGGACTCCAGAAAAAAGACAATAATTAACTATATTAGACTGGCCATCAAAATTTAAAAAATAAATGACTAAAAATGAGCAAGAGAAGGAGAAAGAACCTAACTATTAATGGCTATTATGGGGACAGAGAAGACCTTGACTCAAATTCAGAGAGCAATGAAGGAAAAAAACCTTCTTGAAAAATAGAAAAGAAATACAATAAATGGCCATGAGTTTAAAAAAAACTTTTTGAAGGTCTTAAAAAATACATAAAAAACCAAATGAGAAAGGTTGAGGAAAAATTAAGAAGAAAAATAAGAACAATGTAAGAAAATCAAGAAAATTATGAAAGAAAGATAACCCAAAGAGAAATGGAAAAAAATAATGTATCAAGAACTAGGATTGGACAAAGTGAAACTAATGATTTCCTAAAACAACAAGAAGTAATAAAGCAACATGAAAAGAACTGAATAATATAAGACACTATGAATAGGTATTTTTATCATAAAAATAACCGACCTGGAAAATAAATCAAGGAGAAACAATATAAAATGGTTGGATTCTTGGAAAGTCATTATTAAAAAAAAAAGAGTTTAGACACTATACTTCAAGAAATCATAAAAGAAAACTGCCCAGAAATTTTAGAATCATAAATGGTAAATTAGAAAGTGAAAGTGGTAAATTAGAAACTGAAAGAATCTACTAATAACTACCTTAAAGAGTCTGAAAGATGAAAATACACAGGAACATCTTTGCTAAATTGTGTAGTTTCCAACTTAAGGAGAAAATACTATGTGCAACAAGAAAAAAAGAACTTAAATACTATGACATTACAGTCAGAATAACACAAGATTAGATATTAATTTATATTTATATATCATATATAATGTATAACTATGTAATAATAATAAATATTAAAAGATGGCAGAAAATGGAACATATATTTGTAGAGCAAAAGAACCAATTTACAACCAAGAATAGCAAATCCAGCAAAGATGAACATAATTATAAAAGGTAAAAAATGTATATTTAATGAACTAAAGGAGTTTCGACTATTCCTGGGAGAAAATGCAGAACTCAGCAGAAAATTTGATAAGAAACATATAAGGAAAGATTAATCATAACCAAACCAAAAGGTAAAAGTGTTTGATTTCTGTGTGGGAAAATGTCATAGATGGTCCCTTAGAATTTTGAAGGTGCATGTATGGATGGAAGACTTGAGGTCAAGATAAATGTAATGGAATGAGCTGAAATGGTAGTAGGGTAGAACAGGAGTAGGTAGAGTGGAATGGCTATTTTATATGGAGGATGAATGAGTAGTAGAAATGCCATAGTAATGGGAAAGCACAGGTGGAGGTCTGGTAGTACTAGAATCCTACTCTCATCAGACTAGGGATAAAAAGAGAACATATACAATTAGAAGAGTAAAAAATCTTCTTAAGATATAGATAAATAGGACAGAATGTAAATGGGATAAAGGAGGGACTGGAAGTCTCTCCTTAGTGGACTGTGGAAATAAGAAAAGGAAGAGTGGGTTAAGAGAAAATAGGAGAAAGGGATAAGTAAGGATTAGGGAAGGAAAGATACCTAGAGGGGAGAATATATCAAAAGGTAGTGGTGCAAGGTGAGGGGATAAGAGAAGGAGTATTAGGAAAATATAGGGGAGGGAATTTAAGATATGAACTCATCAAGAATTAAGAGGGGACCGTTGTGGGGATAAGGGTAGAATTTTTGGAGAGGTAGTTAGAATAAGAATTAAAAAGTAAGGGGGAAGGGACCAGGGAGGGACTTTGGAAAGGTGGGCCAATTTGGAACTAGGAAGGCAAGGGGAGATGATAAGGGAGGATTTGGAGGAAGGGGTGTGAATTGGAAAAGCATTGGTCAAAGGAAATTGGTTATCTGAGGTGGGAAGAAAGGAAGAGGTGCACAAACAGAGAGGAGGAACAGAGTAGGTGGAAATACATAGAGAGTGACTATGACTTTGAATGTAATGGGATGAATTTACCCTTGGAAAGAAAATAGGAAGCAGAAAGTATCAAAAATCAGGACCTGACAATGTGTAGTTTACAAGAAACTGAAAATGAAAATGAGGGACCCATATGGAGCAAAGGTTGGAAAAGGGCTGGAAAAGAATATACTACACCTCAGCTGATCCAGAGAAAGCAGGTGTAGTAGTGTCTGACAGAATTGGGGCTAAAATGGATGTAATTGGAAGGTATGAATAGGATAATAATATTACATTGGGAGTTACTGTGGATAATGAAGTGTTATCAATATTGGACCTATATGAACCAAGAGTTTTAGCATCCAGATTTTTAATGGAGAAATTAATTGAGATACAGATGGAAATAGATAACAAAATAATAGAAGCAAAGGACTTTAGTTTTCTCCTCTCATAACTAAATAAATCAAAATAAAAATTTAATAAGAAAGAAATTAAAGAGATAAATAGAATCTTAAATATGTTAAATACGATAGCTATCCGGAGAAACCCCACACATCTACATGAGGCTAATAGTAGATCTAAGCCTGAGCATATATACATAATGCAAACAGTTTCTGGTGGCACAATAATGGTTTATAGAGTAAAAATATTCTGTGAAATTTTTCTTTAAACATTTATTTTACTATAGAGATAATCCTGCATTCCTAAGGGATTGTGCCATTGGAACAAAAGATCCACTAACAATGACCAAGCTGGAAAGACTTGGTTTTGCAAACAGTATGGTCCTGGCAACAGATCATGTCTGCTGCCTAAGGAAAAATCTATAATCTATTTAAATATGGTCCTGGTAATGCATGTTAACTGAGAACCAGACAGGTGAAGATGATTAATTAAATCCTGATGGAAGCATGGAGAAACAGGCTTAATATTACATTGCTAAAATTGCTATGAATTGCTTTTTAGAAAACTAGATCAAAATACACATCAAGACCTGTAAAGCTGTTCATGCTCTTTGACCTAGGGATTCTATTACTAAGATTTCATCCTAAAGTCATTATTGAGAGAATAAAACATTGCATATGTAAGAAAATATTAATGGAAGCTTTGTTTGTAATGAAAAAAATAACTGTAAATAACACAAATGCAATGATTGGGGAAAATGGCTAAATAGATTGTGATATTTGAATGTAATGGATTATATTATGGTATGAGAAATGACAAATATTGAAAATATAAAGAAAAAATATGAAGAGATGGAAATAGAAGAAAAGAGAATAAGGATAATATACTATAGTTACATTTAAAAAAATAGCCACAAAATTCAGAGAAAAAAGTATCAAAGTAAAACAAATCCAAAGAGAACTCAAAAGCAAATGTTTATATTAGTACAAATATAATTGACATGCTTTAAACCAAAATATTAACATTGTGAAGCTTGTGGTTTAGGTTATTACCTACTTTTTATGCATTTGTCTAATTAAATGTTTTTAGGAGGTATATATAATAAAAATGAAAAAATGAGAATAACAATGGTACCTACTTCTCGTGGTTGTGAGGACAAAATGAGATAATATTTATAATAGTCTACAAAATGTTATTAAATGTTATTAATAATGTTATTGTTATTAAGCAGCTGGAAAGGTTTCAGGGAAGGGGAACACATGAAAGATGAATGCTAAAGAGAGAATAATTGCTGGAGCAAGGAAGATGTAAATAGAGAGAAGTTGCAGAGAAACAGATTTCAGTTCTATATTAGAAGAACTTCCTAAATTTTATAGCTAACCCCAAAACTGAAGGGTTCCCTGGGGGTTGGGTGGGCAAGAAATTCCCCAAATTTAGAGTTTATCAAACAGAGAGACTACATGTAGTGCAGAGGATTCTCATTCAGGTTTAGATTTGATAAGATAATCTCTGGGTTCCTGAGATTCCCTAAATCTAATTCTCTAAATTAGCTTTATTTTAGTTCTCTTCAATTCTGACCTCATCTGCTCCTCTTAAACCTCCTCTAATTTGATTCCTTAATTGTGTTATCATATTTACTTCTAGTCATTTCATGGCATCTCAGTGTTGGAAAGGACTTCCTGAATCCATATGAATTCCTTCAACAACATATCCAAATGATCTTTCCATGTTTGCTTTGGAGAAGGGGATCCTACCATTTCTTAAGGGGGCTCATTCCAGTTTGGGAATAGGCCTAATTGCTGTTTTTCCAAAAGTCAAGTTTCCCCCACAAGGACATTCAGATACCCTATTATCCTTTTCTTTCAGTTGTCTCCTCAGTCTCAGTCCCCACCAAAATCAGTCTCCATATCTTAATTGGATTATAGGGGAAAATTTATTAACCTGAGCTATGATTTATTAAATATTAGACAATTTGTTCTTCTCTGTGCCATCATTCTAGATAATTTCAAGACATTGATAATACCTGCCTTTGTTCAAGGTACCTCCTACTGATTTCTCATATTCTTCCGTATTTCTCAAAAATGGAGATTTTTGACCATTTTCTAATACTAAAACCCTATATACGTTCAAAGACTTACTCCATTCAAATACTGTACATACAGTAGGACCTTAGCAAATTTTTAAAGGATGAGTTATTTATTTAGTATCATGATTTTATTTATATAACTCAGGATAATGGTTACAAGTGACACTGTCTTCCCAATGTAAACTTATCTCTTGGTAAGTTTGAATTAATGTTTATAAGTTTATAAGTTTATGGACATAGGAATGAGTCTAAATGTTGAGAATTGCTTATTGTAATAACTGATTGCTTATGACTATGTATATATACATACATATGTATATATGCACATATATATATATAGTTGACTACTAGCAATAAAAACTTAGTTCCAATTTTCCATTGTGTAGTGTCTAAGGGAGAAAAGGAAGAAATATTTCATAGAATCATAGGATGAAGTAAAATAGAATGTGCCAGTGCAGATTCTGAAAAGGAGTAGAATAGTGTAAGAAGTAAAGAAGAAAGTAAAGGTTGGTATCTCTGTCAAAAAGCACTTTCCTTAGATCTTCCAAGGTTTAAACCACATGTCTGATACCTCGTTCTGATGTCTTCTTTCTTCTTTTCTTACTAAAAGTTGTACTGTTATAATAATAATATCAGGTTTTAAAATATCCAACTCTTCCTCAGAGAGAAAAGGAGTGGTAAAATATGGATAAAGTCATTGGAAAAGTCCTTGAGTCTTTTTAAGACAGATGGGGATATTCTTTCACATCTAATTCTACTTAGGATAGATGAATATGAAATACATGCAGTCATTAAAAGTGTGGAGAAGGGCAAAGGCTTATTTCCAGAAAACTTCAGTGCCATATCTGAACTACTACCATTATGCTTATCTCAATAGTATCATGTATTAGTTACTATCAGGAGGTTGTTGGTAAAAGGAAGAGGGATTACATCTACCTTGACTTTTTCCCTATAGACTTTTCCTCTATAGACTTTTTATGGGCCCATTTATCAAATCTAAAAGTCACCATCTAAGGACCTGGACCTGGTGTAGTACCTCAATCCAATTTTGAGAATTATGTTTGCCCTGAGGTGAGTTTATGAAAGTGAAATGCAGATCATGTGAGTTCTTTTCCTTTTTTTTTTTAAAAATAAGCCCTAAATATAGACTCTTAAAAAACCCAACAAAACAGATTTTGAACAACTCCTGAGTACATGGGCATTTTTATCTCTTCTTGTAGATATTGCTCTTTAATAGATAGCTTCCCATGTATAGAAATGCAAAGTAAGAAGGAACCATCAGAGACCTCTGTATCACTACATTACCAAGTTCAAATACCTTTTAAATCAATTCAAATAACATTTATTAGGCATCTACTTTGTGTCAGTCTTAGTATTAGTTACTTGGGATACAAAAACAAAATGAATGTTTGTGACCTCAAGGTGTGTACCTTCTACTTGGGTCCACAACATTTTAAAGGATAAAGAGATTGGGTGTATTTAAAAGAAGCAGAGAATGTAGGGAGTAGAGATTCCTCATGAAAGTTTTCCTGTAAAAGATGGCAGTGGGGTTGATCATCAAAGGAAGCCAAGGATTCAAAGAAGGGAGAAGATGAAGGAATATATTCTAGGAATGCGAAATAGCTTATTCAAAGGCCTGGATGCAGGAGCAAAGAACAGCAAGAAGACTAGTTGCAATAACAAACATTCACTCATAGAATCCTAGAATTTAGAGCCTTAAAGTACCCTGAAAATCAAATATACTTTCTTAAAAAAAAACAACTAAATAAACATCTTTCCAATTTAAAAGATTTATTTTCTAAGCAAGCAGTCTTCTTCAAATGATATCATTGTTTAATGTACATATCTCTTTGCATTGGAAAAGTTCACTGGATCTAATTAGGGCAAATTATTGTTGCATGCATACTGAACTTCCTTCTGGACCACATATTGCAAATTAAGTACTAAAGAAATTCAGTTGAATAGTTTGTGACAGATGGGAAAATCACAATCATCACATCTTTCCTCTGTCACCCAAATGTTTCCACTATTGGCTCTCTTCCTTTGTTGGTAGTTCTGGGCATCTGGTCCCTTCTCTCCCTCTGCCACTAAAGATAAAGGGAAGTAGCAGCTGTGGCACTTGATGAGAGTTCTGAGGTCTGGCAGGGTGCTCATGAGCCACAGAAACTTGCCATGTTGAGTGTACTTTTTCCATTTTTATTTCAATTTAGTGTCATAAATATTTAATGGAGATCTGAGAGGAACAACCACCTACTCAAAAAAATTTTGATCTCAGCATCAGTGTGTCAAAGACTCTTTTATTTCATCCTTTCAAGAATGAGCCAGTGTTACAAGTGTTATAGTCAATAAGCAAGTACAAAGTTTGGGAGCAGGCAGCTTTCTTTTATCCTAGTCCCTGATGGGAAGAGTTAAAATCTTATCTCAAAAGCTAGCTAACTGGAATGTACAATTTACAAACCAATTATCCTAATTATTCTAGTGGGGCTTAACCAAGCAACACAAGGATGGTTTCAGTGCTATTTATCTGCATATCCTATAGCCTAGTGTTGGTGAAGGTGTGGCATGGGTGTAGGGTGGCTGGGAGACAGCTGCTCCGCCCCTTCTCTCCAGAGTGCCCAAGGACATTTTTTTGCATGTCCTATCCCTCTGTCCAGTCACTGGATGCAAGCACTTCCTCCCTCTGCTGTCTGGGGGTAATGTGGGGATTATGGGGGAATCACAGGCAGCTTGAAGTTGCAGTTTGGACGCGCAATCATCAGCACTGCCATAGCCTTTTAACTAATCAAAACAAGGACTGTTTCAATCCTATATGCCTGAAATGGGGCTTAGGTTGGAAACATGAAACTTACTTATTTTGATGGAAAGGGTCCCTGACTCCTTCTTAGTGATTCATTCAGGAGTCCACTGTCACTCTCTGAACTCCATCTCTCACAGTACCCACTGTGTAAAAGGTTGTAAAGTTACCTGGTGCCCCTTTCCCATCACCCAGTTCTGTCCTGGAGAAAAATGATGAGAAAGATCAGTGACATGCTTCAGATAAGTCATAGCAGTCCAATTTTGATCACTTTTTATCACGGTAGATGCTTTCCAAGATAAGTTCTGTCTGGGGATATTAAAGTCATCAAGTCCTAGATTTTGAGAGACAAATATCTAGGAACAACCCTGACATACACTGGTGATGGCATAGGGAAAAGATTCCAAGGAAACCCTGAATTTTCTGGTCCTTCCCAGCATTCACCAGGTCTTTTTATATCAAGTTATACACAACTCACCACTACCACTGACCCATGTATTTTGCAATAACATTGCACAATGGCAGCCTCAATCATCTTTTCTGGCAATCTGTATACTTTGTAAGACTAAATATCTGTATCGAACTTACTTCTCTCTCCAGCTGTTCTGAAGTGATGAAATCTATAGAGGGGACTTTTCTACATGATTATAAGGACTGGGCATCTTTCCCCTTTCCACCCTTTAGAATCTCAGTCTCTTGACAAAATCCAGAACTATAAGAGCTATTGATGGAAATATAAAAGAAGAAATATAGTATTGTAAAGAAGCATGATTTATGGATGAAGTAATGGAACTGAAGTCAAGACGACTAAATTCAAATCCTGCTTCTGATAATATTCTAGCTATATGACACTAGGCAACTAAGATTAATCTTTCTGAGCCTCAGTTTTCCCATTTGTAAAATATGGATAATAACAGCATCTCTCTCATAGGGCACTTTGAGAAGCAAAAAAGATAATGTATTTAAATCACTTAGCCAACCTTAAAATATTATAAATCAAAGTACTTATTAAAGAGGCAACTTGGTACAATAAGATGGACACCAATTTTAAAGTGAAGAGCAGGGTTCAAATCTGCTTCTAACGCTTACTATCTATGAATCTCCTGAATAAGTCAATTTACGAACCTAGGCCTCCATTTTCCTATAATTACAGAGATTGGACTAGATGGTCTTGGGCCCCTTTTAGCTTTAGAATTTGGTCTTTCAGGATGATGTTTAGACAAGGTTCTTTTCTTTAAGGTTCTGAAACTATTGTTGGGAAGACTGGAAATATACATGTGAAATCAGCTACATAACAGTTCTGCTTAAAAAATCTTTAATAGGTATCTTTTCCCAGTAGAAAAAAAACCCCAACAAACTCCTGAGTTTCGCATTTAAGTCCTTCGCAATCTGCTTATAGTATGTCTTTCCAGGATTATTTCACAACAGATCCTCTATATCCCAGCCAAACTGGCCTACTGGCTAT
Organism: Gracilinanus agilis; assembly: GCF_016433145.1. NCBI lineage: Eukaryota > Metazoa > Chordata > Mammalia > Didelphimorphia > Didelphidae > Gracilinanus > Gracilinanus agilis. The sequence goes on along the minus strand of NC_058131.1, from coordinate 127,952,762 downwards.
TTGTTGAACTAACTAAGCATTCCATCTACAAAGTTTGTGGCTTTGTAAAGGAATTCCCTGCCTCCCATACCCAAAAAAGCACTCCTTTCTCACTTTCCCCTTGAAAAACTTTGGCTATCCCTCAAGATCACTCAAGAAGCTGAACTTATATTTTTTAAAGTTATTAGAACTTTCTTGCCCTCCATGAATTAGCTTTTATTTTCTTACAGTACTTGTATATTTGCTGCTATTGTCTCTTCCTCCTATAAATAAGCTCCAAGAGAGGGATTTTAAATTATTTTTTGTCTTTGTGTTACCAGCACATTTTAAATCTTGCATTAAAAAAGTATTTTGAATTAAATTGAATAATGAATTGAAGTAACAATGAGGTATTATATGGTTAAGTGCTAAACAGAAAGATTCACATACTGTGTAATTGGGGATCAGAGGGGGAGAAATTAAAATGGATTGGAGTGCTGGGGAAAGTTTTCTGGAGAGGTGGGCCTTGAGCTGCATTTAAAGTACTGTGAAATTTTGGGAAGAACAAAACAGATTCCAGAGAAGGAATCTCATATGTGAACACAATATATTTGGAGCAGAGTGTGCTGAGAATAAGAAGCAAAGATGAAATTGGAGCAGTAGGTGGAGCAGATCACATAAAGTCTTGAAGACAAAACTGAAGAGTTTAAACTTGAATCTCAGAAATGGGGAGTCATTGAAAGTTTCTGAGCTGGCAGTGGTATAATGGGGGTATTCAAAGATTACAGTTTTCAATTCATATTAGGGAAAAAGAATCTCATCAGTTTCATATTACTATGACATGCTTAAGGTGACAAATATCTAGTGTACTGAGAGGGAAGGAAAAGAAAGAAGAAATCTAAAAGACAAAAGAATCACTTGAACTTGGCTACTGATTAGATATACAGGATAAGAAATAGAGAAAAATCAAAATTGACTTCAAGATGACTAAGTAATGGTTTATCACCCCAGAAACATGGATTATAGGAAGGGGAGCTGATATAGGATGGAAAATTTGACTTGGCAATTAGCTAGTACAACACTCCACCTCTTAATTCTACTCCCTTCAATAAATACCTTAGAAGAAATCAAAACTATTTCTAGAGCACTAAGGAAGAACACAAAGATATTTGTTGCTAAGTGTGTGTGACACTAAGATGGAAACTCACTTAACCCGTGGCCATTAGCAACTTTATCTTTCAATATCCAGCACCAGGTTTGGAATATCCTTTAAGCTCCTATATAGGTACTTATATGGTTTATACTTATATACTATCATTCTCTTTCATTATTCAGTACAAACTATGGGTATCATATATTCTATGTACCCGGGACTATATAAATCTCATAAATTCATATATATATACATGTATATATATATATATATACATATATATATATATATATAAACCTTCTTTCTCTAGATATACAGCCACCATTCCAATTTAGGCCTTCATCACCTTTTTCCCTGGATTTTTTTCCAGCCTCCTAAATGATCTCCAGTCTATCTTTTCAACAATACATCCTCCACATAGTTGCCAAACTGATATTCCTAAAGCACAAGTCTGACCATGCCCCTCAACTGCTCAAGAAATGTTATTTTCTATTTATCCTTTAATAATTTAAAGTATTTTTCTTGTTACAAAGAAAATATTTTTTAACCTTTATTTTTTGAAATTTTGAGTTCCAAATTCCCTTCCATTCTCTCTCCACTCACCACTTATTGAGAAGGCAAGCAATTTGATAAAAGTTATATATTTGTTCAATGATACAAGACATATTTGCATATTAGTCATATTGTGAAAGAAAAAAGACAAAAAGAGCCCCAAGAAAAATAAAGCAAGGAAAAAAAATTATATGCTTTTATCCACATTGAGATTTCATGAGTTCTCTCTGGAGATGGATAGCATCTTTCATCATAGGTCCTTGGGAGCTGTCTTGGTTCTTTGTATTGCTGAGACCAGCATTTGATCATTGTACACTATTGTTATTATTGTATACAATGTTTTCCTGGTTCTGCTCACTTTACTTTGCATCAGTTCATCTAAGTCTCTCTAGAAAGTATCCTGCTTATCATTTCTTTTAAGACAATAGTATTTTATCACAATCATACACCACACTTTTTCAGCCATTCCCCAATTGTTGAAGTACTCACTTAATTTCCAATTCTTTGCTACCACAGTAAGAGCTGCTATAAATATTTTTGTACATATAGTCCCTTTTCCTTTGTATTTATATATTTTTTCATCTCTTTTGAATAAAAACCTAGTAGTGGCATTTCTGAATCAAAGGACATAAACACTTTTATAATCCTTTGAGTATAGCTACAAGATGCTCTCCAGAATAGTTAGATAGTTCACAACTTTACCAACAGTGCATGAGTGTCCCAATTTTCCCACATTAGAACCAACATTTGTCATTTTCCTCTTCTTTCACATTAGCTAATCTGAAAGCTTTGAGGTAATACCTTAGATTTTTAATTTGCATTTCTCTAATCAATAGTGATTTTGAGCATTTTTTCATATGACTATAGATGGCTTTGGTTACTTTTACTGAAAACTTTTTTTATGCTCTTTGACCATTTATCAATTGGGGAATGATATGAATTTTCTATGAAATTCTATGAAATTCAATGACTATGAAAATTCTTATGAATTTTATCTCTGTTTCCTATCTATTTGAGATATGTGGTCTTCATCAGAAAAACTAATATGAAATATTTTCCCCCAGTTTTCTGTTTTCCTTCTAATCTTGCCTATATTGGTTTCATTTGTGCATTTTAAATCACACACACATATATTTGTATATCTATAGCTACAATGCTTATTAGGTTTTGTTTGGTAGTAAGTTCTTATCTTACACATCTATCTGACAAATAAACTATTTTATATTTCACTAATTTGTTTATGCAATCAGCTCTAAACCATGTATCCATTTTGACCTTATATGAGTATATAGGGTGAAATGTTGGTGTAATTTTTGGTCAAATCTCTTTGGAAAAAAACCCGTATGGTGTCATAAAGAATCTGATAAGACTGAACTAAAAATACAGTGAAATCTGGTACAGCCAGGGCCACCTTTCTTCACCTTTTTTTTTTTTAACTCTTACCTTCTATCTTGGAGCCAAGGCAGAAGAATGGTAAGGGTAGGCAATGGGGGTCAAGTGACTTGCCCAAGGTCACACAGCTGGGAAGTGTCTGAGGCCAAATTTGAACCTAGGACCTCCCATCTATAGGCCTGGCTCTCAATCCACTGAGCTACCCAGCTGCCCCCTCTTCACCTTTTTTTCATTAATTTCTTTGATATTCTTGATATTTTTGTTCTTCCAGATGACGTTTGTTATTATTTTTTCTAGCTTTTAAAACTAATTTTTGGTAGTTTGGTTATTGTGGCATTGTCTATTTATCCTTCTAAAAAAATCAAAATCTCTGTTTAACACCAATAGTTCTCATAAACTGACTCCTACTTGTCTTTTAAATTGATTTTGCATTGCTATCTCTCACCTTATACATTCCAGCTCCATTCAAAACTGGTCCATGTATACTTGCTATTCCTCATTTGTGAGATTACAGCTTCTATGCTGAGCTTTTTGCAAAGGCTGTCCCCCATGGACATAAAGCTGTCACTTCATATTTGTCTCTTGATATTTAATTCTTTTCAAGGCTTCCTCAGACCACATACAGTTAACCTTTGATGATTTCTTCTAGGCTTTCTACAGTGATATTAAAGCCTCTTAATTAGCTTTTTAACCAGAACTGAATATGTATTATAGAAAAGGCTCAGACTAGCAGAACTTTCTTATTATTTCTTGGTAGTGGGTAACTCAAGAAATTCTATGGGCCTTTGGATGAGGGAAGAAGTAGAGCATAAGTTCCCTATTACATTACTATCCCTAAATTATAACCTTTTTGGGTCTCAGTTCCTTATTTGTAAGATGAGGGAGCTGGACTAGATGCCTACTGAGATCTTTTCTACTCCTAATCTATGATCCTAAGATCCTATTATACAAAAGAGGAAAGTAAGGGTCAGAGAATTAAAGCAACTTGCCCAAGGTCACACAGCTAATATTTTTCATAATTAAGATTTGAACAAACAGAAGTTTCCTGACTTCAAATCCAGGGCTGTTTCTACATTGCCTTCGGTGCCAGCAAGGCTAATAAATTATGTCTTAACACCTTATGTGTGAATGAATCTATCAAATCTTTCTCTCTGACAAGGATTGGCAAGCATTTGACAGCTGAACTACTAGACACCTGATGAGGAGAGAGCCTAGAGAGAAGGAGAGAGAAGAGACATCAAGAGGAAGTGATAGGAGTTAAACACTTGTCTAATTCACAATCTGGCCAAGGGTCAGTCCCTGATGCTCCGACCATCTGTCTGTATCTCTGTGAAATAGAAAACTTCATTCTTTCCTTATTGATTGAGTGAATGGATTATAGATGGTGTCAAATCTCTTATTTGATAAGCTTCTTTTGAAGTAGAATATTACTCTTGAGACAATGTAGCAAGTTGTCATAATATCATTCCTGGGACATCTTAATGTTTGTTGCTTTCATTAATAATAAGTACCCCTATATTGAACTGGAGAGAGTGGTTAGAAAAACTTAAAAGAATTAAAATAGATCATTTTGCCCAGTTTCTCCTTTTCCATGTTGAGTATAATATTTTATTATATTATTTATTTTAATAACAAGTTTCCACATAAGTTTTACAAAGTTACATGATCTATATTGTCTCCCTTCCTTCTTTCTCCCCCCCTCACAGAGCTGGCAAGCAATTCAATCTGAGTTATACATGTATTATCATGCAAACATATTTCCATATTATTCTTTTTTGTAAGTGAATAATCTTATAGAACCAAAACTCCAAAACATATACCCAAATAAACAAATGATAAATTATATGTTTTCATCTGCATTTCTACTCCAACAGTTCTTTCTCCAAAGGTGGATAGCATTATTTTTCATAAATTCCTCAGAATTGTCCTGGATCATTGTATTGCTGTTAGTAGCATAGCCTATCACATTTGATTATTCCACAATATTGCAGTTACTGTGTATAATTCTCCTGGTTCTGCTTATTTCACTCTGTATCAGTTCATGTAGGTTTTCCCAGCTCTTTCTGAAATCATCCTATTCATCATTCTTAATAGCACAATAGTATATAATCACCATCATATAGCATAATTTGTTCAACCATCCCCAATTGAGGGACATCCCTTTAGTTTCCAATTCTTTGCCACCACAAAAAGAGTGTCTATAAATATTTTTGTACCAATAGGACCTTTCCCATTTTAAAAAATCTATTTGGGATACAGACCTAGTTGTAGTATTACTGGATCAAAAGTTATGCATTCTTTTATAGCCTTTTGCTCATAATTCCAAATTGCCATCTAGAATGGTTGGATCAGTTTACAACTCAAACAGCAAAGAATTAGTGTCCCAATTTTGCTACATTCCCTCCAACAAATATCATTTTACTTTATTGTCATATTGGTCAATCTGATACCTGTCAGGTGGTACCTTGGAGTTGTTTTAATTTGCATTTCTCTAATCAAGAGGGATTTAGAACATTTTTTATTTGATTCTTAATAGTTTTTATTTCTTCATCAGAAAACTGCTTCAAATTCTTTGAGTATAATATTTTAGAATTATTATAAACTTCCACAAAGGAACTTCATTGCCTTGACAAATTAATTTTCTTGACATTTTTGACAGTTCCACTGTAAAAATATAAAAAAAGAGATTCCCCCTCCTCAATACATGGACTTCTAACAGAAGGCTGCTTTCTTGTTGGAGAAGGATGACTGGCACATCTGGAGGAAAGATAGGAAGTCAAAACCCCTATTTTATTAAAGAATTTAACTTAATAATCTTTAACAGCCAACAGTTGATAAACTGCCAGAATGAATTTTGTGTGACCACTGACTTTTTTTGTTTCCAAATGTTACATGTCTTTCTCTTTTCCTATACTCCTTTACTTAAAGGTCTTTTGACCATTAGCTGTCCTTCTTTGCCAGTGTAAGAAATTTGGGAAGTAGTTATTAAATTCTGCATAAATAATAGCGACTCTTTTCTGACAAGGGAGTATATGCCTTTCACCTTCTCAGGATAATAAATCAAATAATATTTGTTAGGTTCCTATGTAGAGGAGGAAGTTGTCTAGGAATGACACCAAGCCAATTTAGATGTCTCTCTCTCTTCAGTGTGCAGGATATCTCATGGACAAATATCAGGAGACAGAAGTTCTTAATACCATTTTAGAAAGAAACAAAGGTAGACAGGTCATTGTGTCTGTGCAACTTTACGTAGTCAAGTGGTGAGGATGAAGATGAAGATTAGGAATTCAGAGAATAGCACAGAAAGAAACTTGCTTACTTCTATGGATCATGTCACACTTTTTCATAGTAGGTTAGGAGCCACTAGTAATGGCTCTCCACTGAGGTTGCATTGTGGCTCCTACATAGCTCTTGACATGATAACTTACTAAGCCCTAGAAATCCTACTTGCCTTGAAAACTTGGAACCAACTTCAGAAGCTCTTGCTAGTGGTCTGGCATCATAGAGATTTACCTAGTATATTTCCCTGAAGCAGTTTCTCATTTAACTTAATTATAAAAACTGATTTTTTTCCTGAATCCTCTCAATCAGGTAAGAAGTTGATGATATAGCTTGATCTTTGGATCAGCTAGGTCATAGATAAATATTCTTATGCACTAAGGACTTGATGGACCAATGCAAGATATTCTTCCACCTTCAAGTCCAAGGTTCATTCCACCATACCAAGATGCACTTTTTTCTTTAGAATATTTTTCCTTGGTTACATGATTCATTTCCCCCTCCTTCTTCTCTCTTCCCCCCTCCCAAAGCCAAAAGCAGTTCCACTGGGTTGTACATGAATCACTGTTCAAAATATATTTCTATGTTATTCATATTGCAGTTGAATGATCCTTTAACATCAAAACCCTATTCACATCCCTATTGCACTACATGATTTAGCATATTTTTTCTAATGCATTTCTGGTTCCACAGTTCTTTTTCTGGATGTGGATAGCATTCTTTCTCACAAGTTCTTCTGGATTATCCTGGATCATTACATTGCTACTGGCAGAAAAGTCCATTACATTCGATTGTGCGATAGTGTATCACTCTCTATGTACAATGTTCTTGTTCTGCTCCTTTTGCTTTGCATCAATTCCTGGAGATCATTCCAGTTCACATGAAATTCCTCCATTGCATTATTCCTTTTAGCACAATAATATTACATCACCAACATATACCACAATTTATTCAGCCATTCTGCAATGGATACCTTCTCATTTTCCTATTTTTTGCCACCACAAAGAGGGCAGCTAGAAATATTTTTGTACAAGTCTTTTTCCTTATTTATCTCTTTAGGGTACAAAACCAGCAGTAGTATAGCTGGGTCAAAGAGCAGGCATTCATTTAAAGCCCTTTGACATAGTTCCAAATTGTCCTCCAGAATGGTTGGACTAATTCACAACTCCACCAGTAGTATATTAGTGTCCTAATTTTGCCCCATGCTCTCCAACATTTATCACTTTTTTTTTGTTGTCATATTGGTCAATTTGCTAGGTGTGAGGTGGTACCTCAGAGTTGTCTTAATTTGTATTTCTCTAATCAGCAGGGATTTAGAACACTTTTTTATGTGCTAATTGATAGTTTTTATTTCACCATGTGAAAATGCCTATTCGGGTCCCTTGACCATTTGTCAATTTGGGAATGGCTTGATTTTTTGTAAATTTGACTTAGTTCCTAATATATTTGGGAGATTAAACCTTCGTCAGAGAGTTTTGTTATAAAAATATTCTCCCAGGTTGTTGCTTTCATTCTAATTTTGGTTGCATTGGTTTTGTTTGTACAAAAAGTTTTAATTTGATATCATCAAAGTCATTCATTTTACATTTTGAAATGTTCTCTATCTCTTGTTTGGTCTTAAATTGCTTCCTTTCTCACAGATATGACAGGTATACTAATCTATGTTCACCTAATTTATTTATGATTTCATTCTTTATTTTCAAGTCATTTACCCATTTTGAATTTATCTTGGAATTGGGTGTAAGACTTTGATCTTAACCTAATTTTTCCCATGCTGCTTTCCAATTTTCCCAGCAGTTTTTGTCAGATAGTGAGTTCTTGTCCCAAAGCTGAAGTCTTTGGGTTTATCAAACACTAGTTTATTAAGGACATTTACCCTTCATCTATTCCACTGATCCACCCTTCTGTCTCTTAGCCAGTTCCATGTTGTTTTGATGATGACTGTTTATAGTACAGTTTAAAGTCTGGTACTACTAGGTGCCCATCCTTCACATTTTTTTTCATTATTTCCCTTGATATTCTTGATCTTTTATTCTTCCAGATGATCTTTGTTATATTTTTTCTAATTCTATAAAAAGTTTTTTGGTAGTTTTATAGGTATGACACTGAATAGGTAGATTAATTTGAGTAGGATTTTCATTTTCATTATATTAGCTCATCCTACTATGAACAATTAATGTTTTTTCAATTTTTTAGTTCTAGTTTTAATTGTGTAAAAAGCATTTTATAGTTGTGTTCATATAATTCCTGGGTTTGTCTTAGCAGATAGATTGCTAAATATTTTACATTATCTAGAGTGATTTTAAATGAACTTTCTCTTTCTAAATCCTTCTACTAAGTTTTGTTGGAAATATATAGAAATGTTGATGATTTATGGGCATTTATTTTGAATCCTGCAACTTTACTAAAGTTAATTATTTCCACTAGCTTTCTAGTTGATTTTCTGGGGTTTTTAAAGTATGCCATCATATCATCTGCAAAGAGTGACAGTTTAGTTTTCTTATTGCCTACTTTAATCCCTTCAATTTCTTTTTCTTCTCTAATTGCTACTGCTAGTGTTTCTAGTATGATATTGAATAAAACAGGTGATAATGGGCATCTTTGTTTCACTCCTGATCTTATTGGGAAGGTTTCTAACTTGTCCACAATGCAGATTATAATTGCTGATGGTTTTAAATAGGTACTGTTTATTATTTTGAGAAATGGCCCTTCTATTCCTATACTTTCTAATGTTTTCAATAGGAATGGGTGTTGTATTTTGTCAAAGGCTTTTTCTGCATCTATTGAGATAATCATGTGATTTTTGTTGGTTTGACTATTGACATGGTCAATTATGTGACTGGTTTTCCTAATATTAAACCATCCTTGAATTCCTGGTATAAATCCTACCTGATAATAGTGGATAATCCTTGTGATCACTTGCTGGAGTCTTTTTGCTAGTATTCTATTCAGGATTTTTTATATATATTCATTAAGGATATTGGTCTATAGTTTTCTTTCTTGGTTTTTTGTCTGCCTGGCTTTGGAATCAGGACCATATTTGTGTCATAAAAGGAATTTGGTAAAACTCCTTCTTTGCTTTTTTGTAAAATAATTTTATAGTATTGGGATTAGTTGTTCTTTAAATGTTTGATAGAATTCACTTGTGAATCCATTGAGACCTGGGGATTTTTTCTTAGGCAGTGCCTTGATGGCTTGTTCAATTTCTTTTTCTGAGGTGGGATTGTTTAAGAATTCTATTTCCTCTTTTGGTAATCTAGTCAATTTATATTTTTGTAAATATTCACCCATTTTACCTAGATTGCCATATTTATTGCCATATAATTGAGCAAAGTAGTCCTTTTCCAATTTAGTTTTTATCTGGACATTTTTAATTTGTTCTTTTTCTAATTTTTTAACTTGCAAGCCCAATTCATTTATCTTCCTCCTTTCTATTTTCTTGATATAGTCACTCAGTGGTATAAAATTTCCCCTGAGTACTGCTTTGGCTATATCCCATAGGTTTTGGTATGATGTCTCCTCATTGTCATTCTCTTTAAAGAAGTCTGTAATTGTTTCTATGATTTCTTCTTTGACCCACCTATTTTGAAGACTTAGATTATTTAGTTTTCAATTAATTTTAAATTTACCTTTCAATGGCTCCTTGTGAGTTATAATTTTTACCACATTATGATCCGAATATGTGGCATTTATTATTTCTGCTTTTCTGCATTTGTTTGCAATATTTCTATGCCCTAGTACATGGTCAGTCTTTGTATATATACCATGTACTGCTGAGAAAAAGGGTATATTCCTTTTTATCCCTGTTCCATTTTCTCCAGATATCTATTAATTCTAATTTTTCTAGTATTTAATTTGCTTCCCTTAATTCTTTCTTATTTACCTGTTGGTTTGATTTATTTAGTTCTGAGAGGGGAAGGTTAAGATTCTCCTCTAGTATGGTTTTTTTGTCTATTTACTCCTTGAGCTCCTTCAATTTTTCCTTTAGAAATCTAGATGCTATACCATTTGCTGCATATATGTTTAGTAATGATATTAATTCATTGTTTATAGTGCCTTTTAACAAAATATAATTTCCTTCCTTATCTCTTTTAATCAGATCAATTTGTACTTTGGCTTTGTCTGGTATCATAATTGCTACTCCTGTTTTTTTTTTTTTTTACTTTAGAAGATGCATAATATACTCTGCTCTAGCCTTTTACCTTGAATCTGTGTATGTCACCTTGCCTCAAATGTGTTTCTTGCAAACAACATATAGTAGGATTCTGTTTTTTAATCTACTCTGCTATCTACTTCCATTTAATGGGTGAATTCATACCATTTACATTAAGCATTATGATTACTAACTGTATTGCCCTCCATCATATTATCCCCTTTGGATCCTGCTCTATTCCCTTTCATTCAATTTCTCCTCACCAGTATTTTGCTATTTGTCACCCCCTCCCATTTCCCCCTCCCTTCAATTACTCCCTGCTTCCCTTGTCTTGTTTCCCTTCTACTTCTCTGTATGGCAAGATAGAATTTTATGCCCCACTGATTATACTCATTTTTCCCTCTTCGAGTCAGTTACAAAGAGAGTAAAGTATTTCCCATCACCACTCTTATCCTTTGCTCTCTGTATTGATTTTTCTCGTCTCTTTATGTTATATAATTTATCCCATTATTTCTCTTCCTTCCATTTTCTCTCAGTGCAACCTTCTCTTTCAACCCTTGATTAATTTTTTTACATGTCATTCATATTCATACACATCATATCATACATACATATTATTCCATATCATCACATTTGCATATACATCATAGCGTCATATACATCATATTATCACAATCAGCTTACTTTTCTACCCTCTTTCTGAGTAAATTCCTTCTATCTTCTCTATTACTAAGAGTAATTTTTGAGAATTATAAAAATCTTCTTTCCATGTAGACATATAGAATTTTTTACCTTAATGAGTCCCTTAAATTTTCTCTTTTTCCAAAATGCATTTTTAAGAGATATGATGAGGCCCTAGATTTTAAGAAACATGGTTTAGAAAGTAATATGGCTAATCTCACATTGGAATTTAACAAAGACAAAAGTATAAATAAGTAGTATTGATTGTAAATAACATTCTGTATGATGTGAGGCATCCATTGTGGTACAAAGGATAAGGAATCATGACCCCTGGGTCCAAGTCTCAGATATATGATCAACCATGTGCAAGTTGCTCAATTCATATTCCTGTAAAATTAAGGTCTCAGACTAAATAATTCACAAAGTCTAGCCCAGATCTATGAATCTTTGAATTCATTCTGAATTTTTTTGTACTAAGTGTAAGAAATAAAATGGATATAGAAGTATAGATTTAAAAACATTAGGGTCTTAAAAGATTTATTGGTGGCCATTAGAAAAATGAAGCCATGTGCCATGTTAAGAGTCACTTTAAAAGACGCACCCAGTTCCCTCCTTTCCCCATCCTGGATCAGCTCCAAGCCACCAAAGAAAGCCCGCCAATCCAGTCCTCAGTAGTCTTTATCCTTCTGTCTATGTTATTATGTAACTATGTCATTACACAAGAGAGGAAACTAGTTGGCTCATGGGACATGTAGTTTCAAAGACCCCTAATCTTCCACAGGAAGTTTAGATCAGAGACCTCAAAATTTTAATAACACACAAGATAAAACCTAACAGAGTGCCATTTTTCAGGGTTATTCAAACTCATCTTATCTATGTCCCATGAAGAAAACCACATGATTTACAACTGAGGAATTGAGTCTAGTATCCTTAATTTTATGGGGCACAGACTTTCCTGAGAATAGGGAGGAGAAAAGCCATGGAGAAGGAGAGCTGTCAACTGTAATGATCAAATGAGATGGAAAAATCTTATGGAAACTACTACCAAGTAATTTCTTGAACATCGTGGGTGAAGCATTTTGGATCAGCAAGGTCATTAACTGTATGGTGCAAAGGTTTATTTTTAAAGTTTTGACGTACCTCATGGAATGTTTTTGTTCCTAATTTAGAGCAGTTGTCTCAAAAGGTTCCAAGTCTGAGGGAGTGGGAGCCAGTCTCTTTTTAGCTTCCACACAGCTTGTGATCCTCAACAGGGCAAAGTCCATGCTGGCAAAATCACTAAATCAAAATTTGCAATGCCAAATCAGCAAAGCCTGAGGGTAGATTTGTTCCTGTTGATTATTGGAAGGCTTTCATATCTCTACTCCTTTCCCCCTACCTAAGGACAGCTACTTATTTCCATATGTCTTTTACATATATTTGAACCTTCATTTACATAAATTTGACTGCTCAGTTATAACATTCCTAGTTTCAAAAGTGAAATGAAGAAATATGTACAATCTGTTGAAAGCTGATTCAAGCTGAATTGTTCAGTGGTGAGTAACTCTTTATGACAACCACTTGGGGTTTTCTTTAAAAAAAGATACTGGAGAGGTTTGTCATTTTCTTCTCTAGCTCGTTTTACAGATAAGGAAACTGAGGCAAAAAATAATTAAGTGAGTTTTCCGGGGTCACACAGCTGGGAAGTGTCTGAGGCAAGGTTTGAACTCAGGATGATTAGTCTTCCAGATCCTAGGCCCAGTGCTATCCATTGCATCACCTAGCTGCCCTAAACTGATTATTCTAGTCCTATGAAAAAAGAATAGTCTTTGGGAAAATGGGTTGGCTTGCCTGATGGATATTTTTTACCTCTAAGTAGGACCCTAAAAGACACAGAATGTTATATGGAAACCTCTAGCCCTAACGTAGTCGAAATCCCATATTTTTAACTGTTCAGCTGATAAACTTAATTTAAAGCTCTTGTCATATGCTTTCATCTGTATAAATGGAGATTTTGAACCTTGAACTGCATCCCTCATAAGTCCCTTAGTATTTCCCCAAATTCCCTTTAATCTCTCCTGCGCTTCCATGTTTGCGTGGTCACGTTTGTATATAGTTTGCTGTAACTGCTCCCTCTTTCTCTTTTTTGCTCTTCGGAATGAGCTGGTTTGTACCTTTTTAGTTAGCTTTTTTGTTAGTTTATTGTTAATAAAACTTTATACAAATATGATATTTAGTTATTGAATATTAATTTTAAAATCCACACATCCAAGGCCCCGAATGTGCCCTAAGTCATAGACATATGAAACATTAGATATATAATTCCCATATTACGCAAATTGCATAGGGTTACAAAAAAATAGAAGAGGGTGCTGAGTTTACATTTTATGCTGTGATTCTGACATTTTCTTCCCTGGAATGTTGCTCAGCCATGAAAACAGATTTATTCATTTTTCAAATATTCATTACTTTCTTCCTAAACTAACCCCCCTTCTCAAGTTCTTGATATCTCTAAAGGCTATAATTCTCCTTCAAGACATTCAGATTTTTGCCTTGTATTGTCTTTGTTTTCATTATCTTTCATTTCTCCCCCTCCCAATATTGAATAAGACATTAACTCTAATTCACTCAGCACCACTCCTATCCATTCCCTTTTCTCTACTTACAAAACTACCCAAATTCAACTTTAAAAATAATTTTTGACTCGACTATTGTAATAAGCCTCCCAGATGATCTCCTTGTTCTCCACTATTTCCCTTTCAGATCCATTCTTCATTCATCAAAAACTGAAATGAAACCATAATCTAACAAATTTTGAAATTCCTACCAATGATGTAGATAACAACCTATTCATGCTTTCTCATCTTGACTCTTGTCCAATGCTCTCCCATGAGTTCGCCTCACAGGTTTTATCCTACTTGCTAGAAACTTTCCTTGGTATCGCTGGACATTGGGAAGGCACCAGCAGAGTACTCTTATCTAGCTCTCAGTCTTTTGCCACCATGCAATCAGTACTAATTCACTATTACACACAATTCCTTGATGGAATCTTTTACTCTTGTCTTTTCAGCATGCATTTTTCCATTTCCTTCTGAAAAATTTTCATTTGTAATTCTTCAGAGACAGATGAATTCCATATCTTTCTGCCATGTAGTAACAGAAGTAAAATAGAGCTAGAGGTAGCTTGAAGATACATTGGATAGAAGGCTGGACTTGAGTCAGAAATTCTGGTGTTCAAATCCCGCCTTTGCCACTTAGTCTTAATTGCATGATCCTGGGCAAGTTAATCTCTATCTAATTTTTTTTAATCTGAAAAATGGGAATAAGAATACCACTCATCTGCATTGGCTATTGTGAGAAAAGGATGAGTATCTTTGTAAAGTACTTTACAAACTTTAGGCACCATATAATTGTTAGCTATAATTATCATCATCATCATTATTTTAATATGAAAAATATGAGTCTTAGGAAGCTTGGTGTCATTTAAGTAACTTTGCTCTTTCCCAGAGGGTAAATCAGTTTAATCCAAGGCCAGATCACTGTCTTTACTCTCAGTCTCAGGTACATACTCATGGTCAAATTTTATTGGACTCATGTTCCCCATGCAGTTAGAAAACAAGTTTCTACTAGTAATACTACCCTTTGGTTCCCCAAGCTCTTTTTGGGAAGGAACTGCTTAGAATCAACCCATATGCACATTGAAAGTTGAGTAAGAGATACTTTATCCACTTTTTCTTCCATGGGTGGTCAGGCCAAAATCTTGAATGTTTATGAATCTCTCCCACAAAGCTTTCCAGTGTTCAAGGGTTTGAGATACTCAGCACAATGTCATTCACAATTAGGATCATTTAGAAGACTCCACGACTGACAGAGAAGTCATCTTCAGCTCAGATTCTTGAATCTCCTCCATCATGTGGCAAACACTTTTGATTACATCCTATCTATGTGTGTCATTTCTTATTTCATATTTTTTGGTCAGAAAGCTATTGAGTAAGGTTATTTTTATTGTGTATTTCAAGGATATTAAATTATTTTAATTTTTATATAGAAGAAATATTTCTGGAAAGAAGTCCACAAAAGAACATCAATCCATCAATAATAAACACAATAGTCCTTATATTTTTTAGTCAAGTGTAAATGGTAATGATGTGGTGGATTGTTGAATATAATTTGTTTAATCCTTTGGATTTTGTTCCTTACTAATACTCTCTTTGAGTATGTCCTGGATTTATGTATAAATGACTATCACTAATTTTTAATAACTAAGAAAGTAGGCATATATATCAGTAGTTATTGATCTCCCAATTAATTTTTTTAATTAATAAGGCAAGAGGTTTTTTCCATCTCACCTTTGATATTTTTCTATTCTTTGGATAACCCTCTCATGATTGTGTTTCCTCTCTATATATTTGGGTTAATCTGACCCCTCCCCCATATTTATTCTATTTGATGCCATTTCTATGTCTCCAAAAGCACATTTGGTATTATGATAAAAAGGTCGAAGGTTGATGATTCCATTCCCCTTGATTTTGAGTTTGTCATAAAAATTTCTCTCAGTCTTTACCATTTTTATTCTCTTTGCTTTTTCCCTTAATTCTCATTCTTAAAAGCTCTTGGGATGATTAGTTGGGTTTCTAAATAATCTATTTTTAAAATTGGTTTTACTCTTTACTTCTCTCTGCTTTATGAGACAATTATTTATAATTATCTATCATCTATCTTCATAATATTTTACAAATGGCAAATATATAAAATAAAGTATTCTAACCTTGCATTTCCTTTGGCAGCCATCTCTCTCTCTGATCAGTAAGTCAGATATTTGCTAAGTCACTTTTTGGGCTCTTCAGGATCCTTGTTCTAGTAATTGATTTGCAACTATTAAAATATATGTAAATCATTTTTATTATTTGTTATGCTGTTTTCTTGTCAATTTCTTATTTTTGATAATCAATTACTTGTTCAGGATTGAATTTGTTTTAATTACTTTCTTGCTATTAATTTTTCTTTTTGCCATTTACTAATTTTAAACTGAGATATGACAAGTTGATGATTTGACTGTAAACAAACAAGAGGTTCAGGGATATCTGCCAGATAAATAATATCTCTATATATTAAAATGTAATCTATTGTTTTGATGAGCTTTTTTTTTCTTTTTGGCATTCATCTTGTCTAGTGCCTACCAATTCTTTTCTTTTTATCAATTCGTGATATAAAAGCAATAGCCTTTATATCTTGGGCTACTCTCATTCATTCTCTCTGAAGCATGGCTTTCCTTTTAAAATAATATATGTTGACTTATTTTGGAGAGTATTATAAAATTCTCAGAATAATTCTTCCTTTACTTCAATTTCTGCAACCACTACTGGTACACAAACTAATTATTTTCATAGTCCTTTTGCAAAATTTATTAGTGTTACAAAAGGTGATGACCAAATAGTCTATGAAGCAATGTTTCTTGTAGCCTCAGTGTATATGATTTTGCTTCTTGGCTCTTGCAGTATTTTGTATTTGCTCTTTAAGCTATGGGGTCTAGCAATCACATTCCTGGGTTTGGTAAATTTTGTGGTTTTTTTTCATATGATAATCTGTGGATTATATCTATTTCCTCTTTGTCTTTTGGGTCTAATATACCTGGAAAATTTTATTTTGTAATAAAAAAAATAGTATCTAAGATTTGAACCTATTTTCTGAACTCAATTCTATCACTTTATCATACCTTGTTGTTTAGTATTTTTTAAACTCATCTCACTTTTCACTATTTGTGCTTCTTTGTCTCCTCTTCTAACCACTCATATACTGGTCTTAACCAAGTCTTGCCATTTCTAAAATATCTTTTCTTGCTGTATTTCTGACTTGTTACTATTCTTGTTGACTCCTCATTTTGATGATAAGTTGGTGCTTCCATTTTCTACTTCATTACTTCTTCAAGTTTTGGAAATCTAGGTTCCTCCCTATTGTAGGTATTGCTGTTTGGTACTTTTTGGTGTCAGTCTGCTATGATCCTCCTAGGCTAGGTTACCTTCACTGGCCTTTAGCTCCTGACTTCCCACTTTCATACATTTTAATGCCACTTGTGTACATCAAGTATATTGCCATTGCTATAAATCAATCAGCAAATATTTACTGAATATCTTCCCTGGGCTCATTTCTTAGCTAGACATTGTCACTAAATATGATGTCTTAGCTTTGATGCAAAAGAGAATGCATTCATTCACACATGTATACTTTTCTTCATAAAATGATTCTGGTCATTTCAAGAAGGGTTTGAGACCTATTTAGATATACGAATAGAAATATGATTTAATGACATAAACATTTATGCCAATGCTGCAGATTAGACCCCATAAATTCCATCCCAGATTGTGTATTTTTATACCTGACAGACTAAAGAGAAAGGTCTTCCTTGATTTCTCTTGACATTGCCAGGATATTAATGAATAAATGAACAAAAATCATTTATTGAATACTTAATATGTGTCAAGCAATATGCTAAGTGTTGGGGATACAAATACAAAAAGCACCAAAACAGTCTTTGCTTTCAAGATGCTTACATTCTAATAGGAGAATATAAAATACAAAGGAGAAGATAATGACAAATCAATCTAATATCTTTGCCAAGAACAATCAATGACAGTATAGTTCATGGAATCACAAAGAGTAAGGCATGACTGAAAGACTGAATAATGTACAAAGACACATAGAAGATACTCTAATCAGTTCAAAAAGTCCTTAATAGGAACTTAATATTAGTAGGGCACTGGGCAAAAAACTGAAGTACAGTGAAAAAAGACAACACAGCTCCTGTTTCTAAAAATTCTATAATCTACCTAATCTACTTGAACAGTAGAATATCATAGTCAAACATACATTTAGTTTTATAAATTTAAATTTATTTATTTCTGACATTTAAATATCCAGGGAATTTCATTAAGAAGTCTTTAATTAAACTCAACTTTAAATAAATTCACTGATTTCTAACCATTGCTTATACTTATGCCTCTGGTATTGTGCAAATTTTAATACTTCCTTCATATGAAACTTTCAAATGCAAGAAAACTTTTATTATTTCTACACATCAGTCCTACTATCTTCATTTTACTAGGCTATACATCACCCATTACCTTCATTAGGTACTAATGTATCATTGACTCCATTTTCCTCACCATGATAATGGGCCTCCAATGGACAGTTTCTAGTTTATCAATGTCTTTCATAAAAGGTGGTTTCCAGAATTGAACACAATAGTCCAAATATGACCCAACCTCAGAAGGGTACTGTGGGATTGTCGTATATGTCATTAGGCATATTTTGCCTGCCTTAATGTAGCCTATGATTGCATTATTTTTTAACTATCATATCATACTGTTGTTATGTGTATCCAGCTTGCAATCTACCAAAATGGTTAGTCATTACCCCTTTCCCAGACAAACTACCAAATAGTTAGTCCTATTCCACAATTTTTGAAAATTGATATGTTTAAATTTTGTATTTATTTATTCGTTACATTTAAATACTCAATTAACTCCCTCCCTCTTTCCTACCCCAATTAGAAAAGGCATCATTTGACAAAACAACATATGTTTATGTAAAACTACACTTTACTTATTTCTATTTATCAATTCTTTCTCTGAAGGCAGATATACACAACTCAGTTAAAAGTGAATTACAATTCAATTTAGAGCATGATGAAGTGGCTAAAAGAATCCCAAAAGAAGAATATAAGAGAGACTTGGGAAAGAGTGAATACCTTTTACCTAGAAAAATCTGGAAAATCTTCATGGAATGTGAAAAATTAAGAACAAATCTCTGACATGGCACAAATGATATATCCAGTCATAGACAGAGGCTTCAAGAGATATCTCAGGTACAATGAATACCATTACTCTGTCCTATGCCTTGTGTACATCCTCTATTACCTACCTTTGGCTTCCGTCTTTTCAGGTCTTTTAGTTCTTTGATTAGATCCTCGTTCATCAGAGGTACGGTATTAAATGTTTAATAACTGGGTATCTGAAAAAACAAGTGTATGTATGACAGACTTTTAAGTTTAATCTGCATTATTAATATTTTTCCATTGCTTGTAGATATTCCCTTAGCTAGTTAGCTTAATTTAATAAGTTAGGCAATTATCTCCCTCTTCCCTTTTTAGTTTAAAGCTGTTTTTATTAGATTTACAAGACTCTAAGTAAGCACATTCTTAACTAGTTTTTGTCATTTTTCCTCCATTCCTGGTGACAAGACTTTCCCCCAATTTTCTATCATTGTGCAGAAATTAAAATCCTATTTCAAGAAAGCAAATTCTTACTTTAACTATTCACTTTATGACTATATCTCTCTTAATGAATTGATTAAAGTAATAAAAATACCTTTTGTATCCTATGGACTTCAGTTTTTTTCCCTCTGAGACTTCAAACAATCTAGAATTTCTGTGTAGACTTCTTCTGAAAGTATATATATACTTTCAATTCTGGAGATTCATCTGAAGATGATCTGAAGATGACTCTCCAGAATTGAATAGTAGTCATCTGGTTGCCAGGTCTTGGGAAGTTCTGTTCATTCCATTCTGGAGAACAGCAGGTTTCTCTGCGTTGCTATTAGTTTAACAAATGGCTAACTCAGTACTGGTCAGCAAGAAGTCCACAACCATAACTATTGCCTCCTTCTTTATTGACCTTTATTTGAAGATGTTTCAGCAGGCAGTAACATGATTATCCCTTGGCAGACATGCAACCACTTTATCTTCAGATGACCCAAACCTTTCCTCTTTGAGAAGACTCTCATATTTGTCTTTTGATGTATTTAGTAGTCCTTCTTTTTCTCCTCTATGCCACATTCTTCTATCCAGCCTCCTAACAGGAATCAGTATTCCCCTCTGTTTCCTCAGAGCTTTTTACTTTGTTACTTTAAAATTTTTTTTGTTGTTGTTGTTCATTTATTTAGTTGTCTAATTCTTTGTTATCCCATGGACCATAGCATGCCAGAACCTTCTTATTCCCCACTACTTCCCAAAGTCTGTCCAAGCCCATGTTTGTTGTGTAAGGGTTAAAATAGAAGTTTAATTAAATAAATTAAAGAATTCCTTTTTACAGTTGCTTCCATGACACTGTTTCATTCTTTGTTGTCTCCTTTTCCATTTGACTTCAGTGTTTCTTAACATTAGGGTCTTTCCCAAAGTCTTGTCTTCTCATTATGTGGCTAAAGTATTTAAACTTCAGCTTTAACATTTGACCTTCCAGTAAGTAAGTAATACTTCCAATAAGTAATTAATCTGAATTAATTTCTTTAAGTATTGATTTATTAGATCTCCTTGCTGTCTAAAGGACTCTCAAAAGTCTTTTCCAGTACTTCAATTCAAAAGCATCAATTCTGTCAAATTCAGATTTCCTTGTAGTCAAACTCTCATAAACCAAACATTGCTACTGGAAAAATCTTACCTTTGACTATATGGACCTCTTTTTGCAAAGCAATGTTTCTGTTTTTCAGTATGCTTTCCAGACTTTCCATGGCTTTCCTTCTAAGGAGCAAGAATCTTTTAATCTTATGGATGCAGTCACCATCTGCAGTGATTTTTGAGCCTTTGAATATAAAATCTGGGACTGCTTCCATTTTTTCTCTATGTCTGGAAGTGATAGGACCAGTTGCCATGATCTTTTTCTCTATGTTAAGCTTCAAACCAGCTTTTATACTTATCAACATTTTCTGCCATCAAAGTGGTACTGTCTACATATCTGAGATAGTTGCTATTTCTCCTGACAACCTTAATTCCAGCTTTTGATTCATCAATTTTGGCATTTCACATATTGTAATCTACAGATGAGTTAAATATGGTAACAATAAGGTGACATTATTGTACTCTTTCCCAGTATTAAACAAAGAAGTTCTTTTTGTTGGTGCTTTAAAAAATAAACCTTTACATTTTGTTTTTAGAATCAATACTAAGTATTAGCTCCAAGGCAGAAGAGGGGTAAGGGCTAGGCAATTGGAATTAAGTGACTTGCCCAGTATTATAAGGCTAGAAAGTGTCTGAGGTCAGATTTAAACCCAAGACTTTCCAACTCTAGGCCTGGCTCTTTATCCCTTGAACCATCTACCTAACCTGAAGCAATCAGTTCTTCCTGTTCAGTTCTAACTATTGCTTCTTAACTTTCACAGAATTCCTCAGGAGATAAGTAAGATGATCTGGTACTCTCATCTCTTTGAAGACTTGCCATATATATAGATTTTTGTGATCCACAAAGTCCAAGGCTTTAGTGTATTCAATGAAACAGAACATTTTTTCCCCTGGAACTTTCTTGTCTCTCCATAATCCAATTGGAAATTTGGTATTTAGTTCTTCTGCCTCTTCTAAAACGTGCCTGTATTTCATCATAGTGATGAAGCCGAACTTGACGAATCCTGAGCATAACCTTCTTGAAGTGTGAGTGATTTTAATTGTTCTGTAACTTGAACATTCTTTGGGATTGCCCATATTTAGGATTGGGACATAATCAGATCTTTTCCAAACCAGCAATCCATGTTGAGTTTTCCAAATTTGTAGGCGTATTGAGTGCAGTACTTTAACAGTATTATCTTTTAGGATGTTAAATAGTTCACTTTAGAATTCTGTCTACCCCCGTTAGCCTAATTGTTATTAATGCTTCCTAAGTTCCACTTGACTCCATTATTCAGGGTGTCTGACTCATCAGTAACCACACTTTTGGGATTATTGGTGATGCTAAGAATTTTCTAGTTTAGTTCTGTATATTTTTGCCATTTTTTCTTAATCTCTTCTTCTTCTGTTGAGCCCCTACCATTTTTGTCCTTTATCAGGCCCATTTTTGCATTAAATTTTCCCTTCCTATATCTAGTTTTCTTGAAGAGAAATCTTGTTTTTTTTTTTCCCCATCCCATTGTTTTCTTCCATTTCTTTGTAGTGGTCATTGAAGAAAGCTTTTTTATATCTGCCTGCTATTCTCAGGAATTTTGCATTCTGTTAGGCATCTCTTTCCCTTCCTCCTTTCCCTTTTGTTTTTCTTCTTTCCTCAGCTCTTTGTAAAGCCTCATCAGACAGCTTTTCTCTTCCTTACTCTTCTTTTTCTTTGAAATATTTTTTGTTCCTGTAAACTTCTGTGTATACTTCCTCAGGCACTCTATCTACCAGATCTAATCCCTTAAATCTATTCATTATTTCTACTTTATATTCATAGGGGTAGTTATTTAAGTCATGCCTATTTAGTTAATCATTTTAACATGGGATATCTATTATTTTCTTTTGAGGAATACTTAATTTTCCCTAAAAACTTGGAAAAGAGGAAGTTATTCCTCAAGCCTTTTTACCTTTTCTAGGAGGCAAACCAGCCTGCATTTTGGTCAAAAAGAAAAATTACTTGACTGTGGAAAAATATAACACTGCAGATTCCATGCTGGTCATTGCAATATTTCCCCTGGTCTTCAGACTAGTTAAGAATGAAATCCTTATTCCTTTTGTTAGTCTTGCTAGGAACCATATTTCTGTGCATGTGTGAGCATGTGTATATAGTAATATGTGTATATCGGGGGCATATAACACATGCACAATTCCTATATTTTGTACACATGTATATAACTAAACACATGTATATATACACATATGCGTATAATTGCATTAATTATTCTCTATTATAGAGGCAGGAAGGTGGCCTGAACACTTAATGCTATCATAGAATTGTATACTCTTAGTGTCAAAAGTCCTTCAAGGTATTCTCATGTGCATGATTTTGCTGCTAGCTAAATTGATCATTTTTTAGCATCTTCAGTCATATGCCAATTGGATCAATTATAAAACTAATGGTATAGTGAACTGACTTGCCAAAATCTAACAGATAGTGACAAAGAACCAAGACTTCTAATTCTGACTCCACAGTTAAGTATTTAGTAAATTTTCTGGAACAAGAATTAACACCTAAATGATGTTTCTGTTTAATTCACAGTTATCTAAAAAAAAATCATGTAATCAATACACCCCTTTCCCTAAGCATTCTGATGAATCAATATTTGACTGTGGATAGATATTTGGGAAGCTCTTGGCCCATAAACTGGTGATCAAGCTTCATGTCATTGCTCAAAAGAACCTTTTTTTCTTCCCCAAAGAGAACACATAAGAAATCTCATAGCAATTTTGAATGCGTAAATTACGATTGACTTTGGAAAGAATAAATGGTTTCTCAGAGGTGTAGTCAATAGGGAGCTGTCAGACTAGATCAGTTTTTACACCTTTCTAAGGGAAAGAAGATATTTAAATACTAAATTTAACTGGGAGAGACCTCATACACATGCATGATAACTTCAATAATATTAGTTCCACAGAGGTGTTTTTTTAAAAATCTTGCTCATTCTACTAATCTAATAGTCTTATTTAGGCTCTGTTATCTACAACACATTGAAAATTCCTCCTTAAGCTAAAAAGGATAAGATGAGTAATGGATTGTTTCTAAATGACAAGTAACTTGGTTTTGATATTTTGATAAGTTAGCTTCCATATAAGATAGAGGTGAACAGTTTTATAGTATAAAAAATATAGTACATAGGCAACATAGCCATACATTTTTATTTTTATTTCAATTAATTGTTTTTTAATTGGTTACATTCAAATTCCCAGTATTTCCTTCTTCCTTCACTTTCTGGTACTACAGATGGTATCATTTGATTATATATATATATATATATACACATAAACTATGTCTTTTGTGTTTCCTTAATAAGTTCTCTGGAGCTGGGCATTCACAATTTATTCTTTAGTCATTAATTCTGTAGCTATATATGGTGTTCTCTTGGTTCTACTAATTTCACTTTTCATCATGTAGGTATTTCCATGTTTTTAAAAAATTAAGATGCTCATTATTTCTTATGGTATAGTAATATTCCTTCTCAATCATATACCATAACTTATTTAGTCAATCCCCAACTGTTGGACATCCCCTCACTGTCCAGTTCTTGGTCACCACAAAGAAAGCTACTATTTAATATTTTAGAACTAGAAAAAATAATAAAGTTAATATGGAAAAGAAAAGATCAAGTATATCAAAGGAATTAATGAAAATAATGTAAAGGTCAGAGGTCTAGCAGAATCACATTTTAAACTATATTCAAAAGCAGTAATGATCAAAACTATATGATCCTGCCTAAAAAACAGAAAAGTAGATCAATAGAAAAAAGCAGCCACATCACAAACATTTGTAAAAGATTATAGTAACCTCATGTTTAACCAAAGTAAATATCAAAGGTTTTGGGGCAAGAATTCACTATTTGGTAAAAATTCTTGGGAAAACTGGAAAACAGTCTAGCAGAAACTGAAGAAATGCCCATCAGTTAGGGGATGGCTAAACAAGTTGTGACATACAATTGTGATAGAAATACTACTCTACCATAAGAAATGATGTCCAACTTAATTTTGGAAAAAACATGAAAAGACCTCCATGAAAACATGAAGAGTGAAACAAACAGAACCAGAAGAACATTATATGCAGCAACAGAATTATTTTTTGAAGGATGACTTGTGTCTTTTGAAGCTCTTCATAACTATGCCCCTTGCTCCCTTTCTAATCTTCTTATACCTTACTCTATACCATGTATTCTTTGTTCCAGTGACACTTGAATCCTTGCTATTCTAAGAACAAAAAGCCATCTCTAGGATCTTGGCACTCTCTCTGTCTCTTCCCAACCTCTTCCTCTGCTAGACTCCTGACTTCCCTGTCTTTCTTTAAGTTCCAAATAAAATCCCATCTTCTAGAGGAAGCTTACCCAATCTTTCTTAATCTGAATGCCTTTTCTCTCTTATTTCCTATTTATCTCATATATAGCTTGCTTTGTACATATTTGTTGATTGTTGTCTCTTTGAAGGCAAGGACTACCTTTCGCCTCTTTTATCTCTAGTTATCTTCAGTGTCTGGCACATAGTAATTAATTGACTGATTGATTTCCTAATAACTTCTTCATACTACCAAACCTTACAATAGCAACAACAAACCACAAAATATTTAAGCGCAATCATTTGATATTTGATATAGCAACTCTTACTGAGAAATGATAGAAATATAACCTAGCTTTCTAAATTCTTCCAGAAAAGCCTTGCCAGTTAGGAAATATGTGATAATACACATTTTCCATATGCCTCAGTTTCTCTTTTCCTCTTATCATTGAAGAAACTTCTGACTAGAGTTTCCTGAGGGCTTGAGGTAAGAGAGATTATGGAACTGCCATTTTGAATTTTCTTCTGTTTCTCTCTTACTCAGAGGGTAGGGCTGCCACCCCATTGGTGAAGTGAGGTGGGAAGAAACAGACTGAGATTGTTTTGTGAAGCTATCCATGGGCACAGAATGGTCTTTAAGATCAGGAGCATTAGAAGAGCAGAAGAAATTTGTGATCGACTGGGTGAGATAAGGATGTGTTGGGAAGTTCCACTCTAGTTTCTATTTTACTCAAAGTTTACTGAAATAATTTCTTCAAATCTAAAAAGTGCCAGGAATTTCCTATTTGTCCTCCTCTTAGATTGGCTGGGAGATGTGGGGCTTGATAAATATAGATGAGAAGGATTGGTAATTTGGGACCCCATTTCAGGTCACATCTCAAAAGCTCTAATGGAATGGGGGTGAGGAGGAGAGTTCAGTCATAGAAAGACAAAAGAGAGATCAGGAGCAATGATTCACAGATATCTGGAGTTCTCTCCAATGGCAAAACAATATACTATACTCAATATTAAATCAGTTAGGAAGCAACTATTAGGTGCTGTGATACAGAGAGGAGGGCTTAACAGTTTGCAGGCTTTTGCTGAGTGCTTAGGTAAGTTAAGAGGTTTTAGAATCTTGGAAGAGTTTCAGTTGGACCTGGGAACTCATGGAGGGAACCAGGGCCCAGTTGAGCTCCTTCTGGAGATTGAAAACCTAGCCTAGCTTTGGAGTGTCTTTTGAAATTTGTTAATTTAGATAAAACCTTTGAATCTCCCTACTCTACCTCATTTCCTACCTTCATTTCCCTTACCTAAATGTTTGAGAGGAGTGAGTAAGGAGAGTGAATCAGAGAGTTAGTTCAAATCTGTGAGAGTTTAGCCCTACCCTTGCAGTAATTTATCTAGAGAAGTTTTGTATCCATCATCCTAATCCCTTTTGATTTCAAAATGACCTTGAGAGCTGAGTAAAGGCAGAACCTTTCTCAGACTCCCATTCCTACTTCCCTTCCCCCACCTGAGGTTTCTCTAAGCAGCTGTTAGGGTTTCCTTGATCCTTTTTACCCTGACAATCTATCCTGAGAAGACAATAAATCCCTTTGTGTTTAAAAGAGACCTTTTGGTTATTTCATTAGTTAATTAGTAAGAAAGGGAAGAAGAGGAATAGAATCAACATACTCTGGGTGAGGGAAGCCGGGGTATCCATCTTGAAGGAAGTGTAACTTAAAAACAAGTCCCTTGCTGTGATGTTAACTAAAGCCTGTAGTTAATTTCAATCAGTCTATTTCCCTTCAGTGTTTGTCTTTAGCCTAAGTCCCAGTCTGTATTCCCTGCTGCTGTTTGCCTGTTTAGATTAGTTCATCCTCTCCCTGGCAATCCTTGTTACCTCAGTGTTATACTCCCTGAACTCAGACATTCCCTTATTTCTCCTACCACCTCAACTGCCATCCTTCATCATTGAACCTTCCTCATCCACTATATTGCTTTAACTTCCATACTACCTAGTCTATTCACTTGATTACCTCAAGCCTTGGGTCCCTTGCCATGTCTTATTCCCTGATCCTACCAGTTATTACCCCTAGCTTCAGCCTCATATTATATCCTGCATCTCCCTATTATATCCTACCTAGTCTCCAAATTACCTCCTTTCCAAGTCCCCTATAACATCTCAATATTAAATCAGTTAGGAAGCAACTATTAGGTGCTTACTGTCTGTTGGGCACTTTGCTAAACACTGGGAATACAAACAAAAAGAAAGACAGTTCATTTCCTCATGTATATTTCATTCAAATGGAGGAAGACAACACAGAAAAGAAAGCTAAAGGTTGAGATGAAGGTAACCTGTATGGTCTTTGTTGAAGCTTAGGGAGATACTAATAAATAAGTCTGGATAACTGAAACTTGAGGACAATAAAAAATATAGCTAGCCCAGATCCCACTCCCCTTCTTAAATGGACATTTTAAAAGGAAGCATCCAATCAGAGAGAATGATCATAGAGGTAAAGAATCAACTAGTTAAATAATTGACCAATTATAAGACAGCCTGCTTCTCTTTGTAATAGAAGAAAGCAAGGGAAAGAATACTGAGCATCTCTACCATCGATGTCTAGACCAGATGTCATAGAAACACTCTGTATCCCAAGTCTCCTACTTTTCTGAGAGTAGAGAAGTTCATTGTATTTATAATAGCAGGCATCTGGAACTAATATTAATTAAAATACATACATACATGTGTGTATACACATATACATAAGGCCACAGACACTAATTGTGTTTCCTTGGGCAAGTTGCTAACCCTGTTTACTTCAGTTTCTCATCTGTAAAATGAGCTGGAAAAGAAAATGTCAAGCCACTCCAGTATCTTTGCCAAGAAAACACACAGAGTTAGACATGAATGAAATGACTGAGCAACAATAACAATATATAGAAATATATATACAGTATATAGTTTTATAATTATCTATGCTAATACATACATTTATATATGTCTCTCTAGGATAGATAGATATAGATCTTATTTTTTTCTGATACCACATTGTTCTCTTTGCATCAGTCTAGGTTCCTCTGCATTCTTTATATTTATTGCTGCTTATAATCCAAAAATTACCAATATTTTGTAAACATCTAAGGACTAACAAAGTTGATGGGATCAGATATTATGCTTATCCCCTAAATATGTGGCAATACAATTCAATAAAAAACACTTTACAAAATACACAGAAGTTACCATTTGTCTTGGTAATAAAGACAATAAAGAAAATGGACAAAATGAACTTTCCCTCTCAAAAAGAATTTTTGGTCTCAAATGAGGTTGCAGAACACATGAAATGCTCCTAAAGGAGACTGGAAATTGCTCACTCACATCCAAGTCAAGTCAAGTCAATAGGGGTTTATGTAAAGACCTATTTTATACTAGGTTTTATATTCTATACTAAGTATAATGAGGCGCCACTGGAATTCATTGAATGGGGTGTAGAGGGAGCACCATACTCAGGCTTTGATAATTATGTAAAGGATGGACTACAGTGGGGAGAATGGATTGAATTATTTTTCTTTCCCAAATATAAAGTTCATCCAAAAAATAGGAAATGGAAAGAATTATTGGGGGGCAAAATAAACATATTTTATTACATTAAATAATATGAGCAACAACAATAATATAATTGAATAGAAAAAACCAACACCTTTGGAAAATAAAGAAAATAATGTATTTTGACATTTTTTGACCAATTTGACATCTTAAATAAATGAGGAAATTAAAAAATGTCCAAAGAGTAATTTCCATTAACTCAGAGATGAATGGTCAAAGGATATGATCTGATAATTTTCAATAAGGAAACATGTTATTAATCATCACTTAAAAGTGCTCAACTTCAATCATAATTAATCCTTGAAAGAAGAGACTATCTTGTTTTTCTTTGTGTATTCCCAGTACTCTGTACATAGTTTTTGGTAAATTATTTTTCATTCTTCATTCAATTATTAAAGATATGGAAACAATAATTATACTACCCATCCCAAAGATTAAAAAATAATTAAAAACAGTGAAACTCAATGTGGACTTATGAAAAATAGGTATACTAATTCGATACTAGTAGTTTGTAAAATTGTAGTTTTTTGGAGAGCTATCTCAGGTTATATAACATATTATGAAAATTAAGTGTTATCTGATTCAATATGTAATATAAATTTTATGAAAAGTATCAGCAACATCAAAAAGTCAATAATAGAATAATACATATCTTTGAAAAATTTCATAGTAGCATTTTATGCAATTGCAACAAAAACTGAAGCAATCTAGATGTTCAACAACAGGTGAGAGGTTAAGTTGTGGTGTATTTATGCTAGGTAGAGAAATGATGGATATATATATATATATACGCAGATTATATAAATACAGATATATAATGGATGCATATATTTACATATAAAAGTAGCAAGAATAATTTAATGTATAATAAATTCAAATAAGTACCACGGATACAATGAAGTCTGGAAAGATCTTTCTTTGTGAAATAATGAAAAAGCAGAATTAAAAGAATTATATATATATACATATTTATATGTATATATATAACAATCATATGAAGAAAACTAAATGAGAGTAAAAGAATAAAGGATTCCAATAGTAACCAATGGAATAATGGAAAATAGTGTTATTATATATTAAATATTGAAATGAATTCATTTTAACAAATACATTTAGATGTTTGATGTTCAGTGTTGTTTCTAATAAAATATTTCACCAAACATAACCTCTTACAAAAAGAAAATAAGGAAATGGGTTTCTGTAAAGTCAAATAAATTAATAAAGGATTAGCTAATATGATCAAAAGAGAAAAAGGAAAATCAAATTACCAAGACTAAATACAAAACCCCAACTAGACAATAACCTAGACAATAAGAGAAGCAAAATGATCTTAAAAAGATAAAAACATGAACCTATATACGAATTCTGTAAATCAGATGTAGATAACCTATAGCTGATATAATTAAAAAAGCTGAAATTTAAAGACAGCAAAATAATTTTTTAAAAAGTGTTTTTTTTGGGTAGATAGAGAAGGACCAAAGAAATAATAGGATCACTGCTTGCAAGAGTAATGTATAATGAAGCAGAGGAAGAAATGCTCACTTCTTACTTTCTTACTGATGGGTAAATAACTTTTGCATGGAAAACTCAGAACAAAAGTGATTAACATCACAATGCCTGAAAACCAAGAAAATTAAGGATAAAAGAAGATCGCTGAATTATCATTGCCTTCATTGAGTTAAAATTACTATGAACTACATACCAAGATATTAAAAACAAATAAAAACCTGGTATATATGATTGCTAAGCTATTCTTTGTGAACTTCAAAAGATCTCCTAAAATGGATAAGGAAAGAAAACACATTGTATTAAACAGACTTATTACAATGCTATATTGGGGAAATTTTGTACATATAGTTTACTAAAAATTTGTTATAGCATTTCATTATTTCTGTCATGTTTTGTCTTCTTCATTTTATAGTATTTTAAAATATTTAAATTATTTGCCAATTACATTTTCATCATGTTGTGGGTGGAATGCTGTCCCCATGCTGCATATTTGACAACTCCAATCTAAATGAGAGTATAAGTAAATTATTAGAGAACAGATTAAATGGACTCAAAGAGTAGCAAGTAATGGCTTGCTGTGTGACCCTGACCCCCATTGCCTAGACCAGTGATGACGAACCTTTTAGAGATGGAGTGCCAGACCCTGCCCCTCCCCCACTCCCAGATTGAGTGCCCTGCCTGAACCACACTGCCCCAGAAAATGCTGTGCCCGTCCCTCAACCTCATGCTAAGTGTGTCCCACCCTTTACCCCCACCACACACAGGGTAGGGAGGAAGCACTTTCATTGGGCTGCTGGACAGAGGGCTGGGTGAAGTGAGTAATGCTCTCAGCAAGTATACAGAGGGGAAGGAGGAATGGCCCAAGTGCTCCACTCCCCTCAAGCTCTGCCACCTGTGAGCCTCTGACCTTACCCCCTGCATGCTCCATTGGATTGCTGGGCAGAGGGTAGGTGATGTGAAAAAATGTCATCAGGCATGGTGGAGAGGAGGAAGGGATGAGTTCCATCTGATTCCCTCTGCCTCTCTAATAACAAACTCTGGGGGTAGGGGATAGAGTGTCCAAGTGCCCACAGAGAGTCCTCTGTGTGCCATCTTTGGTACCCATATCATAGGTTGCCCATTATTGGACTAGACCTTACTGATCTTCTGCCTCAGAATTAATACTTAGTTTTGATTCCAAGATGGAAGGTAAAGGTTTAAAAGAAAGGACAATGACAAGCTGCTAAGGAGGGGAAGTGTTAAAAATAGTAATGAGGATGATGAAAAGATCTTGAGTTCACATCACAGAAAGACACAGAGCCATGGTGGAAAGAAAATCGAATTTGCATTCAGGAGGACCTGAATTCAAATCCTGACATATAATTATTAACCCTGAGACCACTAAACACATCGCTTAATTTCTCTGAGTTTCAATTCCACATTTAAAAAATAGAGATAATAAGTTTTTGTTCACAGGGTTGTAAAATTCAAATGACATTATATGTGTAATATGCTTTGCATATTTTAAAGTGCTATGCAAATGTGCACCATGATTTTAAAAAAGAATTGTGGATATTTTGATTGAATAAATCTTAAATGGAACATGCTACCTATTTAAAATAGAATTCAAGTTTCTTATACACAGGAGTTATTTCATTTTTGTCCTTAAATCATCACCTTCTAACCAAAGAACCATGAAGAAAATAGATTCTTATTAAATATTTTCAGATTGAATTGGATTGAAATGAATTTTTAAGAAGTTGTCATATGGAAGGGATATTAAACATTTTCTCTCTAGCACCAAAGTGTTGATGTAGGAACACTTTATGGAAATATCAAAGAGAAAAATTTTGATTGGATGTAAGAAAGAGCTATTATAGCTACCCAAAAGAAGAAAATAGTATATTCTCCCTTTACTAAAAGTCTTCAAAGAAGGGTTTGTTTGCCACTTTCAGGATATACTGGAGTGGAAATTTCTGTTCCAATAAGCTTTATTTAGTTTCCTCCCAAATATGATATTCAAGGTCACTAGAGAGAGTACTGAAGACCTGAACTGAGATCCTACTGGACAAGCCACTTTTTAAGTCTTAGTTTCCTCATTTGTAGAGCTGGGAAAATTATAGCATCTGCCATTCAGGGCTTTTATGAGGGCCAAATGAGATAACATATATAAAGAACTTTTAACACCTCAAAGTACTACATAAATGTGATTATTATAATCATTATTACAATCTGTGCTACATATAGACAAAAAATACCATAGTATTATCAGAAGATTGAATGTTATGATTTAATTACCTAACAAAGTTGGTATTTATGGGAAGCTTAATAATAAAATATGAACACTGTGAAATTGGAATCTGTTACCCTAAAAACTATGATCCCCAGTGAAGCGGCAATCGCCAGCAAAACTACAATTCCCAGAGCTCCACTCATTTCCTGTCCATATATAGAAAGGATATAAATTGGGTGGAGTTCCGTTCTAGTTCCCTTTTCCTTCCTTTCAGGGCTTTGGTGGGGTGGACATTTTGAGCAGGTAGAAAACTTAGTCATGTGGATCTATTTTGCCAGATTATAAACTTTATAAATAGAATACTTCAAGTATTGCACATTTATTTAACTCTTACAACACCCATCTTTTTTATTAATGCAATATGGATGCAGTCAAGAAACATCAGGACCTAAGAAGAATCAAAATCAACAATGTTGTTATATCTATATCTATATATGTATAATATGATGTAAATACATTTTGAATTAGATGGACTGTCACATAACACCAATGATAACTTGCGTTTGAGAAGAGCTGTAAAAAAACGTCTGTGAAAGACATAGTGGTAGAGCCTAATACTATTGGGGTTTCTTGCCTATATTTGTAATTGAAAGAAATTCTAAATTTCAATTAGAGGATAGTGAAAATAAAGACTTTATTTTTTTTCCCATTCAAGTTTATGGATCCTCTGAAATCTATAGAAAGCCTTCCTGCTTGCCTATGGAAATTTACTAAAGAAACTTTAAACAAATTAAACTCTTTTTGTATATGAAAGTTTGCGGGGTCGTTTTTCCCATTATACTGAAATCAATAACCTTCCAGGATCATAAAACTTTGACATAAGGGAAGTAAATTGACAGCAAAAATTAATCTTTTTAGAATATCCAATAAGATAAAAAAGAATGTCACCAAATGTTGTTTCCTTCCAGAGGCAGAGTCAATTTGTGACAGTGATTAGGAAAAACCCTCCTAGCAAATTCTTCCCAGGGCAAAAGAGGTGAGATATGTTTTGGGAGGAGATCAAATATAGTAGAAAGATCAGGCCATATTGCTTGAGGGAATTTTGTGGTATGATATCCAAGCACTGAGATAAGTGTTGAAGAACTATATGAGCAAGGATTAAAAATCAGGGAATCTTAAGGCGCCAAAATGCCCAGGGGAGCCTGAGAATCAAGCGTGTGCCTGATAACCTGATTATCCAAAGCTTTGGCCTTTTTATAATAATTGCTTGTATTTCCTGCCTCTCTACTTATTGATTTGTTGGTCAAAGCTGTAATGCAACATATTTCCTCCCGACTCAATCATTCCCATCAGACTATTAAATGCATCAAAGATCATATATCCATCTATATCTATACATATACACACATATATGTACACATACACACATTAATGTATATATTGTTGTTTTTCAATCATTTCAGTCATGTCTGACTTTTTGTGACCCCATTTGGGGCTTTCTTAGTAAAGATGCTGAAGAGTTTTGCCATTTCCTTCCTCAGTTCTTTTTATAGATGAGGAAACTGAAGCAAACAGGATTAAAGATCTTGTCTAGGTCCATTTTGTGTGTGTGTGTGTGTGTGTGTGTGTGTGTGTGTGTGTGTGTGTGTGTGTATGTTTGGAGACATTATTAAGAAAAAGAAAGGCCAGATCTGAATTTAGGAAGAAGAATCTTCCTGACTCCAAGCCCAGCAGTACTCTATTCACTATGCGATCTGAGTGCCCTTAATAATCATATACACACATATATAATGTGTATGTATATATATATATACATATATGTTATATGTATTGATGTTTGTGTAATGAAAAAGGCAAATTATTATCTCACTTTCTAACTCTTAGCAATATTAAAATTACTGAAAATATCAAATAACAGATTTTTTTATGAGGAAAGCACTGTATGAGTACTGTGACTTTCCTAGAAAGACTGGAAGAAAATATCACCACTTATCTCTGTTATTCCAGAAATAAATGGAAGAAGCACTTCAACTAAAAAAAAGGAGAAAATTAATTTGAAGAATCAGAGGGGCATCTTAACCCATTTTTTGAGTTATGTGAGTGGAAGAATATGACACAGAAGAAGCTACATGGGTTTTAATAATACATTTGAAGACATCTTCATGGTGGAGGGGGGCTGCTAGAACTTTATGGAGTGAGATTATTGTTCCTGTTGCCCACATAAGTGGAATGATAAGAAGACAATTATGGTGTCTGGGGACACCATGTTCAAGACTATGAGGAAGGTATTGCCAGATCTGACATTGACAATGGAAGGGTTTACTATTTCCTGGAGAATTTTCTTGGAAATCAATATAGAGAGAATCCCAGAGTTTGCCTAGTCTAATGACTATTACCCAATTGTATAAATATATGTAGCAATAAATGATGTTGGGAGAAGTTTCTAGAAAGTTTTCATAAATATTATGAAATCCTTGGAAGAATATTGCTTCTTGTACCTTGCCTCACAGTCCAAACATGCTACTGTTTCATATTGGTCCTACCTGGTTTCTTGTCTGTGCTGCATTTTCCCTTTGGCAAATTTCAGTCTAGAAGATGAGATGGAATAACAATGCATTAACCTTCCATTAGACTGAACTCCTCCAGGGCAGTACTTTTGCTTTTCTTTTTATGCCAAGCACTTGACATTTGTCCCTAAGTACATAGTAGGAGCTTTATAAATGGTTTTTGACTGATGTGATATTTTCCTAAGTATAAAATTTGAAATCTGTTGTCCATATCTGACTAAGGACCCACATTGAAAAATATTTTTCTCTCAGGCCCTGTATCAATACATTCATAGATTCAGACATATAAACATGTTATAGTCATAAAATTAATTGTGACAATAGACAATGTGAAAAAAATCTAAACTAAACAATATTACAGTTGTCAAAAACCATTTCCCATAACCTTTCTCTTTTAGTTTCATCTTCTTATAAATGCAGACGAGGGGTAAGCTTAACCATACCTGCAAGTTAGTTATTTGTCCTTGTTTCTATCTTTTGTACATTTCTTTTAAAAATATAGATTGGTGAGTCAATTCCCTGTGTAGCCATATTCATCATAGGCTAGCTCTCATTTTTATTACTCATTACTCTTATTTGTGTCTTTATCTTTTACAATAATATTTTTTCCAAAATTAAATGCAAAAACAATTTTTAACATTTGTTTAAAATTTTTTTGAGTTCCAAATTTGCATACCTATTATTGTTATATTTCTGCCATTTCCTTGTTAATATTTTATTTCAGAAATTATATAATATTAATTAGAAAAATTGTTCTATAGTTTTTCTTTGTTTTGCCCTTCTTGTTTTAGGTATCAGCATCATATTTGTGTCATAAAAGGATTTTGGTTGAACTTCACCTATTTTCCCAAATAGTTTATGTAATAGTGGGAACAATAGCTTTTTACATGTTGGGCAGAATTAATTTGAAAATCCATCTGATTCTGGGGATTTTGTTTTGGAAATTAATTGATAGCATATTGAATTTCTTTTTCTAAGATGGGTTTTTAAAAAATATTTTATTTCCTCTTCTGTTAACTTGGGCAATTTATACTTTTGCCAATATTTATTCATTTCACTTAGATTATCAAATTTATTGGCATATGACAAAATTGCTCCTACTAATTGTTTTGATTTCCTCTTAATTTTTGGTGAGTTTGGCCTTTTCATTTTTGATACTAATAATTTCTTTTTATTCTTTAAAAAAAACCAAATTAAGCTAGCCAAAGATTCAACTATTTTATTGGGTCTTTCATAAAACCAGCTCCTAGTCTTACTTAGTTCAATAATTTCATTACTTTCAATTTTATTAATTTTACCTTTGATTTTCAGGATTTCCAATCTAGTATTTAATTGGGGATTTTTAACTTGTTCTTTTTCTATTTTTTTTAATTCCATGCCCATTTTCATCTCCTGTTTCTGTATTTTATTGATGTAAGGGTTTAGAGATATAAATTTTACCATAAGTACTCTTCAGCTATTTCCCATTAATTTAGTATATTTTTTTCAGTGTTGCCATTTTCTTTAATGAAATTATTTGTTGTTTCTATGATTTGTTTTTTTGACCTACTCATTCACTAGAATGATTTAGTTTCCAATTAATTTTTCCAAATAAATTTCCACAGCCCCTTATTAAAGGTGATTTTTATTTCATTGTGATCTGAAATGGATGCATTTAATATTTCTGCATTTGCCTGTGAGATTATTATGCTATAATACATGGTCAGTTTTTGTGTAGATGCTATGTAACACTGAGAAAAAGATATACTTTTCTATTCTCATTGAATTTTTCTCCAGAGATTTTATATTACCTAATGTTTCTAAAATGCAATTATCTCATTAATTTCTTTCTTATTAATTTTTTGTTTGAATTTATCTAGTTCTGAAAGGGGAATAGTTTTGCTATTTCCTCATGTAACTAATTTTACTTTAAAAATTTGGATGCTATATTATTTGGCATTAATATTATTACTTCATTGTCCATGGTGACTTTTTGCAGGAGATAGTTTCCTTCCTTTTCTCTTTTAATTAAATCTATTCTTGCTTTTGCTTTGTCTGAGATCATGATTGCTACCTGTGTCTCTTTATTTTCTTCAGCTGAAGCAATCATTTCTGCATCAGGCCTTTACCTTTACTCTGTGTATGTTTCTCTGATTCAGACATGTTTCTGGTAATATATTGTAGGATTCTGGCTTTTAGTCCACTATGCTATTCACTTCTATTTTATGGGTGAGTTCATCTCATTCACATTCACAGTTATGATTACTATGTATTTCCTTCTATCCTATTTTCTCCCATTTATTCTTCACTCTTTCTCTTTCCTTTTATTCTATCCCTCCTCACAAGTATTTTGCTTCTGACTACTGCACCCAACTATCTGCATTACATTTAAAAAGCCCCCTCCTTCCTTCCTTCCCTTCCTTTTCTACTTTGAGAAGATTTATTTTTAATATGCATATTGAATCATTTCCATAGTTAGGTTTTGAATTAGATATTCAAATCCATTCCCCATTCTCTGTTCTCATTCTTTAATGCCCCACCCAAAGAATTCCTTTCATCTTAGAACAGATAAGAAAGTGATATTATGAGAAAGATTGTGAGATCTACCTTACTTTAAAAGGGAACCAGATTATGTTAAATATACCCACCCATAGCACAATGGAGTCCTTGATTCTTTCATTGAGTCAGTGCGGGGGGCCCAATCTTGACCAGGCACAACTAAATGTATGTACCCTCCACCTTAGTAGGGACATCAGACTGGATACATGATTTTCAACAGAGATGTCTTGGGATGTTCAAGGGAGGGACTAAATAATGAGTTCATAAAATTTTCTATTTAGGGATCTGCTCAAGGGGAAATTTTTAGCTTTGATCACAGAGAGAAATCATTGACCAATTAATTTACTGGTTAATGCTAGCCTAATAGAGAAACTGATTTTCTTACATGTGAGCCAGTTTATCATTATTTTTGTCACATCTATAAGTTAAGATAGATTTCTATACTAAGTGAGGATGTTATTTCCTCTTTGAGCCAGTTCTGATGAGAACCATTATCCCCCTTATTTATCTCCATTAGAATAACCCTTTTGCATTTCCTTTTGGGCCTGACATCATTTCTCATTTTCCTTAAAGACTTCATATGTAGGTGATATTGTCCTTTTCTGGTTTGTGTTTTGAGCTTCCCTGTCAGCATAGTAAGTTTCTATGGTCAGGTTCTTTTATTTTTGCTCATTTTTTTCAACCTACTTATTTACTTTTAATCTCATGTTAAAGTTGGGTTCTGCAACTGGGGTGGTGGGGGCACTGCTCCAAACTCTCTGTTTTTGTGTGTGTGTGTGTGTGTGTGTGTGTGTGTGTGTGTGTGTGTGTGTGTGCAGTTGTTTTTAAAACTAGTTTGGGGGTGGGGGAGAATGTAAGTTTTCAGTTATTCCAGGGTGGTATGATCTAAGGAAAGATGTGGTAACTGATCTTTTGGCCTGTGTTTTGGTCTGTAAGTGACCACAAGAGTTGTTTTTATATTTTGTTTTGTCTTGGACCTGTAACTAGGATCCAGGTTCTAATGTGCTAGTACTACTCCTCACTCTGGGATTGCAACCAGGGTCTCTGACCCAGTTCTCTATTTCGGCAATGCATCAAAGTCATGTACCCAATGCCTGCAAAGTGTCCTCTATAATCTCCTTCTGTCCATAACTATCAGGGACTAGATTTGAATTTTGGTCTTCCTGACTCCCAGTCCAATGCTATAACTTAGGTACAGCTGGCTGCTTTGACTGATGAAGTTGTTGTTTTTATAATTTAAAATTTTTCCTCTAGATCACACATTGATTCAATATTCAACAATCATTTTCTGACATTCTGTCATCCATGCTCTCTCCTTTCCTTTCATCCATCATTCCTCCACTAACTGGCAGGTATTATGATATAGGCTTTATGTTATAATAACATATATTTCCAAGTCTGTCATGTTGTGAAAGAAGACATATCGTTTACTACAGAGAAAAATTCAGATACCTTAAGAATATTTCTTCAACATCTTCATAACTTTGTTGCATACATTCTTGATTTCCCTTATGTATGTTTGATCAAATTTCACTTTTCTCTCCTTTGTTCTCTTTATGGCTATTTCTACCTCTTTTATAAATTGAAGTATTATGGCTCTATTTTCTTAATAGTGGAGAGTCTTACATGAAAATCTTAGCCTTTTCCCCACAATTCTTTTGATTGCTCTTTTCCTAGTTTCTCCTTTAAATACCCTTGGGATTCCTTTTTAAACAAGTTTTGTCCTCCATGCTTTTTTTCATACTATGTAGTCTTTTCTGTTCAAAATCTTCTGCTATTCTTCTTGGCAAGATTTACAATATACATTTAAGCCTCTTTTACACTTGACTGCCATATTTCTGTGCTTCACAGGTAAGCCAAATTTTTACTGACTAATACACTTTTTAAGCCTGTTTACTCTCCTCATTATGACAATGTTATTATATTTATTAAACATCTATATGAAATTATAATAATTGGTGTCTATGTCTTTTACATTATTAATGATTTGTTTAAATAGATTAAAATTCATAAAAATCATATAGACCTTGATCATATAAAATTAGGAAATTTTTTTTGCACAAGTAAAATAAATACAGATAGAATCAGAAGAAAATATGTAGATGTGGAAAATATTTGTTTTAAATTTCACTAAAAAAATCTGACATCTAGAATCTATACATGTGTATAAGATAGCACACTTAGAAGCAATGAATGAAAACATCAAAGAGAAAGAGTTAGACTTGACATAAGGATAAAAAAAAGTAACCATCCCATTCTAAAGTGGAATGGGATAATTCAGAAGGTAATGGATATTCTTTCCTTGAAAATCTTTAGTGAAAGACTGGATGACTATTTGTCAAAAATATTTTACCAAGAAGTTCATTTCTTTTTTCTGATATTGAGGGCTTTCAAAGTCTTATAACTTGCTACTCTTTTTCTTGTTGCTATAATGGGAGTCAGTCATAATTTCTAGTAGAATACTAAAAAATAGTAATTATTTTGTGTTAAGAAATTTTTTTATTTTTTCCTTTGGAACTGTGATGAAAGCACATAAAATTACCAGTGGAAGAAACATCATGCCACAAAATTGCATAGAATTATTACAAAAATGTGAATTATGCATTTTAAACAATTTGAGATTGATAAACCAAAATATGTACATTTTAATAGCTCAAATAGTTTGTCTTATCTTTTTTCTTAAAAGGCAAAAACCACAAAGTCCAATCCATCACAGATAATATTAATACAATGTACAAGAGCAACATTAATGTCAGAGAAACGCAAGCAACGTTTCTTGAGAAATCATCCAATGACTGTTTAACTAATACACATGTATTAATTAATATATGGCAATAATGAAACTGTTAAATCCAAAATGTCTGGCATTTCATTAGAACTTTGAAAATTCTGTTCACGCTGCCAAAACCACACTATTTTCAGTAGTGTAAAGATAACTGAAGAGCACAATGTAGGTAAATGCAAGGCTCTACTGTCTATTAGAGAAACATCCACAGTACAGAATTTCATACATTCAACACAGAACAAGGCAAATACATAAAGGCACAAGACTGCACATTATAAAGACCCTTTTTTTCTTCATCTTAGTCTATTTCAAGTAATATTAATATTATTAAATGATATTTGTATCACTTATAGTTTCAACAATGCAAGATATACAGTGTTACACACTACCCTACAACTGCAAAAAGTATCACTGTACAGATATAAAAAATGTGATTACAGTAAATGGTCAAATACAAACATATTGCAAAATGGCTACAGTGGTTAAGATATGGAAACCGACTAACTGAACTGTTTTGTATAACTGAACTGTTTTTGTAGAAATCAAAGGTTACTTAGTCTATTTTTCAGACTAAAATTCAGCACAATCTACTGTATTCTTTACAATAATGTGGAGTTATGAA
Organism: Gracilinanus agilis; assembly: GCF_016433145.1. Lineage (NCBI taxonomy): Eukaryota > Metazoa > Chordata > Mammalia > Didelphimorphia > Didelphidae > Gracilinanus > Gracilinanus agilis. The sequence continues at coordinate 127,912,112 of NC_058131.1, read as the reverse complement.
TATCCTTATTACTTCATCTATTATTTAGGTAATCTGGAATTCTGTTATAAAATGTAGCATTCAGTGGAGACCATTATAGCTTCTTTGTGATCACTGTCTTTTATCTTCAAAGTGCCAAAGTAGAAAGATTTACAAAGGATTTTCCTTTTCCTAAGTGGAAGTGGAAGCTTTATTCAAGGAATCAAAGTAATTTAGTTCAAAATACAATCATCTTGAAACATCAGGTGACTCCCTCCCATCTTATTAAAGTTGTTTAAAAAATAAAGATTTTCTAAGGTTTGAACCTAAGCTTGATTGATTGAAACTTAAGACTGACCTATAGTTATTGCTTAAATTTAAATAATATAAAGTACACAGAAATAGAAAACTCCTTGTAGAATACAAGTTACAGAGCAAAAAAGTTTTTTGGGTATTAATTGCTTTGCTTTGCTACTGTCAAAGATAATTATTTTAATTTCAATAAAACTGTGGGAATATCTGCTATTGGTTTTAAACTATTGTTTTATGGAGTGGCAGTGCAGAGTATTGGCTAGAATCTTGGCCTTGGAGTCAGGAAGATCTGAGTTCAAGTTCTGCCTCTGATACCTATTAGTTGTGTGACCCTGGACAAGTCATGTAACTTCTCTGTTTATAATACTATAAATTACTAAGAACCTACTGATCAGTGGAAGAAGTTTTCCCACTAGGTCTCTCAGGCCAATGAAATCATAGGTCTCAAACAACAGAAAAGTACTTATGTTGATTTCTAAAGATTCTATGTTTTTCTTTTAAAAAACATCTTGACCCAAATAAAATGTTCAAATTTCATAATTTGATCAGTTTTACTATGTAGTTGATTTGCTTTTTGTAGTCTAACAATATATAAATACAGATGATTTCTAATCTTTAACCTCATTAAAATGTGGTTTAATGGATTAAATGTATATGTGACTCATTCAATGGATTGGCTTTGAGCTTATGTTTCAGTTTCAAACCTTAGTAAGATTGAATTTTAGTTAGGCAAAAGATAATGGTAGAAAATGAAACCCTTCCAGAACTATCATTCTCTTTCCTACCCCCTTCAAACATCTAGATAGACCTTGAAACAACTGCCCCTTAAAATCAATTATTTAGAGCCTGCAAAATGTGTGTGTGTATATATTATGCATCTGTACATAATATATATACACATTTTCAAACACACCCTTGCTTTATACCATCAGTGCCAACAAATGGTTTTCTTAATATTTTAATATAACTTAATATCTACATAATTTAGATATTTTAAACTTACTTTCCCTATCCACTTAAACCTGAATTTCATTTAATTTATTATACACAAGTTTGGGTTCACTGTCAAATAATAAATATACCCACATATATATGAATGTGTAGAGATACACATATGTTGTTCAGTGTGTATACATTTGTATGGATACACAATATATTTATATATAAATTTATATATGGGTCTTTGTGTGTTCTCTAGATAAATATTCAATCTTTACTTCTATACCTCAAAATAAAGGGACCATAAAATGTCAGAACTAGTCTATAGTCAATATGACTCACTACAGTCTGTTCACTATGACTGTCTATTATACTCAAGGTAGCTCTACTCTTTTGAGTCACAGGCCAACTATTTGCCAACTATTTGATCAATACATTTAGTTCTATGGCTAGTGAGTATATGGCCTATAAATCCAAATGGTCAAACTTATCTTCTTGTGTAGAAACAGCCTCAAAAAACTTGGAGAAGCCAGAATCCTCTTAGCTGTGCAATTATCTGGGTTGATATCTAAAACAGACCCTAACAAACTACACTGATATGTTTTTAATGTTTTAGGCCATTGGTCTGGCTGCATCTGGATATAAACAAGTTAAGCTTTTTTTGTTGTTGTTTTGTTCAAGGAAAAAGAAAACTTTAAAAAATCACCACTGTTCCTTTTGAAGAAATTTTCAGCAGCAAAAATAATTAATTTTACTTTTGATAAACATATCAAAATAGCAAGTTACTAGTGCTTGCAAAGCAAAGAAGATAAAACAACTTGAAACAAATATTAAATTTATGATATGGCTATTCATAGGCAGTTAGAATGAAGAGCTCAGATATGGCTGTTGCATGGCCTTAAATAGCATTTGCACATTTCTGTCACTCTCTGCATTGGTTTCTGACACTTTATTCTGAATTGTGACAAAAACCAGCAAATGATTTTCTTCTTTAATATTCCCAATGGTGCATGTGTGCCATTCTGACCTAACAAAAAGAAAGTAAATATCTATGTGTGTATTTATATGCACATTAGCTTCCTCATTAGACTTGTAGTATGTTTCAGCGTGATTGACTGAAGATAGAGAATGAGGAACTCTGCATATCACTGTACAAAAAAGACTCCTTCAAAAGATATGCATTGTATTAAGCAAAGACTCCATACCAGCAGCTGCTCCATGCTCAAAATAAGAGAGGGGAGAAAGATCAAACTTTGTGAAGACGTGGTTCCAGCTTGTGGACCTTGGGGACACAGTTAAAGGGGTGTATCAAACACTCTTTCTGCATTGTCTTCTTCCAGTTCTTCCTCATTTGGGGGAGATTTGTGGTTTGCTTTGCTGCTATCTGAGGTGACGGAGGAAGAGACTGAACTGTGATTGCTATCTTCGCTGATCTTTCCTTTCATGGCTTCTTGTACAAACTCCAGAATTTCCAGGGGGAGCCTTTTGAATTTGTCTTGATATTCTTGATCAAGTTCTACCTGCATCTAGAAAACACAAAGAGAAGAGTCTTTTTTTTTAGGGTGTTCTGACTTCCAGTGATCATAAACATGGAAACAACAAATAATAAATAATGAAGTTAAGAAGAAGGGAAGGAATGAGTATCTTTTAACGAATATATGTTGAATGTCTACATGACTCCTAAAGCTGTAATGCTGGAGAGGGTTGTAAACTAGTGCTTGCCAGAGATTCCAATTTCACCCAAGTCCAATAGTCCAAGAGCTTAGAATATCAAATTATTTATTGGATACACAATATGCATGACCCATCTTAGACACACGTGCTTTGAGAATCTCTGGGAAAAAAATCATCTATTGGTGGCCAGTCTAATCATTATGAGCATCTTTCAACTTAGCTATGCTGCTTACTAGATGAAAGATATGTAGTTCATTTCCCTTTCTTTCTGAATATATACACACATAATCTCCATGACCAAAATAAATGGACAATAAAATGCCTGAAGTAGCAAAAGTAACTCTCAGGGTCCATGTCTGTAAAAATAAGCCAGGTCAGTTGTTTTGGCTTTAAAGTCTATTATATATTTTAACATGTTTTGATGTATGCATTTTCAGAAATTTTGAAGCTTATACCTACACAGGATGACTGAATTTTAGTTTTAAGATATTCAATAAGCATGTATTAAGCACCTATTATATACTAAGTAATGCATAAGATACAAAGAAAGGTAAAAACAAACCCTGTCCTCAAAGAGTTTACAATTTAATTGGAGTATTGCAAGGGACATTAGACATAGACATGTAAAGTACATAGAGATTATCTAATTCAAGCTGTGTTCTCATTTAGGAATCTCTTCTCTAACATCCATGATGAATGGCCTCTCTTTAAACATTTCCAGGAACAAAGAGCTCTTTTCTTCATGATGCATTCAGCCCTGTTATTGAAAGCCTTTACCTCCTTAGAACTTCCACAGATGACTGATTTTCTCAAGCAAGAAAGATATGAATTTGTAAGATTGGAGAAGAGATGGAGTTTAAAGAGAGGAGAATGTTGACGATCTGCATAAATCATTAGACTGAAAAGAAAATAATCCAGCCTGACATACTAATTTTAATTATGAAGAATTGAAGAATTTAATCATGAGGAATCTCTTCTAAGATTCACAAACCCTAGTTTTTAAAATTGAAAGAATCACACAATGAGATAACAGATATGAAAAGACCTTGTAAAATATGAGTAGCTACCAATAGAGGATAATTTTGGATAGGAGACAAAACATTCTTTGGTTGGCTTAAACTTGAAGTCCACTTTACTGTTCTGTTCTTCAGGGTAAGATTACCATCATTATGAAGGTTAGGATAAGAAATTTAGTTATGGAGAGATCAGTAAGATTACAATTATAAGATGATGGTATGTGGCACTAAAAGTCTAGTTTAGGTTGTGAAAGTCCATTGCTGGAATGTGGGCTCTTCTTTGGAACTCCTAAAATATCTCCAGACTTTGGAGTTGAGGTCTATAGCACTACTTTTGTCTCTTGCCAAACTAATGAATGGCTCCCTCTTGCTTTTATTCCCTTATGAGAAAGGAGGCAAACATCTAGAGAGTAAACAACGTCAACACATTAGAGGTGAGATGTTTATAAATCAATTTTTACTAATTTTCAGATTCTGCTGAAGAAAACAATTTTCTTTCTGATGACTCCAAATAATGATACCAAAAGATATGGTAGTATATGAGATGCATGAAGGTGATATAAAAACATAAAACCAAAACAAACCCATCTATAAAATCATACTAATGGAAATCATTGGAGCATCACTGACAAGATAGCAAAATAGTCAGTTTCTCTTGGTGTTGCAACAATTTCATATGAAATAGAAACTTGGCAATTTCACACTTATTTGCTTGAGTAAAAACTCTTTCCATTCTTTGACATACCCTATTTTCTTTCACCATGACAGTGAACCATTCTTAATTTTTAACTCAGCAACACAGAATTAAAAATTTTCTGAGGAAAGTAGAATGGGGAAAAAAGCTAAGCTCTCTTTGAAGAAAAAGAAGCCTGTCAGTTTTATACTAGATATTCAAAAATAAAAGTTAGACTAAAGGACTGAATGACCAGACTTTTATCATAGCTCAGTGAGATGAATATTTCCCTCATTATTTTGTAATTGAAATTCATATTTCCATATTATTGCTAAATTATTTCAACAATTAACCCATGAAAAAATAATTTACAAAAATACAACCAACAATTCTCCAAAGATAGAGTGAGGCTTTTTCTCAACATTCTGAATTTATCATTGACCTAAATTGAATTACAATTTAAGCAAATTTGTCATTTTAGGTTTTTGCAATTTTTTTCAAAGTGATAACAATTACTGAACAAGTTACATACATGTTTAAGTCCTCTTGTTTTTCAAAACTGATGTCTTTCGTTTAATGTGAAGCCTAAGACAAGATTTTCATTCAGAGCTATTGTAAGGCTTAAAAGGAATAAAACAGTGCTTCTGAAAATTATATCCAATTTTCTGGAAAAATAAAGAACATGGCAAGTATTCTGAGGATGGCATTGCATGGTATATTAAGGGTTAAGGGTGAAGGCTAAAAGCAACTACTTATTCATTCAACAAAAATTATCTTTTGGGATCTAGTATTGAAGTATAATTATTTGGGGTTTTATTATAGTAGAATTCTTGTTCAGTTCAAGAAACTAGGGTAGTTGGACTCATTCTCCTTAATTCCAGGTCAAATGCAGAGGGTCTGAAACAAATGGATTCTCTTCTACTATCCTCCCTTTGCCATAGCCCAGGGTTCCTAATTGCTCATGTTACCAGTCACTGACTACCTCTAAAACTTTTGTCTCCTACACAAACACAATTTTTGTTTCACATACTTTGTTTTTCATTTTATATATTCTCTGTTATATAACTTATATATCATATCCCAATTTGTTAAAAAAAAGACATGTGATCATTGTGTATACATCATCAATTACATAGTATTAAATACAAAGCTTAGCTTCTCGTTGTCACTTACATTGAACTACATTCTTCTAACAACTATCTTAGTAAACAAATATTTTTAAATTATGAAGTTCTTTCCTTGAAGGAATTTGCAGTGTAGTAGAAGGACAAGAGGCATATACAAATAACCAAAATGCAAACTACAATATTATTAAGCACTTGGCAGAAGTTAAAACATAAGATGATCTGAGAGACTTAATACTAGCAGGATCACATCTAGTGATCAGAAGATTGGGAAAGCATTTTTGGAAGGGGCACTTGAGTTGGGTCATGAAGGAAACGAAGGATTTTAATAGTAATAAATGGAAGGTTGGACTAGTATTTTCCAGGTATGGTGGATGTTGCATGTGAATGAATGCATGAATAAGGCACATCTTCAGAACATGAAGAAAGTGAGGGATTAGTGTTCCCCTGGAGCATAAAGTTTGTGAAAAGGAATAGATGAAATAAGATTTGAAAAAGAAGTTGTAGATAAATTGTGAAGGGCTATGAATGCCAGACTTAAAAGGTTCTAGGACCTGAAGTCAAGAGGATATGAGTTCAAATAAGTCCTCAGACACTTACTAGAAGTCACTTCAGCTTTTTTTGTCTTAGTTTCCTTATCCATAAAATGGGCAGAATAATAATAGCTAACTGCCAGGGTTATGATGAGGATAAGATGAGATAACACTTGTAAAGTACTTTGCAAAACTTAACTTGCTATATAAATTGTAATTATTATTTAAAGTCAGTACGCAGGATTATGGGAAGTATTCAAACTTTTGCTGGTTTTACTTTGTTTTTTGGTTGTGAGAGACAACATGGCTTAGTGGATATATTTATTGCTGTTCAGTAATTTCTGTCATGTCAGACTCTTTGTGACCCTATTTGGGGTTTTCTTTGAGAAGATACTGGAGATATTTCCCATTTATTTCTCCAGCTCATTTTATAGATGAGGAACTGAAGCAAAGTGAGTTGTGACATACTTAGAGTCACAAAATTATTAAGTGTCTCAGGTCATATTCAAACTCAGGAAGATGTGTCTTCCTGACTACAAGCTTGGTACTCTTTATCCACTGCACCACTAGTGTATGATATGTCACTTGATAAAACTTATGCTATCAGGAAACGTATTACCTATCAGACTTATGGGAAGGAGAGGATTTCATGAGCAAACAACAGATAGAGAGTATTATGAGATATGAAATGGATAATTTTGACAATAATATATTAAATTAATAATAATAATGAATTAAATTTAAAAGTTTTTGTACAAATAAAACTAGTGTAGTCAACATTAGATATAAAGTAGAAAAAAACTTAAAAAATTATAGACAGTTTCTTGGATAGAAGTCTCATATCTGAAATATATAGAAAACTGTCAAATTTATAAGAATAAGAGCCATCCTCAAGATGACAAATGATCAAAAGACAGCAACTGACTGTTTTAAGGTGAAGAAATGAAAGCTATATATTGACTAGAGAAATGCAAATCAAAACAATTCTGAGATATCATTTCAAAGCCATCTAATTGGCTAAAATGGTAAAAGAGCAAAATGACAAATGTTGCAAGGTTGAGAGCCAGGCCTAAAAACAGGAGGTCCGAGGTTCAAATCTGGACTCAGACACTTTTCAGTTGTGTAACCCTGGGCAAATCACTTGAACCCCATTGCCTACCCTTACCACTCTTCTGCCTTGGAGCCAATACACTGTATTGACTCTAAGATGGAAGGTAAGGGTTTAAAAAACAAAGAAACAAATGTTGGAAGGGATGTGGGAAAATGGGTATACTCATAATGTGAACTGATCTACCCATTTTGGAAAGCAATTAGAAATTATGCCTAGAGAGTCATAAAACTGTGATCCATTAAGTGAGGATAAGGATAAAAGGGAAAAAACCTATATGTTCCAAAATATTTATAGTTTTCTTTGTGGTGCCTAAGAATTGGAAATTGAGGAAGTGTTCATGAATTGGGAAATGACTGAACAAATTTTACTTTATGATTGTGATAAATACTACTTAACTAAAGTAATGATAAGCAGGTTAAAGAAAACTTGGAAAGATCTATATGAAATAACAGAGTGAAATGAATAGAAACAAGAGAAGAAAATATACAGCGACAGAATTAATATTTGAAGAACAATTTGTGAATGTCTATATCCAGAGAAAGAACTGATAAACAGAAACATTAAAAAAAAACCCAAACAAGACAAAGTCAAAAACAGATGCAATCAATCAGCATTAAAAGAACTGTAATTTTCAGGACTTGGGAGTTAGCAATTTTAATGTTCTGTCATTATCAGGCCATATCTGACAAAATAACCTTGAAGGACTCTATTGAGAAATGTTCATTGCCTCCCAAAACAATCTCTTCCATTTTTTAATAACAAATTATTAGGAACTGTTACTTACATCAACCCTATATTTGCTTCATTGCAACCTTTTCTTATTTCTATCTGAGGAGAGAATCAGCCATCTTTATCAATGCCTTTCATTCCCCGTAAAGCTTTTTCTCATCAAGACTAAATACATCCAATTTGTTGAAAAAAGTAGATGCTCAATTATTATTTAACAAATAGACAAATGGAGACATCTGAACATAATGGAATATAATGATATTGAAATGTTGAATATTAAAAGCAAAGAGAAGCAAAGTAGGATTCATTTGAAAATGACTGAGAGAGCAGAACCAGGAAAAGAATGTCTACAAAAACTAAAAAATATTGAAATTTTTAAAAAGGACAAATGAAACTGAATACTGTCTAGTTATTTTTCAGTACTTATTCAAAAGAAGAGATGAGAAAATACTCTTTCCCTTTAGAGACTCTTTGGAATATTGTCTCATTGTCAAGCATTTGTTGATTGCTTTTGCTGAACTGTTATTAAAATTATTTTTCTCTTTAACTCTGTTTATAAGATGGCCATCTAGGTAGCAGAGAAAAGAAGCATATATTTATAGAGGAAGATTATTTAAAAACCAAAGTTCACAATAAAAATAATTTTTAAATCTCCTAATTCTTCAACACACAAAGAGTAAAGTAAGGGACTGGAGCAGAATATACTGTGCATAATCTGAAGTAAATAAACCAGGAATAAGAATCAAGAACTAAAAAAAAAAAACCAAAAACCAAAAACAAAAACAAAAATAGTTCCAATTAAAAGAGATAGGGGGCAGCTGGGTGGCTCAGTGGATTGAGAGCCAGGCCTAGAGACTGGAGGTCCTAGGTTCAAGTCCGGCCTCAGACACTTCCCAGCTGTGTGACCTTGGGCAAGTCACTTGACCCCTATTGCCCACCCTTACCACTCCTGGGCCAAGGACGGTCCCTAGCCCAGATGAAAAAAGGAGGAGGGTTGGGCATGGGGCTAGCAATCCCACCCTGCAAAAAAAAAAAAACCAACTACATCTGCTAAAGAAACTGCAACCTTAAGTAGGGGCAGCTGGGCTGGCTCAGTGGATTGAGAGCCAGGCCTAGAGACGAAAGGTCCTAGGTTCAAATCTGGGCTCAGACACTTCCCAGCTGGGTGACCCTGAGCGACTGTGTGACCCATTGCCTACTATTTGTGGCCCTATTCTCCTAGAATGGAGTCCCAGGATTAAAATATATATATCTTTTTGAGATCATAATGCAATAAAAAATTTAATCAATAAGGGTCCATGGAAAGACAAATAAAAATTAATTAGAAAATAATCTAAATATAAAGAAGTGGGTCAAAGAAAAATTATAGAAACAATGAATGATTTAATTAAGGAGAATGACAATGAGGAGACAATATATAAAAATTTATGGGATGGAGCCAGAGCAGTACTTAAGGGAAATTTTATATCTCTAAATGTTTACAACAGTAAACTAGAATAAAAATAGATAAATGAATTGGGCCTGAAACAAACAAACAAACAAAACAACTAGAAAAAGAACAAATTAAAAATTCTGATTTAAAGAATAAATTGAAAATTCTAAAAATCAAAGGAGAAATTATTAAAACTGAAATAAGAGAACCAATGAACTAATAAGTAAGACTAGGAGTTGGCTTTATAAAAAAAATAAAATCAACAGAGCATTGGTTAATCTGATTAAAAAAAGGAAAGAAGAAAATCAAATGACCAGTATCAAAAATGAAAAGTGCAAATACAACAACAACAAAGAGGAAATTAAAGCAAGCAGGAGCTATTTTGCCCAATTGTATGCCAATAAATCTGACAATCTAAATGAAATGAATGAATATTCATAAAGATATAAATTTTGCAAATTAACAAGAAGGAATAGAATGCTTAAATAATTCTGTCTCAAAGAGAAATCGAACAAACTATCATAGACTCCCTAAGAAAAACTCCTTAAGGGCAGATGGTTTCACAAGTGAGTTCTATCAAGCATTTAAAGGATGATTAATCCCTATACTTTATAAAACTATGGAAAAATAGAGAAGGAATTCCACCATTTTTTTCCTGACACAAATATGGTACTATTACTTAAGCCAGGAAGAGCAAAAACAGAGAAAGGAAGTTATATTTAATTTATATTCATGAATTTAATTTAATTCATGAATATTGACATTAAATAAAATACCAGTGAGGAGATTAGAGTAATATATGATAAGGATCATTCAGAATAACCAAGTGGGATTTATACTAGGAATGCAGGACTGGTTTAATATTAGGAAAACTATCAGTATAATTGACCATATCAATAACCAAACTAGAAGAAATCACGTGATTTTCTCAGTAGATGCAGAAAAAACCTATGACAAAAACCAATATCCATTCTTATTGAAACACTAGAAAACATATAAATAAATGGGTGCCATTCCTTTAAGTGATAAGTAGTATCTACCTAAAGCCATTAGCAAGTATCATCTGTAATGGGGAAAATGTTAGTCTTCTCAATAAGATCAAAGGTGAAGCAAGTATGCTCATTATCACCATGTACTAGAAATGCTAGCTTTAAGAATAAATAAAGAAAAAAAAGAAATTATAGGATTTAAAGAAAACTATGAGGAAACTAAACTACCACTTTGTAACAGATAATAAGGTGGTATACTTAGAGAATCAACTAAACAACTAGGTGAAATAATTAATAACTTTAGCAAAGTTGCAGGATGCAAAATAAATGCACATAATTCACCAGTATTTCTATATGTTACCAACAAAGTTCAGCAGCATGAGATAGGAAGAGAAAATCCATTTAAAAAAACTTTAGAGTTTATTTATTATTATTATTATTATTATTTATTTAGAGTTTGTTTATTATTGGACAATAAAGAGCACATGCATAGCTACTTGCCAAGACAAAGGAATTGTATGAACACAATTATAAAACACTTTTCATACAAATAAAGTCAGATTTAAACAATTAGAAAAATATTAATTGTTCATGGGTAGGCTGAGCTAATATAATAAAAATGACAATTCTACCTAAATTAATTTACTTATTTAGTGCCACACCAGTCAAACCAACAAATTAGAAAGAATAATAACAAAATTCATATGGAAGAACAAAAGGTCAAGAATATTAATGGAATTAATGAAAAAAAAATGTGAAGGATGGTGGCCTACCAGTACCAGATCTCAAACTATTTTATCAAGCAATAATCCTCAAAACAATCTGGTACTGGCTGAGAAACTTTTGGGCAAAGAATTCAGTATTTGACAAAAAGTGCAGGAAAACTAGAAAACATTATGGTAGGAACTAGGCATAAACCAACATCTCACACCATATACCAAGATGAAGGGAAAATGGATACTTGATCTAGATATATTGAGGGACACCATAAACAAAATAGGGCAACTCAGAAAATTTCCTCTGTCAGACTTATAGATAATGGAAGAATTTATGACCAAACAAGACATAGAGAATAATATGAAAAATCAAATGGATAATTTTGATTATATTATGTTAAAAAGTTTCTGTACAAACAAAACCAGTGCAATCAAGATTAAAAGGGAAACAAAAAGCTAGGAAGAAAATTTTATAGCAAATATCTCTGATGAAGGCTTATTCTTAAACATATAGAGAACTGAGTCAAATTTATAAGAATACAACATATTCCCTGATTGATAAATGGTCAAAGGATAAGAACAGGCAGTTCTCAAAGAAATTAAAACTATCTCTAGTCATATGAGAAAATGCTTGAAATCACTATTGGCTAGAGAAATGCAAATTAAAACAACTCTTAGATAATATCTCATACTTAAAAGATTGGCTAATATGCCCCAAAAGGAAAATAATAAATGTTGGATGGAATGTGGGAAAATTGGGACACTAACATCCTGTTTTTTTGTTACTATGAACTATGCCCATTCTGGAGTATAATCTAAAACAATGTTCAAAGGGTCATAAAATCATGTATATCCTTTGACCCATAAATACCAGTACTGGATCTGTATCCCAAAGAGATCCCTTCTCGTACAAAAACATTTTTAGCAGTTCTTTTTTGTAGTGGCAAAGAACTGGAAACTGAGGGGTGCCCATCACTTGGGGAATGGACGAACACATTATGGTATAAGATTTTAATGGATTATTATTGTTTCATAAGAAATGACAAACAAGATGAGTTCAGAAAAACCTGTAGAGATTTATATGAACTGATGCAAAGTGAAATGAACAGAACCAGGAGAACACTGTATGTAGTAACAGAAATATTGTATGATGATAAACTCTGAAAGACTAAACTACTTTCAGCAAAGCAACTTTCCAAGATATCCTCAAGGGACTCATGATAAAAAATGCTATTCTCAGGCAAAGAAGCAACTATTAGAGTCTGATTGCAGACTTAATTATGCCATCTCTCACTTTATTTCTTTTGCGAGTTTTTTATTATATGTATGATATCTTCTGTCATGGCATGAGTAATATGGAAATATATTACATGAAAGCACTACTACTTTGGGGCCACTTTGTTAAAGTTTGTAAAGTGCTGTGCAAATCTTAACTCAAAATCTAAACATCAGTTGTCTACCTTAAGTATAATGAACAGTGCTTAATAGATTTCTGATTTCCAAGTAACCTTATTCAATTCATAAAATAATTTATCTTTCAGAAGATGGTTTCTGTGATTAATTCCTAATTATTTTCACATTATTTATTTATTTTAATTTTTAAATGATTTTACCCAATTACATATAAATATACTTTTTTAATAATTATTTTTTGACATTTTGTGACCCAGGATATCTCTGTTCCTCTCTTGTCTGATGTTTCTCTGAGAGGGCAGGTAATGTAATATAGGTTATACATATGTCATCAAGTAATACATAGTTCCATGTTTGTTACACTGTGACAGGAGACACATATTGCTTAAACTTCAATATGCATTCAGACACCTAACTCTTAATTATAAAGAAAATGCAATGAGTATACTTGGTATTTAACTCTTAAAAACTTTTGTCAAAGATCTTTTTACTTGCAGATGCTTGTCACCTTGAATACTATGGAGTTGCCTAATAGGATCACAAATTTAGATCTGGAAAGGAACCTCATAGGTCATATAGTTCAATCCTTTCATGTTACCAATGAAGAAAGTGAGTCTTAGAGAGATTAATTTGAATTGCCCAAGGTGAGAGTGAGAATTCTAGCCTGAGTGCTCTGACTTCAAATCTAGTTCTCCTTCCCACTGCTCCATGGAATTTGATGACTTTAACAATGTCCTTTAGGTACAGTAACTTAACTGATGACCGGAGGGAAAGCAAAGTTTTTCATGTAGGATATAGCTAAAAAGGAGAAACTAAAGCTTTTTCCATCTTACAAATGAGGGGATCTCCAGAATTATATAAATGTGGCTGAATTCTGAAATAAGCCAGGGTACATGCGAAAGAATAATGAATTATGTGCCAGATACAATCCAAACCAGTTCTCTAACAAAGCCAACCGAAACCAGGAAACAGACAAACCACAGTGATGCCATGTAGGGAGAACTACAAAAACCACCACAGAATTCTTGGGAAAATAATAGGGGTGGAGAAGCGTTTTTTTCTGTTCTGACAAACAATATTTTTAAAAATACAAATGAGGAAAACAAAGGCAGATATTTGTCCAAGGCTGTTTTTTTTTAACACTGGGAAAAGTGTGAATAATCTGATTGTCCGGGCCTAAAATTAAAGTTATAATTAGCTTTCAAATAAATTCCTTTTAAGGATAGCTTTTGGTTCACTTAAGAATCCAACACTTACAAATATTCATTTTTTCCATTACTGCTGACTAAACTAATGCTTTTTGGTCAGGAAGAGAGACAAGAATGGGAATAAACACCCAAAGGGAGAAGAATCAGTGACATTCAAAAGCCAGCCCTTTTCTTCTTTTTTCTCAATAAGAAAACCATCAGAGAAACTCTACTTTCTTTGATGTTTTTTAAAAAAAAAAAAGCTCCCATGGTCTCTTTGGATTTTGTTTTAAAGAATAGAGTTGCTTTTCTAACACAAGCTTTCAAACTCAAAGGGTCAGAAGAGAACTTTGAGGTCCTTTATTTCCACTTGCTCCCCCCCTCAAAAGAAACTCTTCTCTCCTGAATGGTGACCAAATACAGCTGACACCTGGGGAAAAAATGGTGAATAATCCCCACTGGTCCTATATATTTATACCCCAATGTCATTGTAAAAGCTAACATCTGTTAAGGATATTAAAAATAGTGGCAAAAACATTAAAAAAACCCAGAAATAGAAATGATGGTTTCAAAGTTATCCTAAGCAACCCTGCAAGGCCTTGGCATATTTTTAGAATGATCTAATGAATTTTTACTTCTACAAAGAATAAAAATAACAGGATCATATGAAAATCACTGAGTGCTGTCAGTAGGGCTACTAAGAGAATTGCACTCCATGGAGAGAACTGCTTGAAATCAGCAAGCAAGAGCCTGGCACGCCCTCCCACCCCAAAATCTTGATTTTTCTGGTGCTCAGATTTTTTTTTTGTGTGTGTGTGAGGGATCTGAAGACAGAATGAGGGCTCCCTCCAGCAGCATGCTGGTCCTTTGTATTGATTTCATGATTGTGCTGAACAACTGAAAACTTAAGGATTGTATAAAAACGATGATTTGTCTCTGTGGTTGTTTAAAATAGACACTTTTCACAGAGTCCTCCAAACTAGTCAATTGCTCTTTAACCACAGTGTCACTGGAGGGGAGAAGCAATATGATTAATACAAAAAGGGGGAAAAAAACTCTTCCTCTTTTCCAGTTATTTCTTCTTGGTATGAGAATGTCATCTTCCTTCTTTCCTCTCTCCTTCATATTTTCCCTTCTTTCCTTACTTTCTTTTTGGAGGAGGAATGGTATGAAGACAGTAAGCCTACTTTCCTTATAAGCTTACCTTTAAAGTAATATTACAATATCTTTATATTCTTCAAGCCTATAATAAGAGATGGTTGAGAGAGGTAGCCTAGAACTATGCTCCATACATAGCAGGAAGAGACATCAGCTGGGGGCGGGGTCTAAATTTTTGCCACTGAAAACACAATTTGATAATCTGGCCATGGAAAACTGAGAGTCAAATATAATTAGAATCACAAGGTTTTCATGTGGGAGGAATAAATACATCTCGGCCACAGTTTAATAAACTACGTTTTTTCTAAGGCAGCAAATATCCACTGTCAGGGATGCTATTTAATTTCCTGTGAAGGTGGGCACTTGAATTGGATCTAGAATAACTGGAAGGCAAGTTCGAGTAATATAACTAAATAAATGTATCCCTGAGCATATGATATTGGAAGCATTAGCAACATCATATAGCATCAGTAATAATAATAGTTAAATAATAACTCATATTTGTTTAGAGCTTTAACATTTAGCAAGTATTTCAATTCAGTTCTAGTCAATAAACAGTGACTAAGCATCTACTATGTGCTAGACATTATACAGGGTGTTGGGTATAAAAGACAAAAATGAAACAATTCCTGTCCCCAAGGGGCTTACATTCTATTGAGAGGAAACAATATGTACGTACAAGGAAATATAACATATATACAAAGTAGCTTCAAGGAGAAGAGTACATACAAACCATTGAAGTAGGTATCACTAATATTCATTTTTAGAATAATATTTATAATTATATATAATTATAATTTATATTAAATGAATATTTAGTATAATGTTCATTTAATACTTCATTTTTAGATGAGGAAATTGAGGTGGAAAGGTCATAGGATTATACGATCTAAAAAGGGAGGTTATCTAGTCCAATCCCTTCAGTTTACAGATAAGAAAACTGTTACCCAGCAAGGCAAAATGTAATGCCCATGGTCTCAAAGAAAAATGATTCAGAACTGAGATTCTAGCTCAGGTCCCTTAACTCCAATGAGATACTCCTTCTACTGAACTACAATATTTCTACTGTACTTTGAAATGACAAACTGAAAGTGACACAGCAGGTAGGTGGTAGAGGAAGGATTTCTAGTCTACTGCTCATTTTACTACATTATCCTCCCTACTGACATCCAGTTATGGGCTAGCCTCCCTCAAAATATAGCATCGAGCAAATCATGAACATTTCTTTAGTTCCTGCTATATACTAGCTATTGAGGGCCATATGCAGAAGTTTCCATTTCAGTTCCTGCTCCCAAGTATCTCATAATCTAGTTGGAGAGGAAGAATATAAATATGAAGAGATAATCAAGAAAATAAAACTGTCAAATATAAGCATGAAATGAGTGGAGAGGAAAGTATCATGGACATTCTGGGCTGGAGCACTTAAGAAAGAAGAATACTTTAGGAAAGTCGAAATTCAGCACGGTCTTGAAAGATGGCCATTATCGATGTCCTTATCTGTCCCAGAAAAACAACTCCTGTCTTAATAAGGGGCCATAGGGAGGTTCATAGACAAATATCATCCCAAGTATTTCTTGCGTTAAAGCATTTCATGGATTGGTTCACCTGGAGACTACATAATCACATGATAAATTTCTCTTCTAATTTTGGGTCAAAAGATCATTATGTTCCAGCTCATTCATAATCAGAATGAGAATCATAGAAATTCATAGATACAAGGGATGTCATCATCCATCTAATCCAACTCATACTTAAAAAAAGAAAACTATAATATGCCAGATGAGTGGTCATCCAGCCTCTGTTTGAAGCTTTCTACCTCCTGAAATAGCTCATTCCACTTTTGAAAAGTTCTAATTTTTAGGAAGTTTTTCTTTACCTCTTTACAACTTTCACTCACTGCTCCCAGTTTGAGGCCGACCTTGATGCTCTCATTTGGACAGTTTCTAAATAGCTACTTGGTACAGTGGATAAAGTGCTGGGTTTGGACCTGAGTTCAAATGTGACCTCAGACACTTACTAGCTATGTGACCCTGGGCAAGTCATTTAAACTTGTTTTGCCTCTGTTTTCTCATTTGTAAAATGAACTGGAAGAGGAAATAGCAAACTACTTCTGTATTTTTTTCCAAGAAAACCTCACATGGGGTCACAAACAGTGAGACAAAATTGAGAATGACTCAACTACAAAGAAAGTTTCAAATTGTCCATGACTTCCTAAAATATGATGTCCAGAACTGAACATAAAACTCTAGATATAGTCTTACCAGTTGAGAATACTGTAGCAATGTTCTGGCTTTATTCCTGGAAAATATACTTCCCAATTAGCGCAATATGACAATAGTTTTTTCTCATTGTCTTGTCACAGAACTGAGTCATATTGAAATTGACAGATGATCAAACTCCTACAGCCTTTTTCTTCACGAACTATCTTTAATTGTGCTTTCCCTATCTTGTATCTGTGTAGTTGATTTTTTGAATCCAATTACAAGACTTTACATTTATCTGTATTAAAAAATTTTCTGGCCTGTAAAGATCTTGGGTATTCTGACTTGACTCTACCATCAAGCATGTTAGCAGCTTAGCAGCTTTGTATCACTTGCAAATTTTATGAACATGCTATTTAAACCTTTAAACAAGTTATTGATAAAAATATTATATAACACAAGGCAAAACACAGATGTCTATACCACTCCAATGGAGAGAATTGGCTGATTCCAATATTCTATCATGGAATTAAGGACTCTTTTTTGAGTTTGATCATTTATTCATTACAAGTTAATTTAATATTTTTAAACATCTAGCTCACATCTCCGCCCCCCCCCAAGATAGAATGAGAATGCCTTATGAAGTTCTTCAATTAATTTAGATAATATCTATTAAATAATATTTATTATACTTTCATCTAGCAACTTAGGAACTAACTCTGTTTTTAAAGGCATAATCTCTTCATGATGAAATTATACTGCATCTTAGTGATCACTTTCATTTTCTAGATCAGTGGGTCCCAAACCTTTTTGGCCTACCACCCCCTTTCCAGAAAATTGTTATTTAGTGCCCCTGGAAATTAAATTTTTAAAAATTTTAATAGCAATTAATAGGAAAGATAAATGCACCTGTGGCCATCACTGCTGCAGCACCCACTAGGGTGCAGTGGCGCCCACTTTGGGAATCACTGTTCTAGATGTTCACTAACCATCTCATTATTAATTAGCTTATGTATAGTGTAAGATGGAAGAATCCTTTAGTAGTACTGCCAGGAATACTAACAGTCATATTGAGTTGAGTATGGCAAGGGAAGAGAAAGACAACTCTTTCTTTTCTTTTGAAAAAATCTTTATTAGTGGAACAAAAGGAGAATCAAAGAAGGGATAGAATAGGAATGCTGCTTGGAGCAGGTGGGACTATGATAACTGACAACAGAGAGGAGGCAAAACTACTTAATTCTTATTTTAAAATGGTTTGCTTTTTGTCTATTATCCTTCTGTACTACTATTCTTATTCTGCATTTTCTTTTAAATTACAATGATATTATTTGGTATTTGAACAATTTCATGCACCAGTTCCTTCAGTAGCTAAGAATTGGTTTATCTGGGAACAATAACTCAAAATTATCAAGAGCAAATAAGTCCTTTTAAAAATGTATTTATTTAGTAGTTACTTCCTTAATAAATCTTGGATAGTCTATTCCTATTAGCCATTTTTTGAGTTATATTCTTTGTATCCCCAGTATCTAACCAAGGTCTGAACAATAGAAAGTACTTAACAAATGCTTAATGAATGAATAAATGATGTTCTATATATTAAATACATTTGTTGTGGATGGTATCACACATTTTCCCCAAGCTTAAATGGTGTAAGACACAGGCATAGTCCTTAATTATGGAGGCCCAGAACAAAGATACAGGAAGCATCATAACAGAGGGTTGTTCTTTAGCTGATTGTCTAAGGGTACCCTTTTGGTTGATGTGATGAATTCCAAATAAGTTAGAACCAAAGAGGTATAGAACTTCAGACTTTAGAGGTTTCTTCATACTTGAGTTGATTGTTTTTGCTACTAACCTAAAAATGTCTCTGTAAATGGAGACATCAGGAGAACTGCAGTATCAATGTTTAAGCACTAAGCATTTGTACTCTTGCTGTTGTTACCAATAGTAAGTCTTTTTTTCTCCCTCATTGACTCCATCTCACTAAATTTGCTCTTCTGCTTAGGACCATAACTTATCATTCTAAACATTTCATGGAATCACAAAATCTCAGAATTATAAGAGTCATGAGAATTCATCTAGTCCAGGGGTCGGAAACCTTTTTTGGGTGTGAGAGCCATAAACGCCACATTTTTTAAAATGTAATTTTGTGAGAACCGTACAGTGCTCACAGTGTGCACTCCTGTAACAGTGCCTGAAAAAAAATTGACTTTATGGCCCACAAAAGAGCCAGATATGGCTCGAGAGCCATACGTTGCCGACCCCTGAACTAGTCCAAGAGTCATGAGAGTTCATCTAGTCCAGATTAACATAAAAACTGTCAAAAGAATCCAAAGGCCCGTGAAACTCTCCCACAAGCATAACCAGAGTCCAGGGGAAAGTGGGTTCAATCTTGTGAACTATATGAAAAGGAGAAAAAGATTTCCAAAAACCAGGAGCTGTTACTGAAAGTTTTTTTCTTCCTGTCATATAGTACTCAAGTAGCTCCCTTAAGAAATGATTTAGATTCTTTGTATAGTTTTGAATCTGTCCACATAGCATCCAGTTTCTTTTTAGCTCCTAAGGTAGACACTGCTACCAGTTGTTAACGTTTTAAAAGATGATGCAAGGATTTCAATGAAACGACAAGTAGTTCAAACTCTTCTGGAGCTTTGAGTCTTGAAAGGTACCTGTCTGGTTAAGGGAGCAGAGAAGGAGATTTAGGCAAAACCAAAGCTGAGGCACTCTTCTTTCCTTTCCATCCCCCTCCTTCAGTGGTTCCTCCACAGGGATGTTGCTGGAATATTTTCTCTTGGCTTTTGCTCACTCAGATTTTTCTCAGGTCCAAACTCTCTTAAATTTCAAAGACAAATCTTAGGCTGGAACTAAATTTCTTCAAACAATCCAAATATGTTTCTTGTGCAACTTGATCCACTTGATTAAGAACTTTTCTCACATCATTAAGATCTTACTTTTTTAAAAATAGGAATAAGATGATTTGATTAATTTACTCTAGTAAGTCCCATATTTATATTTATATTGAGCCAAAAAAACTCTGTAATTTCGACTTATTCTCCTTAGTTTTGTTATTTGGAGTCAATTAAAACATGCCTAATCCCATTTCCATTTGACAGCTTTTTGAAGACTTCCTACAGCTCCCATGTTCACCTTAAATATTTCCTTATTGCTAGCCTCAGTACAATAATGCCTTCAAGCACTGGATAGCATGATTTTTGAACCCCTTCACCATCTTGGTTTCTCTTTTGGAAGAACTTCAGTTTTTCATAAATTCAGATGCCCAGAAGCTGAACACAATGATGCAGATGTGGTATAAGCAGGGCAAAGCAAAAGGGAACTATAACCACCTTGAATATTGATTTTATTTCATTTGATGGTAGGAGAATCCTGAAGGATCTGTGTTTGCTGACTTTTTCCATGATAAATGATAGAAATGTAGTTCATATAAGGTTAAAAAAAGGCCTTCTTAAGCAACTGAAATTTTATGTCAATGTGGTCTGGTATAGATTAATTAGAAAAGTGCCATGAGTGTAAAAATGGAAGCTAGAGACTCACTGAGGCCCACCTGTTTACAAAGTTATTGACAGATGGTCCACACTCATTTAAGTTATTATTATCATATAAATTGTCTAGAAAAGTTAGGTATTCCATACAATTCATGGTATTTGACAAGGACATCCAAGCTAATAGGATATCTATTACTGGTCTTCCAAATAAAATTTCACAAAAGAATGGATTGCAACCATTCAGTACTCTAAATTAGCCTTTTAAAGGGGACTAGAAAATATGTGCAGAGTCATTCAGGAACTTGAGGACTATGTACTCAGTGATTCAAATAAGCCAGAAGGAATAGGAATTTAGCTGTGAACAATCTTAATATGCTTATCCATTCTCCTTCTGTTTTTAAGGCCAAAGTCCAGGCTGCTCAATTCCTCTGTAGGAGATTACATAATAAGGCAGAGCTCCTTAGCAACCTGAAGCAGATTTAGGGCACTCCTAGAAAGATAAATAAAACTTTGTTTTTGTATAAGTACATTTATTTAAAAATTATTTTTCAACCAAATCATATTGTATTAAGTGGTACTATGTTTAAATGGGTTACTAAACATTTAACATTTTTTATGTTTGGGGGTTTATTTTTAAAATGATTTTCAATTAATAAGCATTTATTGTCCTTCCCTCTACCATATCAAATTTTACAAAAAAAAAAAGAAAAATTCTTTGTAACAAATATGCATATTCATGTATGTCTCATTCTGTGTGTTACCTGCACTCTGGATCATATTTGGTCATTGTGTTGACCAAATACTTTCTTAGCAACCGCTCAAGGAAACATAGAATACATAAAATAAAAGGTTTGTACTTAGGGAGGTTTTAGGGTGACTCTTTAAAAGTGAAATGTGAAGGAGAATTCACACCAAAAAGAAGGCATGAAAAATTGAATGAATTCTTCAGTCTCTATGCTCATTCTCTCAGATGGACCACATTGTCTCAACTTGGATACCTTAGGATAACAGAGTTTGAAAGAGGAGCAAAAAAGCAATGATTATCTAGTATAAACCTCTTATTTTGTAAATCAGAAATTAAAAGACCAGCTATGTTAAATGATTTGTCCATCATCACACAGGTCATAAGAAGCAGAAGTATATTTCAAACTCATGTCCTCTTTATGCGTCCATTTCTCTTTTATACTACACATTACCTTTGTAGTAGGAAATTTTTAGGGTGAGAAAATAGAAGATAATCTGTAAAGAGGCCCAAGTCACACCAAGAGCTTTGTTCTGAATTGGATATGATTATTAAAAAAAGAGATATGATAGAAAATATTCCTGGTGTTCATTGGTTTTAAAGTATAAATGGGAGCTTTCTAAAGACACGAGCCATAACCAAGTAAGAAGTATTTTATGGGAAAAAAGATAAAGTATAATGCCCGAGCACCTTTACATTGTTGGTGGCTACTTAGAACTTGATCCAGAAGATCAGAGGTGAAGCAGTACTTAGAAAGGACAATATCAAAACTCTGGATGCTGAGCTGCATTTCACTGTCATAATAGGCCACTGGAGGATTTCATACAATAGTAGGTTAAATAAGGAGTAAGAGCCAATTTCCTTTCAATTTATTGGGATATCTAATATTCTGGAGCATTCTAGCAATGTAAGTGGCCTGTGGAATGTGAATAAATCCAGCTGAGTCTCCAGTGTTGGAAAGAAAGAAGGCATACACAATTGGGTTTCCTGGGAGAGTTAATTGAAGTGGATATATCATTGTCTCCTCTAAGGACACTGAATCCTTAGAAGATGGTCAAGGGAGTTGTATATATATATATATATATGTGTGTGTGTGTGTGTGTGTTTCCCCTTTTTTTTTGTAGCTATGTTTGTTATCTCTCCTCTTCTACCCATAGAGAAATCCATGATGTTAAGATTGTCCTCCTACAGCCTAGGACTACCCCTATGATAGATAATATCCCAGGCTGAAAAATTTCCCTGTGCATCTAAAAGGTGGTTTGCCCTTGGTAGAACAATGGCCTGGTGGCATTTATAAGTGGTTGTGCTTTGGCAAGTTCTGTTTAATAATATTTGTTTCATTATTGATATGGTCTGAATCCCACAAGAACTTTTAAGTCTGGAGTCCTTTGTGAGCCAGCAACACTGTAAAGTGAAACTAGATCTTTGATCTTTCTCCATTCTGAAGTCCTTATCTTATTAAGAAATAATTATTGGTAATATGAAATAAATGTAATTTCCCTTCCTACCTGTTGAGCAGGAAGACATCAACGCAATTTCCGGGTTGCTTTCTTTTTCACTCCCTAGTACTTATTTGTACTCATTTTTTGTTCCTAATCTTTGCTTGTGATGTTTATAATGTATACATATCCAAGAAGAAACTAATGAACTCAGTAAAACGTTCATGCTAACTTACCCGTGAGTGGATCACCCAAAAATATTTATCTCAGGCAAAAAGGTTAATAAACAATAGATGTCTTAGACTGATCTTGTGAATCTATTTTTTAATATTACTACACATGT
This sequence comes from Gracilinanus agilis, assembly GCF_016433145.1. Lineage (NCBI taxonomy): Eukaryota > Metazoa > Chordata > Mammalia > Didelphimorphia > Didelphidae > Gracilinanus > Gracilinanus agilis. Next base: position 127,888,920 of record NC_058131.1, on the reverse strand, counting down.
ATATTCTGCTTTAAGTTTTTCAGATATATGTTTATATGTATTTACACATAATGGCAGTCATCTGGAAGAAGGCAAGAATTACTATTATTATGATGATTTTATATATTAGTAAACTGGGAATTTGGGGCAGGAAGATCTGGTCAAATCCCACATCACACAGTTACTAGGAATGTAACTCTGGCCAAATCACTTAACCTCTCTATGACTCAGTTTTTATCAGTAAAATGAGGGGACTTGATTTTGCCCTTAAGGCATCTTATAATTACAAATCTATGATCTTATTATTATCAAAATCAGAAAATTCCAAGTACACTTCTTTTCAAGAACTAATAGGATTTGATTCTGTATTTTTAATTTTTATTTATTTTCATTTATTTTTTTCCTGAAGATGAAAAGAGGTCACTTCAGAGGTATAGCAACTGGGCCAGGGACCTGTTTTATTTTTTTTCTGCAATTTTAATTTTAATTTTATTTTATTTTGAATATTTTCCCAGAGTTACATTTTCATGTTCTTTCCCTCTCCTCCAAACCTCCCCCCCCCCCTGTAGCCGATGCAAAATTCCACTGGGTTTTACATGTATCATTGATTAAGACCTAATTTCATATTATTGATAGTTGGACTAGAGTTATCTTTTAGTGTCTATATCCCCAATAATAATCCCATCAGCCCATGTGTTCAAGTAGTTGTTTTTCTTCCGTGTTTTTACTCCCACTGATTCTATATTTTTTAAAGGAAAGGTGTTTTTTTTTAAAAATTCTCACATAGTCACATCTATTCTCAATTCAACATAATCAAAGATCCTACTCGCAATCTAACAGAACTTGCTATTTATAAAGCAAGTAGTTGAGCAAGTATTCCACAGTTTTCCCTACAGGTCTTTCAAATGTTAAGGAAACCTAAAATCTAAATAGAAAATATTTTAACATGATGTGGGTACCAGAAGTTCATGGCAAGATACTAAGAATGTGTCTAGGAAGATGTGTTTCTTTTGGCTCTGAAAACAGATCATATGTTTATAGATGACATTTTATGATATCTTTTTATTTAAATGTGCTGTTATAGCACTGAACATTGGCTGATTGATTCATTTGAGTCACTGATGCAGAGAAATGGCCAAATCGATAACTTCTCCTCTTGCATCTTTACACAACACAATTTCCTGCTTCCTTCATTTGTAATTGTTCTCCCTTGGAAATACTAAAGATTCAAAGACATCTCTCACTAAACAACCTGACTTAGAAAACATGCAAAATCTTGTGAAATACAGCTCCGCTACCTTCTTCCCAGAAATAGAAGATCACAACATCATGAGGCTGGAAGGGATTTCAGGATTTATTTTGCTAACGTCAGATCCACTAACTATCAAGGAGCCTGAAGCTCTCCAGGAATCTTTTATACTAGGATTTCAGTAAGTCTCCCTCTGTCCAACAGCAAGAAAAATCAAGGAACACCAAACTTTTTGGTTTTGATGTCCGGTAGTCATAGGCTCAGGAAAAGGTTGGATATTTTAAAAATGTTGATTTTACTGACCAGAAGGACTAAATGGTGCAGAGGCTTCATTCCCCCTGAAAGGGTCTAATTTTTAAAGAAATGTTTCCAAATGCTTTTAGGACAAAAGGGTTTACTGACATGATTTCTACTGGATCTTACAAATGAAGTTTGTGAAGGTCATCATTCTCTAGGAGCAGAAGAGAATGAATTAATAGTTGAATTGATGAAAAGAAGCCCATTTTGAAACATTATTTAAATATTAAATCACATTCCTGATAGACTTTGATGAAGTCTGTATTATTCAGAATTCTAAACACTAAAATAGGACTTAGAAATACTACAACTCTGGTCCAAGAGAAGTTAGGTAACTTTAAAAATCTTAAGTAAAACAGCTTTTTTATATTTAGAAGAATCAGAAAGTATCTAATCAAATTTATTCATTTTATAGATGATATTATTGTCAGACAACTACCAGTGGCAGAGACAAGATTAAAACACTAGGCCCCTAATCTGTAATCCAATGTTATTTTGCTCTACCTTAGCCAATTTCTTTCTTTGTAAAATGCTATTCATGATTAGTTTATCTGTATGAGAAGGAACCAGGATACTCAGTCTGTGTAAACCCCAACTCATATTTCCAAAATGTGTCCAGAAAATTGTTTAAAAAAAACAAAAAACAAAAACTGCTTAATGGAAAAATGTTTCTGTCAGACCAGTTTGCTTGGTTTCCATATTAGTGTATTGGTAGTCTGTTTTGGTTAGAGACATCATATACTGAAATCCTTAGGAATTTAGGTTCAGTATCCTCCTCCCAACTGTATTCATCCCAGGTAATTTCTGCCTCTTCTGACTTTTATGTCATGATTTCTGATTTGAGACAGTTTATGTTGGAGGAGTCCAGCTTTTTATTTCCCTAGCTCTCATATCTACATTATCATTCATTTTAGGATATTTTATTTTGGCCAGCTGGCTGCTTTCCTGTAAGTCTTTAAGTGAAGTATATCTAATTCAATCTTGCTTATTTCTGTGATAACTCAGAAATTTCACAAGAAAAGAAATGAAAAGCCCAAAACAATCTGAAATGGTATCCATGGTGGAAATCATCGAGTAAATCAAAAAGACTATACAAAATATATCTATCTATAGGATGATGGTCATTTCACAGGGCAACATGAGACAAACCCCACACCCCCTATTATATAGTCAAAGGAAGAAGAGACCTGGAGTTTACTGAAGGATATTTTGTTGTTGTTAGCTCTATGCTATCCCCTCCTGGCAAGCTAAAAAGGGGAATACCCAAGGAGTTCCATCCTTTCTACCACCATGAACCTTAAAGAATCAATAGAAACTCTCAAATCAATGAAAAAATTGTATGTGAAAAGGTTATATGTAGAAGGAACAGCCATAGAACTTGATAAAGTACAGTGTCTTTGGACCATCTCTGAAAAAGCCTTAATTAAGTACTATTTTAATTGCTATTCTAATAGAACTTGAAATTGGGAGCATCTAAAGTTATGGCAGCTTATCAGAAAGCCTATTCTCATGGTATCTCCATGCCTTTTTAGATACCCAAACTTTTGTTCATATAAGTATTTATTTATTCACATGAATTCTGTAACATGGAAAATGGCAGTGTGGAATTCCTGCCATTTTCCATGTTACAATTCTTAGCTTTATTCCAAACTACTAAAATATTTATTCATCCTTAATCAATACTGAAGCTAGAATTAAGCTAAGAATCCTAGCTACAGCTATTCTTTCTATGACTTTTGAGCAATTCATGAACTCAGACTTACTCCTTTCATATTTTCTTTTCACCTTGCCTTAAAATACGTTTAGTCCTTTTTATTTTCCCATAGGTGTATGCAAGCCTACATATACAGATTTCAAGGATAAAGAAGAAAACATTTTGTGTCATTTGAAGAGAGAGCAGAGGTGAAGGATGAGGGAAAGATGGTGGGAGAAGGGAGAGAGAAAACTATTTCAAGAGTAGTTAATTGTGATAGTTATTGAAAAATGGAAAGGTACAGGATAATTTATTGGGTGATTTATGAAATATGCAAAATAAATTATTCTTTATTATAATGAGTATCTACTTCCAATGATCATATTTATATTTCCATATTTAAATTGTCATGGGCCCAAGTTGGAAATCAACCATCTGATCTTGAGTATGTCATTTTAGTAACATTCCCTTCAAAGGAAACCAACATCTGCTCTCCTGACCTCATAAGTATTTGTTGAGGACAGGTTATCATGGCTATATCTACAATCCAAAGTGAAATAGAGAAATGAAGAAGCCCAAAATAATACGCTGTGTTTGACATAGAAGAGTTGATGATAAGTTACACATGCCTGAAGTTTTCATATATTAGAATTTGTACATTATAATGAGGTAGGATGTGGAAATGAGTTTACTGAAGAATATAGTGTATCTCCTTCCCTATTCAATTTTTTTTCATGTATAGAGTGAAGGAAAATAAGTTATAATTTGAGCCTGTGTTATTTTGGGGAAGGATATTGAATATTAGACACCAGAAGGTATTTTTATAGAAACATTTTCCTATTTCAACATAGCATAAACAATTCTGTTTAAGTGTTTCTTGATAGAATGGGGAGGTTCTATTAGATCTCAGTCCTTATTTAATCAATAAATATTTATTGCTATTTACTATTTGTCAAGCATTTTGTCATGTACTGAGGATACAAATAAAAAGAATGAAATAATTCCTTTTGGAATTATCTCATACTATCATGGGGATAA
>NC_058131.1:127771637-127884421 GCF_016433145.1 Gracilinanus agilis | reverse complement strand
GAGAGAGAGAGAGAGAGAAAGAGGGAAGGAAGGAGGGAGGGAGAGAGAGAGAGAGAGAGAGAGGGAGAGAGAGAGAGTGTTTAGTAATCTTTGGTGCATGACTGCAGGTGAAGTTCAGTGTAGTCTGGAAACTGATGCATAAATGCATATTTAGTGATCACTCACATAGCTTGCTATTTATGAATTCATCTTTATTAATCTGGCTTAGCATTATAAGGGTGACTTCTTAACTAGCTTGGGGGGGTTCACTTCTTCAAAATCTGAAACACAATTAGATTATAATTCTAACTACAACTCTTGAATATTATATACCTGCAGAAAGAATGAGTTGACATTATAGTGCCTGAGAGTTTTATTAATTTAAATCAGTTCTGGTTTCCTTTCACAGGAGGACTGAAATTCTGAGGAAAAGAAATCCTTTCTTCTACTAGTATCCCTGGATTAAGAAAGATAAGGGAGTGAGCACTGGAAGATAATGAAGTTGCTCACATAATAATTTGAATGGATATGAATTCAATACTACTAAAAACCAGTTTTTTAAAATCATCCTTTTTTATTTTGGTAGCATAAAGTTACAAAGGCCAATGTAGGTAGAATTAATATCACAAAACCCATCTTACATCAACCTTCCATTTTATATCAAATCTAATAAGGGAAAAGCCTGTTTTACTCTGCAAGACAAGGATTCTTAACCTATCATGTCTATGAACTATGAATACAAGAAAATATTCTGATAATTATATTTAAATATAATTATTTTCTTTTTTAATTCTCTGTATTTTATTTTCTGCATTTAAAATACTGTTTTGAGAAGAGATCCATAATCTTGACTAACAAGGCGATCCATGACACAAAAAAAAGGTTAAGCCTGTATGTCCTTCCATTCTCTCCAAAGAGCAAATGCAGAGGACTAGTGCCTTTATACAGTGCCTCTAGTGAACAATCTCAGAGGATGAAGCAGAGCCAGTGTAGTTAAAAGAGAAATGGATTTAGTCAGAGAACTTAGATCACAGTCTCCCTTTCACACTGGGCATCTCAATTGCTTTCTCTTGACCTCAGTTTCCTCATCTCTAAAATGAGAAGGTTGGACTAGATTTCCCTCAAGGAATTTTCCTCTTCTGAACATCATGATTACATAAGGAAAGAAAGGCTTATGTGGATATGTGTGTTTCACAGGAGAATAACAGGATTCAGGGAATTCTAATTAACCTATTAATAAGATGCAACTTTGTAAACCATTTCCCAAACCTGCTCTTATTCCTTGAGATACAAGCAGTGATATAAGGAACACATGAATTTCTGCCAAGATTGTCATGTAATCAGGAGGTCTGGGCCCCAGCTTTCCCATTCCTACTCTAGCAAAACTAATAAGTTCATAACAGATTGAGTAATGAGCAAGAAATAAAATGATAAAAGTTCATGAGTTGGAGAGCAATAGGAAAAGAAGACTCTAAGAAAGTAAGCTCCAGCAAGAACAGAGAAAGAATGTATAGCCCAGTGATGGGCAAACTACAGCCCACGGGCCAGATGCAGCCCCCTGAAATGTTCTCTCCAGCCTCCCAACATTATTCCTAATCTGATGAATGTAATGAGTAGGATACAATACAATGAAGCTTCAAAAGAGTTGCCTTAGAAACAGACTGACAGATGAGCATTTCCTTTCCTTTGGCCCCCTCTTTAAAAAGTTTGCCCATCACTCGATAGCCTATAAAGTTCTCTGCTGGCAACCAGAAAGAGTGAGAGCTCTTTGGGAAAGTTCTAACGTAGCCAGAAAGGCTCTCAGTGTGGACCTTTGAAACTCCTCAGAGAAGCTTGAGGCACTGACTAAAACTATCAAGACCAGGTCATTGTCCCAATGTTTTGGCAAAAATAGCCCTGGATCAGCATCTCAGAGGTCCCTAATACTGTTCTGAAATACAAGAAAGGGCCTTGAAAATCCAGTACTCTGAAACTCAGAGACCTTAGGGGGACCAAAGATTGGGATAGAGAGGTCAACACAGACCCAGTGTATGACTAAGAAGAGATGACCATTCCACGCAGCAGGGCAGCAGAAAGTAGAGCTTGTTCCTATCACTAAATTCCAATGTAGGAACTAAAGCTAGTTAGATGAGTAAATCAAAGAAACCCATATCCAGAATTAAACTTGATTACAACTCTAAAACCACAATTTTAAGGGAAATGGATTTTCCTCAAGGGATAAATGACTATCAAGGAAAAAATTAAGCAAGAGATAAAAAATTAAATAAAATCTTGAGGAAAGAAATGATAAGAAAATAAGTATCAAAAAACAAAATGGTAAAACATACACAAGAAAAGGATATCTTGAAAACAATGATAATAGCTAATATTTATACATTGCTTTAAGGTCTGATAACTCATTTGATCCTCACAACAGCTCTGTGAGGTAAATGCTATTATTATTCCAATTTCATAAACGAGAAAACAGATTTGTAGAAAGTTAAGTGACTTGCCTAGTGTCACCAAGCAGGATTTGAACTTAAATCTTCCTGACCCCAAGTCTTGGGTTCTCTACACTGTGTCATGATGACTCAATGAGACAAGAAATATTAAAGACAAAATCAAAAGTTTTGAAAAATGTAAGGTGTAAGTAGAAAAAACTTATCTTGAAAATAAGACAAGAGAAAGTTTAAGAATCATTATACTCCCTATAAAGCATGATTTTAAAAAAGCCTGGACAATATATTTCAAAAAATCATAAAACTGACCAGACATATTATAAATAGAGAGAAAAGTAAAACTAGAAAGAATCCATTAATCACTTCCTAAAGGAACTCCAAAAAAAGCAGCAGAAATATCAGTCAAAATCCAGAGTTCTGGGCAGCTGGGTAGCTCAGTGGATTGAGAGCCAGGCCTAGAGATGGGAGGTCCTAGGTTCAAATCTGGCCTCAGACAGTTCCCAGCTGTGTGACCCTGGGCAAGTCACTTGACCCCCATTGCCTACCCTTACCACTCTTCCACCTATAAGTCAATACACAGAAGTTAAGGGTTTAAAATAAAAAAAAAAGTTTAAAAATAATCCAGAGTTCTCATGTCAAAGAAAAAAATTCTTCAAACATCCAGACAGAACCAGTTCCAGTACCAAGGAACTAAAATTAGGATCACATAAGATTTAGCAATTTCTCCCACAGGAGAAGGGATCTTGGACTACAGTCTTCTAAAAGATCAAAGACAGAGCCTTACAACTAACTTACCCTACAAAGTTGAATAAAACTCTATAGGGAAAAAAATAGAACATTAATAGAAGATAGAATTTAAAAGTATTTCTCATGAAAAGACCAGAGCTACATAGGAACTTTGAAATGCAAATACAAAATTTTAGACAAACTTAGGAAGGGAAATTTATTGAGCAATTGGATGGAGCTTTAAGATGGTGGTGTCCTAATATTTTAATAGAGGAGGAAGAAAGAATTGTCATTTTATAACCTTAATATTTTGTTTGTTTGTTTGTTTTTTAAACCCTTAACTTCTGTGTATTGGCTCCTAGGTGGAAGAGTGGTTAAGGGTGGGCAATGGGGATCAAGTGACTTGCCCAGGGTCACACAGCTGGGAAATATCTGAGGCCGAATTTGAAACTAGGACTCTGATATCTCTAGACCTGACTCTCAATCCACTGAGCTACCCAGCTGCCCCCTAACCTTAATATTTTTGAAGTCTATTGAGTGAAGTAAATAAGAAAAACAGAGGAACTAGGGCTGAATTGATTTTCTTTTGAGGGTTTTAAAAGAGAAAAAGAGAAGGGAGAATAAAAGAATAGTTGCATGAAACTGAAGATGTGTATACAATTTGCCATTTCTCATAAATTGGGAGTATGAAAAGAATAAAAACGAAAGGATATTATTATGAATCTATTTCCTGGAAGGCACTATGCTGAGATTAGAAAAGCAATATTTGATCCCAAAGTCTTAATTTGTGTGCAAATGAATATATCATGTATTTAGTGGTAAATACATATTAGTGTCCATGGTAAATGCTGCCCCAATTCAATCTCTGTGGATCCTTGCATCAAGATCCTTGAGTGTTATAACTGCATTTGCTTTGCTGGCCTATCCTGGCCAAACTGATAACTAGGATTGACTTGCAGACCTGGAATATTTCACCTTAATGAATTACTGGGATTAGAATCAGATTCCCAGTTAACTGTTATTTGTATACATCTGGGATTTAAACATAAAAATTCATTGCTTTGGCCTTCCATAGTTGGGTTTTATACGCTTAGATGCTATAGATGTCCATTTTAGAAGATCAAAGAACTTAACAGTGAAGGAGGCTGTTAAATAATAAAATGTTGTAAGCACATTCATTGAATCCATTTCAGTGCAGGGATCTTTTGTCCAAATGACAGTGCAAATATGGTTATTCTAAACCTAATACTTAAGCTCGCATTGCCATTTATTTTGCATCCAGGATTCCAACAGCTTTGAAGTTATTGTGGGATGGGAGGAAGAACCTAACCTGCTAAAGAAAATGCAGAGCTTTTTACTCTTTGACTACAGAATGTCAAGAATACTAAAAGTGTATATTTCTCTCTGCTTATTCGCAGCATGCTAAAGAGAGAGAACATAGAATTCCAATTGAATCTCATTTTTTTACACAAAAAACTAAGCTAAAGAAAGTTGTTACAGGAAATTTTGCTGACCATTTAAAAAGATTAAATAATATAATAATATAACGAGTGCATTTTTCTTTTCAGAAGCATTTCACTGTGCCAAAACAACAAATTAAATGCATTATATAAGAAGAGAGAATCATTGTATTACATCAACCAACATGGATATGATGTAATTATTTTAGGGAAGTCTATTCTTTTTTAACACATCACTCAAGATTTATGGTTTGGTAAGATTTAAAAAAACTCTAATGTTGAATTTTCATTTTCATTTTATTCCACCCAATCAAATATTAATGACATAACATGCTCCACCAAATGTACCCAAAGAATACATTTCAGTCAAATGTATCCTTTCAGCAAAAATACTCCAATTAACAAATTAATGAATTATCTTTTGTTTTCTTTCAAAGGATCAAACTGATGGTTTATTCTTTACATTGTAAAGCATTGTGCCTAGAACATTGGTTAATAAATTATACCAAATTTGCATTTCACAAAGCTAGTATTTCACACCAGGGAGTCAAACTTAGACACCACTTTCATGTGGAAAGGTCTCTGATATAGGCATAAATCATGAATTTAACATTTGGTCTTTGGAACTTAAATATAAACAGAATAAATGATTTTGCTATCATTCTCTAACTTTGCCAACTCAGAAGAATAAAACCTGAAACTAGAGGTCACCATTTTTTTTCTTTTAATTGAATTCAACTTTACTTGTCTTTATTGAATTTAGCTTAACTTTTCTTTTAAATGAAATTAACCAGAATTGAAATATTTGTATAGGGAATAAGAGCAGAAAAAACAAGTGTTTTGATGGTTTGTTTCACTAATTAATTTGGTTTTATGTTGTTAGAACACCAATAGAAAGTTAAATATTCTCTTAAAACATTGGTTGGGATGCTTTTTTAAAAAAATTGAACTGATTGATTTGGGAATACTTTTTAGTATCACATAAATGACTAATTTCCTCAGCAGGAAACATCAGTCTTGACCTCTACTCTGAGATACTCTTTGGTATTTCAGTTGATTTACTAGATAAAATATTTCTCCCTGAATGTCTTACCCACAACTGAAACTTATCTTATCTAAATTTATTCCTCTCCTAATCTCTCTTTTTCTTTTCATAAGATAACTTAAACCTACTCCACAAGCCAAACTGTGACAAGGGCCTTCCTCTTCCTCATTCTCTTTTTCCACAATGTTTCTCATGTCAGTCCTCTTTTTTTCTACTCCCACAATAATCACCCTGGTCCAGATAGTCATTGTGACTTCTCTGGGTTCTAACAGCCTCTCTCCTGTCTCTAATACCTCTTATTTCTAATCCAAAATTGACTATAATACTCAATTAATTTAATCTTTCTAATCTTCCTACTACTTGAAAATCTATGGCTGCTGAAACATGGGTTAACATTGGCTATAAAGTGCACTTAAGGTCTTCACCAATTTGGCTTCAATCAAGATGTAGTTGAGAGACATGATATAAGATTCTTTGATGGCAAGGATTTTTCTATTTTGTCTTTATATCCCTAATGCCTGGTACCAAATCGGCTTAGTATACACCCTTCTATCTAGACAGATATGTAAGAAAAAAGGAGGGCATGCTATAGCGGAAAAAGTAGAAGATTGGGCAAAGTGCTTAATTTCTATTTGCCTCAGTTTCTTCATATATAATATAAAAAATTTGGACCACATAGGAAATGCAGTCCTTTCAGACTATAAATATATGATCCTATGAAAGTAAGAGTTAAAACATATCTCCATGTCAGTGCTGGGAGAGGAAAGGGAAGGGAGGAACATCATATAACTTGGGAAAACTTGTTATTATATGTAATTAGTAAACATGTATATATGAAACAAAAACAAAACAAAATACCTCAACTAGTCATCTTTTACTTGCTTAAGGGGTTGTGGGTTTGGACATATTGTATATAAATTAGCATAAAACTAGCTCCCCCTTCTTGGATAGTGCTCACCTTCCTTCCCTCCTCTTCTTCTTTTGGCCAGTCCTGAGGATATGACTCTCGCTTTGGCAAAAATTCCATCCGCCCCTCACTAAGGAGCAAAGGAGTTATCACAGAAAGATAAATGAATCCATCTGAAGAGCCCCCTGGTTACCAAATGTCTTTCTTTTACTGTCATAGTTTTAACTCATTTATCCCCAAGAAGAGTAGGAGAAGGGAGATCCTAAGGTTTGAGTTCACAAAGATTGGGGAGCTTATTAAAATATGAAAATTAATTCGACTCTCTTACAACTCTTGAGCCTCTAGACAAGACTAGATCATTAAAAACTTTTTTTATTGATTAATTAATTTGGAATATTTTTCCATAGTTACATGATTCACGTTCTTTCCCTTCCACCCTCAGAGCTGATGAGCAATTCCACGGGGTTTTACATGTATCATTGTTCAAAACCTATTTCCATATCATTAATATTTGCATTAGAGTGATCATTCAAAGGACAAGACTAGATCATAAGGATTTTGGAAGACCCAAAGCTTCTATAAAGAAATATTTTCACCCATATAGGCAAGCCATCAGAGCTCCCTTTCTCTGGCTTCCCTTTTGTGTGTATAGAACAATAAGGCATGTAGAAATAGTCATGATTGATGAGACTTTATCCAGTCTCATTTGGAATAAATGGACCAAAATATATATGAAACTTGAAAGAACAGTAGATATTTGAGTTGAACATCTAACCTTTTGGCTAGGAAAAGGATAGGGGAAGAGAGATTTGAGATCTGCCTGATTTTTTTTTTTTTTTGTCAGAGGAAGTTCAACACTAACCCCAAATCCTTTAGTTTTTGCTTCATTCTCTCTTATCTGGCAGAAAAAGAAGAATTTTAGAAGACAACAATGAGAGGTCCTGAACTGGGCATGTACTTCTTTCTCTATAACCTGCCTTTTACTGACTTCATCTGTTCCTATGTTTAATTATTAATGTTTAATCATCATCTCTATGCAGATCACTCTCAGATCTACATACCCAGACAAAACCTCTCCCATGAATGTCAATCTTATATCACTAACTTCATACTGGAAATCCCAAAGTAGATGTTCTGAAACATCTTAAACTCAACCTGTTCTAAAATAGGATTTATAATCTTTCCTCCAAAACCCATTCCTCTTCCAAACTTCCCTATTTCTCTCAAAGGCATTGCTTTTCTTGCTTCATGTCATCTTCAAAGACTCTCTCTCTCCATATCTCCTGTTGTTGATTCTACCTCCGCAGCATGTTCTTCATCAGACACTTTATCTCATACACCTTAGTTCAGATGCTTCTCAAATTCAAAATAGATGATTATGATTAGTTCCCAAATGGTCTTCTTCCACCACTCCAATTCATCTTCAATAAGGCTGCTATGGTGATTTTTCAGAGACAGCGAGGTAATGTAGTAGGCAGAGTGGTGGACTTTGAATCAGGAAGACCTACATTTAAATTCTAGCTCAGTAACTTAGTATGTGTGTGACTGGACAAGTATTTAACCTCTCTCAGTCCTCAGTTTCTTCATATGAAAAATAGAGGTAATAATAGCCCCAGTTTCATACAGGGTTATTGGGAAGATTATTAAATAATATATGTAAAATATAAAACTTATAAGTGCTATATAAATGTTAGGCATAACATAATAATAATGATGATGATGATGATGATGATGATGATGATGATGATGATGATGATGATGACGATGATAACAGGAGGCAACCAGAAAGCTCAGTGGATTGAGAGAAAAGCCTGAAGATCGGACATCCTGGGCTCAAATCTAGCCTCAAATACTTCCTACCTGTATGACTCTGGGCAAGTCATTTAATCCCCATTGCTAGCTCAGTGATGGTGAACCTTTTAGAGATGGAGAGTTGGGCCCTGCCTCCAACCCACTCCCCAGACAAAGTGCCTGCCCCTCCCCTCCCATCAAGTACCAGGTGCAACCTGCCTCCAGCTCTTACCCCACACAGGGTAAGAAATAAACAGCTCCCATTGGGCTGCTGGATGGAGGGGCGGCTGAAGTGAGGAATGGCTTCAATGTAGAGAGAGGAGGGGAGTGGCCCGAGCACTCCATTCACCTCTAGCTCTGCCACCTGTGAGCCACCCACCTTACCTTCTGTGCACTCCCATTGGGTTGCTGGGCAGAGGGGTGGAGGAGGTGAAAAATGTCCTCAGGCATGGTGGAGAGGGGGAGAGGAGTAGCTCTGCCTTTCTAGTAATGAACTCTGGGTGGATGGGTGGGGGAAGCCATGTGCTCAGTATGCCATCTTTGGCACCTGTGCCACAGATTCGCCATCACTGGCCTAGCCCTTATTGCTTTTCTGCCTGGAAAATAATATGTAGTATTGATTCTATGATGAAAGGTAAAGGTTTAAAAACAATAATAATGATAACAACAATAATGATGAAACTACTACTACTACTACTACTACTACTACTACTACTAAAATATTTTTTTCTTAAGTGAATAATTGACCATGTCATTCTCCTACTCAAAAAACCTCCAGTGGTTCTCTAGATTGTCTCTAGGATCAAACAATAATTCTTCTATTTGGCTTTTAAAGCTATTCGCATCTTAAATGATCTCTCTAGACTCACTTCATTATATATTAAATTCCTTCCCATTCTTTGGGATTCTATCTAACTGTCCTCCATATTCCTTATAGATGACATTCTATCTCCTCCATACCTGAAATATCCTGCTCAACTCACACTCCTAGAATCCCTCTCTTCTTTAAAGACACAGCTTAGGTGTCAATTTCTAGAAAAAAATCTTTATCAATTTCTCCCAACATCTTTCACTTTGTTTTTTAAAATCATCTTATATTTATTATGTATATATTTATAGCTACACATGTGATCTCTGGAAATGAAATATAAGCTCCTAGAGAGCAAGGATTATTTCATTCTTTGCATTTGTATTGCCAGGACATGGGAGGTGTTTTAGCATTAATAAATGCTTACTGATTGATTAATAGAACACAGAAAACAAAAAGGAGTAACAAAGTAGGGGACAGGTCTCTAAAGGATGGTTGGTTTATGACCAGGAGAAGAAAGGCCTCTTTTACTAATCTCTCCTTGCCATTTTCTGAAATTATCAAATAAATATTCAATGATTTAAAGGCTCTGTGAGATGATCCGTATAACATTACTCAACATATTAACTACTTAAGTTCTTCAACCCTATCAACTTTATCAATGAAGAAACTGAGGTCTAGAAAATGTCACTAGTTTAAGCTAATGAAAATATTTTTGCTTAGTTTCTTTTAAGTAAGTTTTAAGTAGATAAAAAGCATATATGAGAGGAAGTTTTCCTGTTTGATTTACACTTGACTTAAATTTTATATTCCATTACAAATGATTAGTTCTGAAAGAAAAAAATTATCAAAATAGTCAAGACCCAAAGGCCCAAATAATCTAACAAATTAAGTTGGCTCTCCTTTTGAAAAAAAAAATTTCCTCCACTTTCATTTTTACTCTGCTTGATCTGGATCATACAGAGGCTCTCTGGAATGTGGAATGGGCTTAAGGATGGATTCTGTGTGAGTAATGCAGACAGTTTTGAGGGTGTCTGTGGCCAAGCAGTGCTGATCATTTGGAATGAATTTGCTCTCAAATGCATGCTCAGCTTCTATAGGCTGTCTTCCCAAGGATGCTTCAGCGGTGGTGTTCAGCCACAAGGGCTTACATCATTTTATATTTCTGGCTGCTTAGGAAGAAATGTAGTATTAAATGTAACCAGACTACCACATTTTAAGGAAGCATCCAAACTTAAACAAGAACAAGAAAACCTGTCCATTCTTATCATAACTCTCCTCCCCTCAAAAACCAAACCATAACAATAGAAAAAAAAATGCAAAAAACTCTTGTCTCCAAACACATCTGGAATGCCTGAATTTTTGACACATGCTTAGAAAATGAGAGTCTTTGAGGATATCTAACCAATCACTGCAATTAAATAATAAATGCCTCTACTGGTTTACCTGACATAGAGAGAAGGAAGATAAGATTCTGAATTCACTACAGCCGGAGTCACTTAAAAAATTTCCTATCTTGAGTATGTTATTTAAACTTTTCCTACATATCAATTAGTTTGAAATAATAAGTCTTTAGGCTATCCATTAATTGCTGCACTGTAGACATGATCTGTATTTAAAATTATGCGATGAAAATTAAGCTGAAGCACTAAGGAGCCTTGGCTAACAGGCAAGATTTCTTCAGCCCTTCAGAGAAGAAAAAGGAGATAATGGGGACATTGAATACACAAGAGGCTCTTTTCTAGTTTATCATTTGCCAATGTTAGATGTTATAACAGATTACTCCAGCTGCAAGCTCTTATTCATACGCATTTAAGTTTTCATTTTGAATTCTTACTGTATTTGGTCATGCTGAGGCAGAAAAAATGACTGTCGTCCAAAGAGAAACTTATTATAAGTAAAATTAAAACAACCTGTCTTCCTAGTTAACCTTATTCATCCCTCCCTTTTTTTTTTAATAGAAAATCATCAAAACTCTATAAGGATGTGGATGTGTTTGGGGTGAGGGAGATTTGGAAAGGGGGAAAGAAAAAGATAGGAACAGTTTTCTCCCCACTGCTGCTTTCATTTTAGGAAGCCAAGATGGCTCTATTGGAGAGAATATGATCCATCGGGAAGGAGAATTCATCTTCGACTCTGTTTCTAGCTCAGTGCTTCTGCTGCTCTGGAAACTTCACGCTGTTCTCTCTTCTCTTGCTCTCTTTGTAATAAAGGCATTAGAAGGACATGATAAAATATTTGCCTTCTGCATGGGGCTGTTGCTGGCTGCCTGATTCCCTTACTCACCAGCACCCCAGTTTGTCCTGGTCCAAATGGTTTTCCCTTGCTTAGTGGCAGTGTTAACAGCAGAAAGCTGCAGAATCCACATATACTGGAGGAAAAGAAATAAGTTTCTTTAAACAACATTCCTGGCAAGAGCGAGAGAAGCAGGAGGGTGAGGGTAGCTTAACATTTTGTCATTAAAGTGTCTCTGGGTGTGACGTTTTTCACACCTTTGCTTCCTGGGAAAGCTCCTGTTTACTTCTGTGCCTGTTTACGGCTTCCTCTGTTCTACTTTTCTCCTGTTTCTTGTTTATGTTCAATTATGATAAACAATTCTGACCGCAGTTGTCTGGCAGAGTAGATTATGGAAACTCACACCCTCTAGTGTTGATAAGACACATTTGAAAATATTGTCAGAAGATCCCTTTAAATGGGATCATAGATTCAAAGCTGGGACTTTAGAGGGCAACCAATCTAACCTCCTTATTTTAGAGGTAAGGAAACTGAGGCATATAAAGGTTGAGTCTTATCCAAGGTCTCAGATAGGTAGCAAGTGACAGAAGGAGGATTTGAGCTCCAGTTTTGGACTCTAAAGTCAGTATCTCCAGTGCACCATGATGCCTCAAAAAGAAAAGATAGAAAGAACTTAATAAATGCTTAGTGACTGAATGTGGTTGAAAATGTGAGAGGCAGAGAAGCGATTTTGATAGAGTGTTAGCTTTTGACTCAAAAAGACCTGGATTCAAGCCCAACTCTGACACACACACAAGCAGCTTTGTAATCACTGAAATCATTTAACCTCTTGGGTAAGTTCCTGGCCCCAAGAAACTCTGCAAGATTATAAATTTGGAGGGTGTTTCCACAATGATGAAATCATAGGTAAAGACATCCTCTATTCCCCAAAAATATTGTCAAGGAAAACGTATACTTTAGGGAAGTGGTAAAGTAATGTAGCCTTTAATTTCTAAAATACATAATAATTATTCAACACAATACTAAGCTTGATTCTTCCTTTCCCAAATAATATGTTGTTAAAGTAACCTATGGAATATGGATAAAAGAAGATTCTCTTAAGAAATCTTAGAGAAGTCATAGACTGCGAGCATTAATGACAAACATCTATGGTGGCTATGTGCCAAACACTGGCGCAGCTGGAAAAAGCTGTCACTGTCCTCAGTTTTTGTGTGCATAAAACAGTTAACATTAGGGGGCAGCTAAGTGGCTCAGTGGTTTGAGAGTCAGGCCTGGGTTTGAAATCTGGCCTTAGACACTTCCTAGCTGTGTGACCCTGGGCAAGTCACTTAACCCCCATTGCCTAGCCCTTACCACTCTTCTACCTTAGAACCAATACCAGTATTGATAGTCTAAGACGGAAGGTAAAGGTTTAAAAAAAAAGTTGCCTTTAGTACTGAGATGAAAGGAGATCAATAATAGACCACATGGCTATATGGAAAAATTGATACTCATATGATTAAAGAATTAGTGGTAATGAAAATAACACTAATACTACTACTAATAATAATAGCTAGTGTTTATGTAACACTACATGTTTCAGGCATTGTGCTAAATGTTTTATAAGTATTGTATAATTTGGTCCTCATCACGACCTTGGGAGGTATATGTTAGTATTATCTTTATTTTATAATTGAAGAAACTGAGGCAAAGAGACGTTAAACTATTTGCCCAAGGTTGCATAGCTATTTTTTTGGTCACAGCAATTAGCAATTCCTTTAGACTCTTCAATAAGGAAGAAATGTGTTGTGATCTCCAGTGGTGGTAGAAATACCCATACTGCTTCAATTTTTTTAAATACTGAAAAAAGTGTTGACCTTAGGTGGTTTGAACCAGATAGTGGCCGAAGTCCTTTTCAGTTCTGGTATGTTTTGAGTCCATGAAAAGAGTAAAATTTTAGTTGGGTTGTAAAAAAGTAAGAAATGGGAAGACAGACATAGGGGGAAAGACCAAGGAAACTGTACAAGCAGTCCCATTATTTACCCCAATCCTTAGGCATCAGCTCCTTTACACCAAAGGCCTATAGAATCTAGAGCTGGGAGAAATCTTAAGAGATCAGCCCAACAAAAGGTCAGAGAGGAGGAATCATTTGCTCAAGTGACATTATGTAGGGGAGGATTCCAAACTCTTTTCTTTTCTAACTCTGTGATTGGTGTTTTTTACTATGTAGCAGCATTTAAAGTGAATGTATTGGTATTGGCAGAAAAAGGATACTAATGAATGTGCTAGGTTGCTTAGTGTTAAATCTTGGATTGCATAAAAGCTAACAATTATTATCTTTAAGGTCCCTTAAGCAGGTAGATGGTCCAATGGGGAGAGTGGTGAGCCCAGGTTCTGAAAGATCTGAAATCAAATCAGCTTCAGACACTTATTAGCTGTGTGACTCTCAGCAACTCACATAACCTTTGTCTGCCTCAGTTTCCTTATCTGCAAAATTGGGATGACAAGAGCACCTACTTTTGGGGTCTTTATGAGGACCAAATAAGATATTTATAAAGTGTTTAGCATGGTCTCTGGCATATAGTAGGTGTTTAATAAATATTTTACTCCATGTACTTTCAAAGAGTTGTAGCATTTCAAATTGGGGTTGGTCAGATCATCTAGTCCCTCACTTTAATACTTCTGTGAGCTATGCTAGCTTTGGTAACTTAGGTATTCTCTCCAACGATGCTGATCAGAACCATCCTGTGACTCGAGCGATGGTCCTTGAGAGTGGCTCTCTCTTGAAGTTCCATCCCCTTGCTAAATGCCACAGATTTAATTTTAGGAAAGCCACGTCAACATCCCATACCTCTTGATTCCCGGTCTTAGAATTTCCTCTTCATCATACTTTCTATGCTTTCTAAGTGGGAAACACCGACACATTAGTGTAGGTCAGTAAATATTAAATGATAAGAGGCATTGTTATTTTCAATCTGTGGTTTCTGCTACCTCCTGGGAACTTTCAGTTATCAGGAATAAAAAGGAGCCTAACCATCAGGCAATCACTTTAATGAATAAATAGTCAGAGCCTGTTAAATACTGATAACTGCTACTGTCTTAGAAAGGTTTAGTTTAGCCCTTGCTCAAGTCCCAGAGACAGTGTTCCTGAGAGGAGCTACAGCTGAAATAGCAGAGCTGGGTTGTGAAACCAGGTTTTCGGATTCTACATTAGTGTCTTTCTTACTATATATGGCATATGTTGTTTCTAGCAGTGAGGGAAAAGATCTACCCATGCATTTCATAAATATTAATCAAGCATTTTGCTAAGGGCTAGTGATACCAAAAAAGGCAAAAGACAGTCTCTGCCTTCAAGGACTTTAAAATCTAATGGGGAAGACTCCATGTGAACAAATATATACCAGGCAATTTATATTTATATATATATATATATATATATATATATATATATGATAAATAGGAAATAAGAAAGAGCAATAGGAGTATTTACTATCCACTTTGTATAGGGAAACACTGACCTAATTTGAATATAGAGGACAGAATAAAAGTAAATTGACTTATAGAGTTGGTGATGGACTAAAGTTGGTGATGGGAGAGGATAGAACAGCAGATTCTTCCATTGATAATTGGAAGAAAGATGTTAAGAGAACAAGGTCAAAGAATCTTTATATGCTACCTTCATTTCTAGAAATATTCCCATTTATGATTATTTAGGCTGTGGGCTCACTAAAATGAAGTGTGTTTTTAGAACTAGGTTTGGAATCTGGAAGATCAAATCAACTTGTCTCTGAAACTTCCTGACTATGTTAGCTGGATTAAGCCACAATTTCTTTGTCTCAGGCATTTCCCTAAGACTTTCTACTGAGTTACTGATGTGATGCCATTTATAGCAGGAAGAATGCTGATTTGGAGTTAGAAAAGCTGGTTTTATATCTTAGCTATGCTACTTGAGCTGTGTCTCCTCTCAAGAACACTGCCTGATGTGACCTTGAGCAAGTGGTTAAACCTTTCTTAGACTCACTTTTGTTATTTGAGTCAGATGAACTGAAAGCTACAACCGGATCTGAAGTTGGGAAAGAAAGTTGTTTGAGTCCAGGCTGGGACTCTTAATAGCTGAGTGACCCTGGACAAGTAATTTAATCTTTTAGAAATGGTTTTTTTTATGTCTGTATAGTGGTGAAGATAACACTTGTATTTTTTACCTCAAAGTAAAAAAATGCTTTGAAAATTCACAAAATATTATCCCAAAGTGAGTTATTATTATCTTAAAGAAAAAAAAGCTAGACTGGATGATCTCTGAAGTCTAAAATCCAGCTTTAAATCCTATAATCCTATGAAAGCAGTAGGGATTTCAGTTACACACAACAAAGAGTTTCTTGGTTAACAAGAAATAGGTTATGCCATCTATATTCCTATGAATAATAAACCACCTCTGTTGTAGGTGGTTTAAACATTTGCCTGTTGCAGTGAGGTGAATGGGATTTTTCTCTCTTCTCCCACCCCCAACTATCTAACACCAAGAGTCCCTCCTTCTCAGTCCTAGGAGTCTGTACATCTCTGTTTTATGAATGTGTTTGGAATGTGATTGAATAGGAATTTTCCATGTGTATCTGCCTTTATTTGAAAAGTGCGTTTATTTATTCTGCTGCACAGGTAGAAAAGGCAATGCTCCAGAATGTTTATGAGTCTCTTTGTTTCAGTTTAGTAGTCTAGAATGCTAAAATGATTAGATATGACCTAGGGGATCCATTAGCATCCATAATGATAGGTTTGATCTTAAGGAAAGGAAAACACTATAGGCGTTAGGAGACACTAAATGGAGATGTGGAATACGCTTGTCTCAAAATGCTGAACCCAAGGTAAGGGTTATTGTTTTAGGGAAAAGAAATCCACAAAACCAGAGGCCCACTAGGTGACTATGATTGTCATTGTCTCCACTACCATAGTCATATAATGTGACTCCAACAGAGAAAACTATGATTATGAGAAGGTGTTACTATGCAGGCTAATTGCTTCTCAGTTCTGTAGCAAATCTCTCTCAGGATGAATTTAAACACCATAAGCATGAACGAATCTCTGATCTGACATTTAAATTCTGATTTAAAATATAATCTTGCTGTGAAGAGGTAGGAATTATACAGGAGAGGCAAGGCAAGGCGTTGACAAGTTAAGAGTGTGCTCAGAGAAGGAAGCCTGGGCCAGTGATTGGACTTGAAAGCCAGCCAATAAAAGGCTGTTTAATTGCTTAATTGCAAAACCTGATGGGCTTTGCTCAGTCCTCATCTTTCTTAACCTCAGGAGAGTCCTGACACCTTTGACATTTCCCTACTCCTGCATATTCTCACCTCCCTCATTTTGGAAAACTGCTCTTTACTGAGTTTTCTCTAATCCAGCCAAGTCAAATCAAACAAGTATTTAAGTGCTTGCTACATACCAGCCACTGTGGTACTTGTCCGACTATTCCTTTCCAATCTCGTTTGCTAAATCATTATCTGTATATGTCCCATCCTAACCATAAGTGTCCCAGAAGGCTCTGTCCTAGGCCCTCTTCTATTTTATTTTTTAACATTCTCTCTGTCTTTGTCTCTCTCATCTCATCAATTCCTATAGGTTCTATTTTAATTTCTATACAGATTATTCCCGAATTGCACATCTAACCCCCAGTTTCACTCTTGAAATATAGACTCGCATCACCATCTGCCTGTTGGTCATTGCCACCTAACTGTTTCAAAGGTCTTTAGCAGCTTGTCATTTAAAGCCTTATTCTATGCCATCTTTCTGGCACTATTACATATACTTTGTTTTATGCATTCTAATTCACCAAACTGGCCTACTTAACATATTATGAACTTGACACTCATTCATCCAATCTCCGTACTTTTGCACATGTCTGAAATTATGCCTAGAATGCACTCCCTCTTCATCTCAGCCTCTTGTAACTCCTGGCTTCCTTCAAAGTACACTTCCTATAGAAAGCTGCTTCTGATTTTCCTAGTTGTTAGCACTCACTCCCACCTCCTTTAATCTTATACATATTTATCAGTTTATATATTACATTCCCCCCCACCTCCAAGAGGGTAAGCTGCTTAAGACCAAGGTCCTACTTTTGCTTTTTATATACAAGTGTCATGCTAGGGCACTTATTAACACTCAGCTGGATTGAATTGACTGAAATAACCAGGGACATTTGTCCTACAGAATAGAGGGTATCTTACATCAAGGTATTTAGAATATGATCAGATGGAAAAAAATTAGACTTTATTTTTCTTGGCACTAAAGGATAGAATTAGAAGTAATGAGGCAAAGTTATGGAGGAGTAGATATTTGGGAAAACTCTTAAATAATTATGGTTGTCCAAAATGATAATGTGTTACTATTAGTGGTTGGAACGCCCATGAGGGAAGATCATCCAGTAGAGGACAGATTTATGTTTTTCCTTTCTGTATTTTTTGCACATTATTATCATCAAAGCAATTCCATGAATGAAACTTGTTATANGAGGAACTGAGGCAAGCAGGGTTAAGTGACTTGCCCAGAATAACACAGCTAATAAGCATCTGAGGTCAGATTTGAATTCAGTCTTCCTGATTCCAGGCCTGACACTCTATTCTGTGCAACCTAGGCAGGAGTCTGCATGGCCACAGAGCATTGGTCAAATCATCGCAGTGTCCTCTGAAGTATTGGCTATATGCATGAATCCTGAAAAAAAATCATGATTTTCTCAGTCTAGGGAACTCTTGGTGCAATAAAATGTATGACGATTAGAGAAGTTGCCTGAGGATACAGACATTGCAGTTTATTATGTATCAGATGTGGAATATGAAGTGGAGAAGTTCTTACTTTATGCCCTATACTCTCTCCACTACTGTGCTGCCTCTGTTAGATAGAGAATAGCATATTATCAGGAAAAAAAAATAAAATCAGGTCAATTAAAATTCAGCAAAAAATTAGGCACCTATTTATTTGTAGAGCACTTATAAGACGTTAGATATCCTGATAAGAGACTTTACATAACACACATGCCCTGGCTTCATACATTTTATCATCTAGGGAAAGATCTTTGATACAGAGAAAATTGCTATAATTTTAAACAATGAAAATAAAATTTTAAAACAGATCATAAAATCCTATTAGTTTGGCATCTTTATAAATTGACTCCAAGTCTATAATTGTTTCTCAATGCAACTCTCAACCTAATGGAACAGAGAGGAAGAACAGAAATTGAATCAGAGGACCTAAGTTCAAATTCTGTCTACCATGTGCTATTTATTTGATCTTGAGGGAAATCATTTTATCTCTGTGGGACTCAGTTTCCTCATTAAAAAAAAGACATGATTGGAGTAGAGGACTTCTAATTTCCTTCCCTAGTCTAAATTCATGATCCTCTAATCTTATATTGGTCATGATAGAAGTTGGCTAACATGAAGCCAATTTCCCAACAAATCATTATTCTGTGTACAAAAAGAATCCATTAAACAGCTAACTCCTGGCATCAATCTAAAGGATACCTAGTTAAAAGTACACTCAAAACAGTCAACAGTCTTATATGTTGAAATCAAACACCCTAGAAACACTAATAGAATGTTAACAAGTACTTGAACCAGGCAGCTCAGCAGAGCAGAGATATCAGCTCAGAACTGGCAGTGAAGCTGGATTAGACACAAAGTGGGCACTCAGAAGACATATGGACTTTGCTGTGTACATATATTTAGTACAGAATGCTTATTTGTTATGGAATCCCAGTAAAGAAATGTAGTTGACTTATGGTATGGAAATGAAAAAAAAGGGATTAAAGGAAACCTTGAGTAAGAAGTTATCTTGAACATACTGCGGACAATTATTTTTAATTACATAGTAATGAGGGGGCAGCTGGGTAGCTCAGTGGATTGAGAGCCAGATCTAGAGATGGGAGGTCCTAGGTTCCCAGCTGTGTGACCCTGGGCAAGTCACTTAAATTCCATTGCCTACCCCTTACCACTCTTCTGCTTTGGAGCCAATACACAGTATTGACTCCAAGATGGAAGGTAAGGGTTTAAAAATATATATAATAATGATATTTGTTGGGGAGGAAGAGCCCACAATAGAATCTTTTATTCTCACTGGAAAAAAATCCTTCAAGTTTTATGCATATGGAAAACACAGCTTGCAGTTGTTTATTTTTAAAATATGAATTACATATGTATATATTCATATTAATATTTATGTTCACAACATATATATACATATGTATGCACTTACACTGTAGATTATTAATCAAACCATGACAAAACATTGTTTCGTTTGTTTGAAAATGACCAAATAGACAATATTCAAACATTTTAAGGAATTCTTCTATGGAGAAAACACCACACTCTACATATTGAAAAAAGAACTCAGTAGACTGCTGATGGAAGAATATTGTCTTTATTTTTGATAATTATCATGATTGCTGAGCTTGCAATAAAGTAGAATAAGCTTGATCCAAGTGTAAATATTATGACATCATTTGTGCAAGCAAAGCACTTAAAATGGATGGTAGAGGGCTCATCATTTTTGTTGATAATATTCAGTCTAAGAAGTCTAGGCCAATTTTTTATTTTGGAGCTATAGCCGTGATGTTCTAGGTACTGAGAATACCTTATAAAGGAAGGAAGGGTTTTTAAATTGGGTATCTAGGGACCCATGAAAAGCCCATGGATAGATTTCAGGGAATCCATGAATTTGTAGGGAAAAAATTAACTTTTTATTTTCACTCACCTCTAACTGGAATTTAACATTTTCTTTAGTTATGAATGCAGACAACAAACCTCAGAGGCATTAGCAGTATTTGAGAGTCTTTCACCAATTGAAATTGTATTTTCCACATAACACTCTAGTTTTTGAAGATATCTTAAAATATCATTTATGTTCTTTACTTCCAAATAACTCAAGTTATTAGACCCACCATTGGACATTTTTTTAAACATTTTGATAACCATGTTCAAATATGTTTCCTTTATATTTCTGTAAATTTCCCTTCATGCCTTTGAAAACACTATTCTGAGAAAGGACTCCTCCAAATGGTGAAAGAAATCCAATATGATACAGACAAAAGTTAAGAATATCTCTGATAAGAGGGACTCCTTCCACTGATGTAGTTGAAGAATTACAACTAATTTGTATCATCTATAATGATTTGCTTGGTGGTCACATGGCTACTATGGCAGGATGAGAAATTAGCCAGGTCTTCTCACCTCTTAGGCCAACCCTCTAACTACTATACTACCATGGCTCTTTGATCTACTAAATATAGATATTCTGTCTTGACTTATTTTCTGGACTTTCAGTGCACTAAATAAAAATATAATGTAATTTAAGCAGAAAATTCATTTGGAAAACAGGTGCACACAGTCTTCATGCCATCCTCCCCTGTTCTGTGCTTTTTTCCTTATGCCTTTTCTCCTTTCTTCTTTTTCCCTTTCTTCTTCTTCCTACCTCTTAGGAACTGAAACAACCTTGAAGGTTCAGATCTCAAAGTGCTGAGTTGCAACTTATTAAGTGATGAATCAGCAATCGCAAAAAATTTTCAAGGTTGAATCAGGTTCCAGGAAAAGTGCTTAGACTTTTTCCCATGTCTACTTAAGTGAGTAGGAAGTTGCTATGGTAAGCATTTGGGTGAGAAGATTATTAGAGGCTACTCCTCCACATCAGTCAACAGGAAGCCATAAGGACTTGGCCTTGTTGTTTCTTCTCTCCTTGTTCTCATTCTTTCCTGTGATCTTTGAAAGGTCAAGAAAACACCAAATGTTTACAGAGTTTGTGGACATCTGAGCCTTGCGAGAAGCAAAGATTCCAGATAATTACTTGATTCAGCCTAGCAGTAGATCAATAGCAAGGCAGGGGTTTTGATAAGCAAGGAAACAATTTTGTCCATTTGCTATGCTGAATTCAGAAGTGAACTTTAAGTTTGAGTCTATTTTCCTCAGGGAGTGAGATTGTGCAGGGGATAGTGTTCCTCTAGTTTAGGAAATGTTTGTGTTTCTGCTTTTGCTTTTGGTCACATGATATCTGGGCATTAATCAAAGGTATTGATGACATTGAGAAGATATTAAATTGGCACATGGGAATATACTGGAATTGGGGTTGGAGATTGATGTCATTAAAGAAAACCCCTTAACTCCTTAGGGTTTATATCTAGAAATCTCTGGCATTAGACAAGGGATAGGAGAGAGGATGTAGTTAGTATTGTTCCAGGAACCCATTTTACTAGCAAATGTGAGTGTTATGGTAGAGATTACCTAAGTTTGCATAGTCTGTGGATGTATAACTGATCTCATTACTGTGGATATTCCTTCCCTTAATTCTTATCACAACCAATCCATTACTACTCATCTTATATTCTTGTCCATGATCCCCCAGAAAATCAGTCATGGTTTCTGTAATGGCTGAAATTCTGGAGAGACAGTATTTCTTAATTTTAGGTTAAATTATTAATCAATCACTCAAGAAAACTCAAGTAAGGCAATAGATTCCTTCCACAATATGAACAGGTACCTAAGAGAGCATGTGAGGTAAAAGAGAGTGCAAAAGCTCCTTTGTAGGCCAATATAAATCCCTTGTAACCTCACCACTCAGTCCCTCCCCAGACATCCCAAGGCATCTCTGATAGGTAAATAGCCAATGAGGAGGTGGATATAGAGATCCCAATCCCTCCTTATTACTTCCTCACAGGAAGAGGTGGGTCTTCAGGAAGCTGACAGGCCCTTTCCTCCCTGCCACATGGGTAAGTAACCATACTTCATAATATGGTGGTTAGATCTTGCTGACTTCATTTAATCTTTCAAGTGATTTCCTGCCCTTAATCATTTTATCCTTGAAAAATAACTTAACTAAAAGGAAGTCTCAACCCATTTTACAGCCTGTGGGAGAACCTGTTTTAACCTCAACTTGCAAGAGGGCAGGTGAAGTGGAAAAATTCACAATTCAATATTAATTTCCCATAGTTTCATACCACTGTCTTGGAGGGACTTCCTTTAAATCTCTTGACATTGTTTGGCAGATAATATAACCCTCTAAAATATTAAGATTTATGGAAAATCCATGGACTGAACTAGTTTTTAACCATACCACCCTTGTTTTCATTTTTAGCCCTGTAAAAATGATTAAGATAATATTGCTTTTGTGATCTTATTAACATAATTAAGCTGGTTATGCCAAATAGTCTTTTGTTGACAAAGTAGGTTCTTACTTTTATTTTTAGTATTCTGTTTCACTGTAACCTCCATGAGAGCTGGTAATCATAACTAAACTTTTTACCTTTCCACTGTCTAATTAATTTAATGCTCTAGACAGAGTAGTTGACCCATGTTTATTGAATTGAATTGAGTTTTCTGAGTGAAAGGGGAGGAGTTTTTGCTTCCCTAGAGAAGTTTTGAATAAAGAAAGACTGGGAGACAATGGAGAAGAAGATCTTCCATATCTGGAAAGGTATATGTCCTAGAGGGGTCTAGCCAGAGGTTAATTATAGAATTCATTGTCTGTTGTGTAATAAGGGAATAAAGCAAGTAGATGGGGTTTGTGGGTCCCTAAGTCAGTAGGTTAGAAAGGAGGGTACAGTAGTGGAGGTAATAGATTGAAGTGGTAGGAGAGATGTAAGGGAACGGCTGAGTTTAGGGAAATATAAGACATTGAAGTATAATGAGCAGCAAGGGGAGAGGATGAGGTAGTTGGGCAGGCAGCTGCAACAGGGAGACACAGACTGGGTACACAGGCTTGAGACAGAGGACACTAAAGGGAAACAGGCTTTCCTTTCAGGTAGGAGGGGCACTTCTACAGATAAAGGTTAGGGCCAGTCAGAAATGGTTTGAAACTAACTAGAGGGCTTTCTAGTCAGTTTCTCAAGCTCACAAAGACAGAGTCCCCAGGCTCCTCCCTGTCTGTGAAATAGACAGGCTTCTCAGAGGAAGTATAGAGATCACCACTTCCTCCAAGATGGATGCCTCCAACTCCCCTCAGGACCCAAAGAGAAACTATTCCTTTCTCTCCTTATCCCTCTTTTATCATTCAACCAATGATTTAGCAAAAGGTTTGATTAAATGACAACAGGGTTTATTAAGTTTCAGGGTTGAGTATAAAGGACAGAGGGATACAAGGTTTCTCTAACAACTGCCTAGGGAGAAGCTCCAGGTGGGGGAGGGACACAGGAATGGGAGACTGAGAAAGAGCCTGGTCTCACTCAGCCCAGGGAGGTTTTGTTGCCTTTAAGGTTAATTGTGGGAAGCCAATAAGAGAACAGATAAAAATCTGAGACTCATCTTTTGACCCCTTTTGTGATCCTTGTGATTTCTTGTTGAAAAGTATTGTGACCTTATTGAAAAGCTTTAAGTTCCTATCAAACCTGAATTTAAAGGGTTAACACTGTTAACACAGCAAGGAATGCTGCTGCTGCGCATCTGCAAAGTTTCAGGGAGTTTCTTTTGTGTGAAAGGAGTCTTAAATATATATATACATATATAACTCTGTGCTCCTGGAGCCAGAGCTGGAAGCATGAGGTAAAAGACAACTCCCTTGTCCTGTCCTTATTTCCTTATCAACTGAACTGTCCTTATCAGATTATCAGAAATGATAAAGAGATCTCCACAGTTAAGGAAGTTATACACAATGAATCAGGAGATAATTTGTATCAAGGGTAAGCCCTACTTATCTATGGGAAAAAACTAAGTCTTCAAAGTTTGATTGCTACCACCCAAATCCACCCTTCTCCCAAAACCCACAGGAAATTAGGAAAGGAAATGGGGATTGAAATAGGGAAGATCAGGGAGATCCAGAGGAATTAGCTAAGCTACAAAATCTCAAGAGAAAAGGCACAGATTCAAGGCCAGATTTCAGCCCAAAGACCGAGCTCAGTTGGCCCTTCCACTCTGTCCAAGCCTCTGGGATCAACTGCCCGTAGTCAGGGTTCTAAACCCTCTTAACTGCCAGAAATTCTGCAGTTAGCCTTTTGCAGGGTTGATTGCACCACTGCACTACAATTGTTTACAGAAAATTTGGAGGTTGCTCTTTATTCCTTCACTCATGTCCTTTGTTTATGACATTTCTTGCTATAATACATGGATCTAGTGATTTTGTCAAACTGACTACATAGAGTCCTTTCCCCTCCCCAGAAGATATGGTTCCCTTACTGAGAGAATATGTTACATACCTGTGGTCCCCCAGAGACTTCTATGACTCTACCTAGAATTTATCCAAAAGACTTATCTATTAAAGAAAAGATCTTTGCTTAGGAAGTCATTGACTGAAGGGAAGTTAGGAGGATTTCTCTCCTACTCCCACTTTCCCTGGTTGGGATGTGGAAATGGAACTGTTTGAGTCAAGGTCTCTATCCTTATCTTTTCTTAAATTTCTCCTAATCTTATAATAGAGATTAATATAGAGTAAGTCTAGAGAGATCAGATATTATAATCTTTAAAAACAGAATATCCAGCATTTTACATTTAAATAATTGGACTAAATATATTGATTTGTTGAAGAGATTATAATTGTCTAATTTTGTAGTTCATGATATTGGTGTGATTACTTTCTGCCTCCCCCTCCCCATTGGAAAGAGATTGGTTCTATGTTCTTTTGTTGCCATGCTCTATATTTTATTTGTGCATTTCCTACTTCCTTGGACTTTCAAAAACTAACACATTTCAATTAAATAGAATATGTATAAAGCATCTTTTTTGGGTAGTTTTCAAAAAATGAGTTTCCTCAAGTCAAATATGTATAATAAAGAGAATTCTGTTCAAATTTAAAGTCTTCAATATTTATTAATGTAAGTGATATCCTGATAATTTCTCTTTGCCTAGAAGATGGGGAAGTCTTGGATGCTGCATATGCCAGTAAGATGTCAAAATGTCTAGTGAAATGCCATGCTCCAAATGGCATCTAATCATTTAATTTAATCTTGCTATCTCTCTCCTCTCCTTTTCTTTTTCCTATTTTGTTTCCTTCTTAATAGGCAGAAAGGCTTTTAGCTTAGGTCTGAGGCAGCATAGGCAAATTTGACGGGGAGCTTTCCAATATTTTTTATGCCTCATAGTATCAGATTTTCTTCCCCTAGCAGTAGATCACACAGTCAGATAGTTTGAAAGGCCATTTTCAAAGGCATAGGAGTAAAACATGTTGGTTTTAGAGATGTCCTTAACAGCTTTGGCCGCCGTGATGTTGTAGACAATGAAATTCTCAGTGGCCTGATTCTTAGGCACACAGTAGTTGGGCCTGGTGCACCCAGTCCAAGTAGCCCTTCAGTTCTTCATTCTTCCTCTTCCTTGACTGGAGTAATTGGGCATTGCTTCAGAAGGACCTGGGACCTAGAGCCCAGGGTCTCCTCTGTTCTAATTCTTATAATTCAATAATTATAGTGAGCTCTTAGCTTGCAGCTTTGCCCTGGTCTTCCAACTAGCCTGACTTAATGGTCTAGACCTTCTATACAATACCCAGACTCACTGACTTGGGCAAAGATTTCCCATGTCCTTTCTTCACAATGCCCCTCTTTAGTACCTCGCACTCTCTGCACAACTCTTGGGCATTCACTATATTGATGCTGAACTTAGTTCATCACTGCAACTTAGAACTCTCAAAGGATCTCTTCAAGCCTCAGGCTCCCCAGTTCCAGTAGATAACTGGAATTATAGATATCAACTACTATACCAAATTCAATGTATATATAATTAAGAGAGCTGCCTAGATAATTGAGAAGTTAAGTAACTATTCATATCTATTATAACATAGCCAGGTTGTGTCAGAGGCAGAACTTGAATCCAGGTCATCCTGATTCTTTATCTAACCTCTTAATCTTACCTTCATAAAGCTTAATAATTAAATGTTGATATCAAAAAACAAGAAAATCCTAGTCAAATTGATTATAGTTGAGAAAACAATTCACTAAAGTACTAAAATTTACCAAGGACCTTTATTAAATCAATTTCAAATTTCCTACTTTAATGGTTAATAGGAAGATGAAAAATATAAAAAAAAGCAAGCTGATGTTAAGGTCCTTTTCAAAAAAATTCAAGAAGGATATATTACTACATATTTTCCAGTCTCCAGATTACCTACATTAAGATCTAAAAGAAGTATTTTTAACTTGAGGTCTGTAATTGTGGGAAAAAATGTCAAATGATTGGATTCCTTTTTAATCCTATGTGTTTTCTTCTAAACATTTGAAAATATTATTCTGAGAAGGAATCCATAGGTTCCACTAGACTGCCTAAAGTGTTTATGAAACAAAGATGGTTAAAAATCTTTGGACTAGAACAACTGAATGATAACAATTGCTATTCAGGATGAAATCCCTTAGGCACTGTGAAATCTTCATTCCTCAAGGAAAGACTGAATTAGGCTCACTAAATTGTATTTACTGAGACAGAAGATGGAAATAATATCTTTTAGAACCCCCACAAATTGGAGGAGGGGAAGAAGAAATATTTCTGGAAAACTGTTAACTAGAAAATGTAGGTAATCAGAACTTTTTTTTTCCCTGGGCAATTTAGAGTATAAGCACGTCAGTGTACATAGGTGACAATGAGATCATTTTATTTAATTTAATGTCATGGCTATCAGTGGCAGCTTTTGTCTCAAATGCTTTGAACATAAGTGGATCTAGAAACTCGGGAGTTATTCCAAATGCAGGCTTCTTAGGGGATAAGTTATTTCAAGAATCATAACAGCTATGCAACATCTGAATGAATTCTGAACTGATGATATGATATAAAAACAGATTAAAGTTGACAGATTTGGACATGCAACTTGGTATAGTGGATAGAGCTAACCCCAAAGCCTGGGGTTCAGGTCCTATCACTGACTCATGGCTGTGTCATCTTGGGCAAATTAGTTAATGTCTCCATGTTTTAGGCACTTCTTGAAAACTAAAAATATAAGAGAACATGTTGATTGCCTTTTTTAAAGGAGTTTTCTCATCCAGGAGTTCTCTATATATCAATAAAATCACAAAACTAGTCCCTCATCCTATTCTTGGTCAATATACATTAGTAGTTTAAGTGGTTGTCAAATAATCGTGGAAAAAATGAAAAAAATTTAAATCAGAAATAGAATTCTATTTGGTACAGAGCAAGAAACAAAAGGATTTAGATGTTCAAAGTTTTATCCCCTTTCTCCAATGTGCTTTCTTCCTATTTTTAAGTTACGATTTGTTAGTATGTCATATATAAAGCATCAAGTTAGTTAGACATGACAGAAAATAACTGAACAACAAATGCCTTGTTCAAAGCATAAAGTTAGGAGGAAACTTATCTGTGTTTGTCTCCTATACAGCAGCATCCTGATTTCTACTATTTTTATGATTATATGTACATAACTGGAGAGCTTGTATATATACTAGTAATTATACTTATTTTAAAATAAAATTTGAAGTATACTCACAAATTACACCAATACACTTGTCCTAATTTTGGAGGGGGGAAATTGCATTCAAACAACCAGTCTTTTCAAATAATCAATTATATCTATTTGAATGGAATTATTTCAAAATAATCAGTGTTTCAATAACTGAATTCAGTTTTTTAAAATAAATTAGTTTGTCTGTGCATATACAACTTAGACTGGGGAAAGGGAAAAGTATTCAGTGCATATTAAATCCGTGGAAGACAATTACTTTGCTTAAGAATTTATGTGTCATTTGAGGAATCTATTACACCAGCATAGAATCACAGGACCTGAGAGTTGGAAGGGAATTTAGAAGCCACATCAACTAACCAGTAACTGATGAAGAATTCTCCCTAGATCACCCATCAAGTTTTCTTTTTAACTACATGATGTGGTAGGGCCATGTTGGCAAACCTATGGCATGTGTGCCAAAGGGGGCTCCTCCCCTCCTCCTCTCAGCCATGCCTGAGAACATTTCACATCACTTGCCCCTCTGCTCAGCATCCCAATTAGAGCACTTCCTCCCAACCTTGTGTGGCATAAGTGCTTGGCTTACATGCGATGCGAGGGGTTGCAGTTTCGCCACTTGGTCTCTAAAATTTTTGCCATCATTGTTATAGAGTAACTCGTATGTGTGGTGAAAAACTTGCAATGATATTATCACATTGATGTAGCATAGTTATAGGGCTGGATTTAGAATCTAGAAGAGTTCAAAACTCATCATCTCATCTAATCCCCTCATTTTACAGATGGAGAAAATGAGTTTCAGAGGTTAAAGGATTTGCCCATGTTCATGCACTGCATAAATTGGGATTTGAGCTCAGGTCCTTGTTATTCTAAGTTACGCCTACTGCTTCTTCATTCTGGTTTTCTTGGTACTATAATTTGTTTTCTTTTTTAAAGTATGGAAAACAAATGTAGACAAAAAAAAATGAGCATTTTTCAAGGAAAGGTAGCCACCCTTCCTATTCTCAGTTAGCCTAGAATTTGAACTATAATACTTGAATCAGAAGATTATTAAAGACAAGTGTAAGGGGGGAGGGGTATTGTTGCCCAGTAGGTTATGTGTA
Organism: Gracilinanus agilis; assembly: GCF_016433145.1. Classification (NCBI taxonomy): domain Eukaryota; kingdom Metazoa; phylum Chordata; class Mammalia; order Didelphimorphia; family Didelphidae; genus Gracilinanus; species Gracilinanus agilis. Next base: position 127,855,597 of record NC_058131.1, on the reverse strand, counting down.
TGTCTACATGAATTTATCTAAATGAGGTAAATATCTCTGGAATTTCACCCACCTCTCAAAAAGAGATTTTGATGTTTTCCAGGAGGGAAATGGGAGATCAGGGCCAGGAGGCTACCCTACTGTGCTCTTCACAAAGTATTAACAGAACAAAATTATATGTATATGCTTTTAAATATTGTGAGTCTAGGGAAAAACTTTTAAGTTCAAGCCATTCTCCTGTTCGCTTTTCCTTCTCAAGGAAGAAGTACCCCAAGCTGTTTACAAGGACTTGATAAACTTTCCATCAAATGTTAATTATATAATTAAACTCAAAACAGTGAATGGCAAATAAACCTTTTTATCCAAGCCACAATAAGGAAACAGAAATCAGAGAAGTTATACAAATGAGGATACAGTGATCCCTCACCTATGGTGGGAGTTATGTTCCAGAGATTCCCCAGGAAAGGTGAAAATCCTCGAAGTAGTGGAGTTATATTTATTTTATTATTTATATATATTTTGAGGCTTTATAAATCCTTCTCACTTTCCTATAAACCTTTTCCACACTCTTATTAACCTACAGTCACTGAGCCAATCAGGGCCCGGGATATAGAATACAGCACTGTGGTTGGTAGCCTTTGATTCTATCAGCCAGTAATGTGCCTCGACAAGTGTAACTCCATGATAAAGATTTATATGTTATATCCGGGGTTTAAAATATATATATTTTAAACCTAGGATACAGTGAAGCCCCATAAGTGAACTGTGATATATCTAGGGAAGACTGTATACCAGACAATACAAAAAGGGAATGAGCTCTCCCACGAGGAGAAAGATCTTAGCACAAAAGAGGAAGTCCCTAGTTTCATGCACCAGGTAAACTGCCCAATCTTCAGTGAGGCAGTTAGAAATCAGGGTCTTAAAGCACCGATTGCTTTTCCACATGTTGGCTTTTCCACAAAGTCTTTCTTTCTCTACAAGGTCTCTTCCTTAAGAGAGCCTGAATCAGAGAATGTTTAGCACCTCTTTCTTTCCCAAGTTCTTGACAATTCTGTTCCTCATAAAGGTTGAGTGTTAATAATCATTCTCTCCACCAATGAGGCTTAACCTAGAGATTACACATATGATATATTGAGGAGGTGGGGGAGGAAAAAAGAGTTCAATGTCTTATGCCTTTTAACTCTGCTCTGACATAATTAATGGTTCAGAACCTTTTCCTAAAAGCCTAAATCTCTTTTAGCAATACCGAAAATCTCCATAGCTGTTCTCCACTTAAGATTCTTACTCCTTTTGGATTTTAATGGAGATTACTTATTTATAAACTGCTTTTATATTTCATCTCCATTGTTGCCAACCTCAATGCTAACATAGGCACAAATACACAAATACACACATATATGCTTTTTTGAAGAATGGTAGTGTCATAGTCTGGGAAAAAAAATCTTTGGGTTTTTTTTCCAGTGGGGGTGGGTGGGTGAAGTAGAGAAAATTTGTTCTTCTTGATCAAATAGATTTGACTATTTCTTAATTAAATCCCTTTCACCAGCCTGGTATGCCCTCCTTTCTGCCCTAGAAATCTTCACATCTGGCTTTTGCCCACTAGAAATTTTGAGCTTCTTAACTAATTATTGTCTCTTTCTCAATGTCCATGCTGATTCATTATCCATAACATGCCCTTTACCTGTTGGTGGTACCCAAAGCTCTGTCCTAGGGCTCCTCCGAGTTACCTTATCAACTTGCATGGACTCAATGACCATCTCTGCAGCTCCATTTTCTCCTTTGAGCTTAAGTCATGGAATGGACATTTCAAACTGTCTTTCATGGAGATACTTCAAATTTAACATGTCAAAAATAGATCTTACAAATTCCCCCCCTTAAATCTCACCTCTCCCAAATTTCTCTATTTCTGTCAAAAGCATCACCATTCTTCCAGGTTCATAACTGTAAGTGTCCTGAAGGAGGGGATGAAGGGACCCAAGAGTACCCCAGGTAAGGGCTGGGGAAAAAAGAGTCAAGTCAAAGTTAGGGGTTGGAAGGGCCTTGATTGCTGATGGCAATGAAGTGCAATTTATTGAATGACTACACAGGCTTATAAAGGCAGAAACCACAAGGAAACTTTCTCATGAAGATTCAAGCAACTTTCCCATAACAAGTGTTAGCTTTAAGCAAGGAACCAAAGATGGAGGTAACCAAGGACATAACAGGAACTGAGAAAGGGGAGAAGAAGGTGCTAATAAAACATGTTTTTCTGACTGGAAAAAAAGGTCTGGGAAAAGGAGCCTGGGAAAAAGAAGCCTTATTGCCTCAAATCAGCAACTTGTAAAGAAATATGGAAACTGAGGGAATCAGCTATTTTGTTGGTGGGAAATGTGGAAACTAAGGGATTTCAGGCCTTAGTCAGACCCTGGACCTCATCTAACATCAGGGGTCAACATACCTTTGCCTTTTAGACCCTGAGACCTCAGTCCCTGACACATAACTGTGCTATTATCTTCAACTCATACTCTCCCTCACTCCATATATAAAATCGTTTATAAAGTCTTGCCATTTTTACTTTTATAATATCTTTTGTATTCGAATCTTTCTCTCTATTCATTTACCTACTAGCTTAATTTGAGCACTCGTGACTCGTCTCCATCACTGCAAAGGCTTCCTGATTGGTTTTCTTGCCTCAAGCTTCTATTTTTATTTTATTCTATCCTCTACACAAGTGCCAAAATTATTTTCCTTAAGCAGAGATCTGACCATGTCATTTTTCTGCTCAATAAATTCCAGGAGTGTCTTAGTACTTCTAGGATCAAATAGAAATTACTCTAGTTAGCCTTTAAAGCCCTTTGCAGCCTGTCCACATCCTGTCTTTCTAGGCTCATCCTATCCTCCTCCCACACACTTCTAGCAAAACTGGCCTTCTCTCTGTTCTTCATATGACAGACACTCCAACTCCCATATCAGTCCCTTTGTATTAGCTGTTACCTAAAACTGCTATTTTTGCAGGACAGAATCCCTTTCTTCTTTCAAGACATAGCTTGAGCACTATCTTCTAACTGAAACCTGTCCTGATTTTAACAACTTCTAGTGCCCATCCCCTTCAACCAATGCTGTAGTTAACTACTTTGTATTTATTTATATTTATTCTGTACTTATATTTATTCTGTTTATTTTGGATTATATTTATTATGATACTATGATAGTATCTTATGTACATAATAAATATAATATATATATGTATATAAACCATTTCGTTGCTGAAAGGGTTGAAGGAAATAAAAAAACTTGTGTGAAAAGAACAGACAAAATCAACTTGTGAAAGATGTAATGTTCTGCCCCCTTTATAGTTTAACATTTGGTTACTGAGAAGATCTTTATAAAAAAAGCTGACAAAATGCACTTGTGAAGAAACACAGTTTTTCCAAATAAAATGTGAAGGGTCATGGATTGTTAGTTGGACTGAAAAGAGATTTGTACTTTAGACTAATGTCCTAAGAAGACCTNAACCAATGCTGTAGTTAACTACTTTGTATTTATTTATATTTATTCTGTACTTATATTTATTCTGTTTATTTTGGATTATATTTATTATATACATAAGATACTATGATAGTATCTTATGTACATAATAAATATAATATATATATATATATAAACCATTTCGTTGCTGAAAGGGTTGAAGGAAATAAAAAAACTTGTGTGAAAAGAACAGACAAAATCAACTTGTGAAAGATGTAATGTTCTGCCCCCTTTATAGTTTAACATTTGGTTACTGAGAAGATCTTTATAAAAAAAGCTGACAAAATGCACTTGTGAAGAAACACAGTTTTTCCAAATAAAATGTGAAGGGTCATGGATTGTTAGTTGGACTGAAAAGAGATTTGTACTTTAGACTAATGTCCTAAGAAGACCTGTTGGAGGGCAGAGAAATGACTGAGCAATAACCTACCCAGATATAGACCTTTTTTTTCTTATCTTAGAATGTGAGCTTCTTGTTCATATGGATTATTTAATTCATTGTATGAGTATCTTTGGCATTTAGATAAATACTTATTAATTAATTGATTTCTCTGTGACCTCTGGTGTGTGTAGCCAATCTGATCCCCTGGAGTAGAATTTTTCCCTCTTCCCCTCCACTCCCCTTTCCTGGAAGATATCTATTATCCCTGAATTAAGAATGGCCATGACTTCAGAGCTGAACAAGCTGAGCAAAAGCACAGGTAGAGCAGTCCTGGACCATTGGGGACTCCCCTTCTCTTCCATAGCCTGCAGTTCATTCTGACAGAGTCCCTGGTAATGTCCCTGATTCTATTTCTACTTTGCCCCTTGCTGGTATAGTTTTGTAGGTATTTACCTGATCCTAGTTAAAAAGGTCAGTAGTACAAAGTACCTGGCATAGAGAAAGCATTTAATAAATATTTATTGATTTATTCATTGGATTAATCTAATACCTTCTCTTCTCCCTAATTTATACTCTTTAGGTTTCTTCAGACAAATCACATTGTTTTCCCTTAAACAGGCTTTTAGCCTTTAGTGACTAGTACAATTCCCTGGTGAGGTTTTAGCAGCACACCTGAAAGCATTTTTTTAATATCAAATGGAATCAAATGAATTATGATCAGTTCAGCCAGATATTTGACAATGAAGAATCTCATTACCATAAGATAAGGCATACTCATCCTCCCTTTATCGTGAAAATAGTAGTCTTTGGACAGCAACAAGAAATGAGTCTAAGAACTGAATGGAATATCTTGAAGCTACCAAATTGAGGATTCTTCTAAAACAATACTCTCTGATAAGTGCTTATACCTGTAATACTGCTCACATCCTGGTTTCAAAAAGAGCTGAATCAGAAAAGGCAACACTAGTTAAAGAAGACATTCTGGATCAGCAACGTTTGTGGAATGGCTATATTTTTTTGAGTTTGATATTATAAGCCACCATTTGCCTTTATGTTTAAACATGATGTCATGCACTTTCCACTGACCCATTTAAAAGTATAAATATGAACCAAAAAGATCAGATGCAGTCCACTGAAAGCTAACAATACAGGGCTCATGAGAGGAGCCAATGAGAGGAAACTGACTTGTGAGTTCTCAGGAAGTAGGAAAGAGCACTATATAGGAAACTAGAAAACCTATAAACTACAGGAACTTTATCTAGTCTCATAACTTCTCAGAGTGTAAGTGTCTCCCTCTATAAATTAGAGATAAAGGATTTATATACAACCACCCTCAAAGTGATTGTAAAGAAAGCAAATTTATAAACCATAAAGCACACTGTGAATCCAATTTGTTGTTATACATGATAAATATTAAATTGCTACATAAATATTGAATGCAGTCCCTTGTACATTAATTATTAATATTTATTAATTATTAAAATACTACATAAATGTGAGGCGTTTCACATATAGGTGCACCTTGTTTTACTGTGTTTTACTTTATTGTACTTTGTAGAAATTATATTTTTTTTACAAATTGAAGATTTGTGGCAATTGTCGATGAAGCCAGTCTATTTGGTGCCATTTTCCCAATAGCACGTTCTCACACTGTGTATCTACGTCACACTTTGGTAATTCATTCAGCGTTTCAAACTTTTCATTATTATTATATCTATGATGGTCATCTGTGACTAGTGATCTTTGATATTACTACTGTAATTGTTTTGGGGCACAACAAAAGAGTCCATATGTGATAAGTCAACTTAATCAACAAATGTTGCTTCTCCAACTGGCTGTTCTCCTGACTTTCCCCTCTCCTCTGACCTTGTTCCTTGAGACGGAACAATATTGAATGAGTTAATAATTCTATGATGTCCTTTAAGTATTTAAGTGAAAGAAATCAACTGATATGACAAATTCCATTGCTGTCTTAGTTTAAGAAATTGTAACAGCTATTCCAGCCTTCAGCTTGATTAGTCATCAGCCATCAATGAGGCAAGACCTTCTAGGCCTTCTACCAACAAAGATATTCTGATTTGCTGAAGGCTCAGATGATAGTAAGCACTTTTTAAAAACAATATTTTAAAATTAAGTTATGTATAGTATTTTTAAGACATAATACTATTACCCATTTAATAAACTACAGTATATAAAACATAGCTTTTATATGAATTGGAAAATTAAAATAAAATTGTATGACTCTTTATTTCATTATCCATTTCATAGCCTAGAACCAAGCACCCAATATTACTGATCTATTTTTGATTGAACTTATTCATGTGACCAAAAAATTAAAAAGTAGTTAAATGGCAGCTAGGAGCAGCTAGGTGGCACAATGGATAAAGTGCTGGACAGGAAGACCCATCTTCCTGAGTTCAAATCTGGCCTCAGACATTTACTAGCTGTGTGATTCTGGGGCCCTGGGACCCTGGAAGACCCTTAACCCTCTTTATCTCAGTTTCATCTTTTGTAAAATGAATTGGAGAAGGAATCTTGCAAACCACTCCTGTACCTTTGCCAAGAAAACCCTAATTGGGTCATGAAAAGTCAGATACAACTGAATCAATTGAATAAGAACAACTAACAACAAACTAAGCATAGAAGTCAGCATGCTTCTATATCATAAGATTTTGCTGGCATTTAAAACTTAATTTTTATTTGATGTTAACTCAGATAATTTAGGTGATGTCATGAGAATAATAATCCACTCTTTGAGGACTGACAGGAGATGAAAAATGAGTTTCTCTTTCTAAACTCTCTTCCTTGTATAGAGCTAGGAATTCTTCAAGTACTCTTTGATGTTTGAAATTTCTAAGCATAAAGTGGGCCATTCCATCTTTTCTGAAATAACTCTATATAAACTTACTAGGGCAAACAATTTTCTCTTTCTTGAGGAGTTCTTGAGGTCATCCTCATTATCAAATATGTTTTGAGAGCCTAAAGGCTGTATGACATGGTAACAAGTACTTCAGAGAAAGAGAAGATATAATCCCAGTCCTTCAGAAACTGAAAACGGCTTTGTGGACATTTCTGATAGGGATGATTTAATGGAGTTCTCTAATGTGTCTGAGTCTGGTCCATTAAAAGACTGCATATTCTTATTATCTTGCCTGTCCTCAGGAGACAGTAAGATACAGTGGTAATGAGAGCAGAATGAAGCTGCCTCTCTCCTCAGCTCCCAATGCAAAGTGATTTTTCATGTTCTCCGACATTTGTCTAAGAAAAGGTTGAAAAGATAATTGGCATTGCTGTCAGGAGGGTAAATGAATTTCCTGCTTCTTTATTTTCAAACTATTGAGAACTTAATTTGCTTTCTCACCAATGGGTAGACTAGGGAGAGGAACAGTTTTTAAAGAGTATTAAAAAAGATTATAGCAAGAGTCGCTAAGAAAGTTCAAGTCTGACTGAAGAAGCCTTCTAGACACCCAGGAGAGTCTAATTGCAGTTTCAGTGGGTTCTCTTACCGATTCCATCTTCAAATTTTAAAATCTAGGCCAGTGTTTTAGCAATCAAGGGTACAATCTCTCCTCTGTAAAGATTTCCACTCTAAAAAGTATTTGTTTTATATTACTTGATAAGTGTTGATAAGAAAGTCAGTAATATCAATGATTCCCTGTGAATTGTAATAGCTTTATGTTGCCTTCTCCATAATCATCTAAATTACCAAGGAAAATCTTCTGCCCTCTTGCATGCACTTAGGGGAAAAGCCCTTCCACATGTTGACTATTATGATGTTAGTTCACAGTAGAGCCTTGTTTGTATGTATTACATTAAGTTAGGCTACAGGAGCTAATCTTTCATTTTTAAATATCCCTTAGAAAAATATAGACACAATAGAGTATTTTTTTTATTTGAATGCAATCACTATCAAGTTCCATGAATAAACAACTATTGAAAATTAGAGCCACCATTTAGTGTATACAAAGAATACTTTCATGAAGAGAGCTTTGAGGATTTTTATTTTTTTTGATACCATGAGAATTGTTATTTGGAATTAAAGGATTTGAGGGCTGACGTACCTTGTCATCTAGCCTAACTTCCTCATTTTACAGGTGAGAAAACTGAATGTGAGGTTATGAAAGTAATTTGTCAGGCATTATACAGCTAATCAGTGACAGACAGAATAGAGGTCATTGAATCATATGAATTGCAAGGGATGTTGTAGATTATCCAGTCCAACCCCCTCATTAAGTTCCTCTTCAATTCAGTAATCATTTGTTAAGCACCTACACAAACAACATTCTTTTGGAGGGATAGGAAATGTACATAAATTAGTGTTTTAAGAAATGTATAAAATAACTAAAAGTAAGAAGACTTTGAAGGCAAGGCAGTATAACAATTGGGGGAATCTGGAAAGGTCTCTTAAAGTAGGTGGAACTTCAGGTAAGTCTAGAAAAGAACTAAGAAACAATTCCAAAAGGAAAAAGTGAGAAGAGAGCAAATTCAGCTATCAGGGATGATTGTCCAAAGGCATAGAAACAAATGGACCATCATATACATAAATGATAAATAGATTCCATTAGCTAGACTACAGAGTGTGTTCATGGGAATAATGTGTAATCAACCTGGAACGATAAGCTGGAGCCAGCAATAAGTCATGAAGACCTGGTGGAGTCCATGTGAATGAAAAGGAACAAGGATTTTGTTGTGGAAGAAGAACTAAAAAAGGCTTGGAAATATGGTGTGTGGCTCAGGGAGAGAGTGAGAGGATGAAAAGTAGAACATAACTGAGGTTATAAACCTGGGTGACTTGTAGGAGAATGATGAAGTTCTTAACAAATTTGGGAAATTAGGTATTATGTTGAATTTAGGGGACTGAGTTCATAGATCTCAAACTGTAAGTAAGCTCAGAGGCCATCTAGCCCATTTTTCTCATTTTAATGATAAGGCAGATGAGGGCCCACAGTACTAAGCACAAATGTTGAACATTTAAACCCAGTCCTTTCACTCTAGGACAATGATGGTGAACCTTTTAGAGGGACAAGTGATGTGAAAAACATCCTCAGGCATGTGGGGAGAAGGAAAGGGGAGCTGCTCAGCTTCGTATCCCTCTGGCTTTCTAGTAACAAACTCTGGCAAACTCTGTGCTGGGGTGATGGTGGCACCCACAGAAAGGCCTCTGAGTGCCACTTCTGGCACATGTGCCATAGGTTCACCACCACGGCTCCAGGGCCAGTGTTATTTCCATTGTACCACACATAGTTGCAGGTCACGGAATATAGATGCATTAAAACATTAATTATTAAGTGGTAGGCAATGTTTCAAGAAATATAAAGTTTTGTACATGTCAGGACATTACCAGACACCTATGAGATATGCAGTAGAGCATATCTAGCAAATAGTTGGTGATGTAGGATTAGAACTCAGTAAAAAGTTTGTGATTGATAGGAATTTTACATAGTCACTTTTAGAAAGATGATAGTTGAACTCATGATAGTCATTGATATCAGAGAGAGAATAGATAGTGAAGAAAAGGGGCACAAAGACAGAATCCTGGGGCACACATATATAAAAGGTGGGCTATAGATGATCATCAGGTAATTACATGAAAAATGAGAAAACAGCCATGTAGGGGGAGCATGAGGAAGGTGTGGGAGCAAGAAAACTCAAAGAGAAAAGGAGCAAGGAAACTCAAAGAGAAAAGGGTATCCAGAAGGAAGAGGTTTGCAGCAATGGCAAATACTATTTACTTATTATCCAGACAGCTATGTGGTACAGTGGATAGAGTGCTCGAAGTGAAGTCAGGAAGACTCTCATCTTCCTCAGTTCAAAACTAGCCTCAGACACTTACTAGTTGTAACCCTGGATAAGTCACTTAACCCTGTTTGCCTCAGTACCTCATTTATAAAATAAATTGAAGAATGAAATGGCAAAGCACTCCAGTATCTTTGCCAAGAAAATCTCAAATGGGATTATGAAGAGTTGGACAAGATTTAAATGACTGAAAAAAATAAATTCTTATTAACTGACTGCATATCTTTAATATCCTATCACCTTATTTTCTATCATAATTATATTATATCTCTTTGTTAGATGATAAAGTCCTTATAGATCTTTTCTAAATTTTGTATCTCCCCCAGCATCTATTACTATGCTGTACTTGCTTGATAATTTAAAAATGTTTAATTTAATTCCAATATTTCCAAGGAAATAAATTGCCACTCAGTGTAAGTCATGCAAAGTCAAACCTCAGAAGTTGCCGGAAGTTCTTAACAATGAACTTACTTGAAAGTTGTGGAAGACAAGTCATGAACAGAACTATGACATAACCAATTACTGGCAAGGTTCCTGGTCCCAGAAAGCAGTTGGTATAGCCAAAAGGTCTCATTCATGAAAAATTGGCTCAGTAACAATATAGCTTTTAGATACATTAAGATCTTTTGTTGTGAGACTTCTCCTGCCACCATTTAGCATTCACTGTCTACTTACAAACTTTGAGATTTATGATTTTGGGAGAGTAGTTTATATTTTACTGAGGGAATTACTGGCATAGGAGACAAGAGCAAAGCGTCTAATAGTGAAGACAAAGCTGGGGGGAGTTTAGGTTAATGATAAAGTAATGATAAAGTTAATGATAAAGTAAATTAATGCCTTGCTCCCCTCTCCTTCTACATTCTCAGTTTTGTAAAAGTTATATAGTGTAGAACAGAGTATTCTTTGTCTAAGAGAATGTGGTAGCCCTTGAAAGCTAAGGAAAGGGTGATATGAGATTACTGTAGGGTTATAAGATCATAGATATAGAACTGGGAAAGACATTAGAGGCTATTTAGTCCAACTTCTTTATTTTATAAATGAGGAAATGAGACTCGTGTAGGTTAAATGACTTGTTCAAAATCATATAACAATGAATGGTCAGAGCAGTGATTCCCAAAGTGGGCACTACCACCCCCTGGTGGATGCTGTAGTGATCCAGGGAGGTGGTGATGGCCACAGGTGCATTTATCTTTTTTATTCATTGCTATTAAAATTAAAAAAAAATAATTTCCAGGGGGCTAAGTCATATTTTTTTCTGGAAAGGGGGTGGTAGGCCAAAAAAGTTTGGGAACCACTGGGTTAGAGGTTGGATTTAAACCCATATCCTTTGACTCTGGCAATTGTACTCCTGCTGTCTCAAATCCGCTAATCTTTTGTGCCAGGAATTCCAGATCAAATAATTTTTTGATGCTATCTCTCTACCCCACCTTTCCCCATAGCGTATAGACATTGGTACTATTTACCTTTGTCCCTTTTATTATCATTTTCTTGCTCCTCCTGAATCAAACTACAATTTGGGACACTGGATGAAATTCTGGTTGGATATTATGGAATAAATTAGTTGTGGGGTCTAATCTAAGTCAGAGGCTCTGAAAAAAATAACAGATTATTGAACTGTAAAAAATAGGAGATGACTTACATCCTACATGTTTCTTAGCATTAGGATGTGTGATGTTATATACTCAGTTTTGACCTAGAAACAGTCTGGTGGGGAAAGGAAACCATCCTGTGGTCTGTGCTCATATACCAACACTGTTTCCAAGGTCACCTCTATATGGTTATATTTGCATCCAGCTGACATTGATTCATGTTGCCAGATGGCAAAGGACGAAGCACAATCACTCAACACAATTTGTGACCTACTTATGGGGCCAACAATCTGCTGCTTAATATCAGATACAAGAATTTGAAACTTGGAATTTAAAAATGTTATTTTGTTTCTTGCTTAGTTCACATGCAACATGATCAGTCTGTGAGTTGTATGCTTCTATCTCTACAAAAGAAAGAGGTGATGTACCAACTGTATAGACCAAAGAAGATGATAGGATTAGCCAAATGGCATCATTTTGTATCCCTCCATTGCACTGGTAAACACCAATTAAAATTTCCTAAGAAAATGTCACTTCTGGATAAATGGGATGATCATGTGGTGTTATGTGGTGAATATCAAACTATTTTTGGTTTATGTAAACTTGATCCTCTATAAATTTCCCACTCTGATACTGTGGCATGGCACAGATTCTGGCTTTATTGGAACTTTGACAGGTTTTCTAATTAGAAGGCTTTGAGGATGGACCTGGTTGTGAACTTTTTTTTCTGTTTCCTGAGGACCAAATTATATTTATAGCAGATTACCACAATGTTGGCTACAGGGTGAATGACTTTTTGGCCACAGCAATTCTTAAAGACTTTGTTATAAAGACATTACAATCTGTATCAGTGAAGATGCTTCAGATATTGAAGTAAGGATAAAATTAATATGTTGAACCTTTCAAGATCCTTAAGGGTCTCCTTGAGTCCTTAAGGAATGATTAAATTATGTTCGAGAGCATTTTGGTGTCTACTTCAGTCCTAAATGGATGTTTCATTGTGGCATGAAGGTGATCCTAGGTTCTCAAAGGCCATTCCAATGAAGCAAAAGTTCTGATGAGTCCTACCATCCTGAAAGAGCTGTAGATGTAATCCTGGTGACAGGATAGATGTCTGCCATCTATGGATATGTCTTAATAGATGGGAAGTTCATTAGCAGAGGGTTGGCCATTAGGTAATGAATTTTATCAGTGAAAGCAAATCACAAGAATAAGTCATGAGGAGCTTGTGATCTGTGTTGGTAGAGAGTTTACTAACACCAATAATATAACAGAGTCTTGAAATATCAAACTTTTTAGGGGGTTGTTTTTCTTTTTTCTTTTCTTTTTTAAGAATGTTCCTTGTACAGCTAGAACTTAAGTTTAAATTGCCAGCTTATTAGAATACAGTTCTTGGAAATGTTTATACTAATCAGACAAGTAAATTAATCTACAATTTCAGCTATATTCTAGACCCAGTCCCTACTTCTAATATTTTTAAAATAATGATTATAAATGCTATGTTTTATAAACTAAAAGATATATCAATAAGGCAGGAGTTTTTAAATGGGAGTCTCTGACCTTGTATTTCACATATATGACTATATTTCAATATAAATAGTTTACTTTGCAATCCTATATATTTTATTTTATGCTTTTAAAAATACTGTTCTGAGAAGGTTCATGGGTATCCCCAGACAAAGGGTGGTTAACAACAAAAAAGATTAAACATCTTTGCTATGAAATTATAAGCTTTCTAAAGTTTGTATAAATTAAACAGAGAAACAAAACAACCAAACACATAAAATTGCATTTAATAGTATCATATACAAATGTTTGTGGAATTAAATTGCTAGAGCAAACGGTACAAAGTTTTTCTCTTAATTTAAGTCATTTAAAAAAAATTCAGAAGAAAAGAAACACATTCATCTGAGTCATGATATTCAGAAGAATTTCTTTAGTAAAATTTCAGAGGAAATCTTTAGGAGATAATCAGTTTGTCTTAATTTAAGTCTTTTTAAAGAAGCTGGTCAAAAGACAACCACTTGTTTTATTGATGACTCTTCTTAGAAGCAATTCATTAATAGTGCCTATTATGCAACAGGCCCCTTGCTTGGTGCTTATGGGTACAATACCAGACATCAAATTATCCCTGATCTAGAGGGATAGATTCCAAGTAAAGTACCTCACTGGATAGGGTGCTAGATTTGTAGTATCTGGGCTCACTGGTACCTGACCTAGATTCAAATTCTGCCCATGATACTTATGAGTTGTGTGCTTATTGTTAAAGCACTCCTGAGATTCAGTTTCCTCAATAACCTTCCTCAGAGGATGATTGTGAGGGTCAAATGAGGTAATACACATAAAGAGCTGTATGAATGTAAGTTTTCATGATTTATAATTTATCCTAATAATAATTATTGTAATATTCTCTGCTGTAAGTATAGTAATGGATGGCAGAGTGGATAGAGTGCTGTGTGTGGAGTCAGGAAGACTTGAGTTCAAATTTATGCTAAAACAGTTACTAGCTGCATGTTTCTGGACAATTCACTTAAATTGCCTTAGTTCTCTTAAGTATAAATGAATAAACTGATAATAATAGTAGATAATAACAAAGTGATAATTATAGCACCTCCCTCAGAGAGCTGTTGGAAAGATCCAATGGAATAATGCAAATAAATTGCTTAGCCCAGTCCTGGCATGTAAGTGCTTAATAAATACTTGTTCCCTATTTACCTTCCCAGTTTTAAACTGAAATTTGATGAGCATCAGATGATGTACCTCATTGTTCTATAAGATGTATTTACTTTAAAATTTGTACTGTTCCCCATTCTTTGATCACTCATCATGTTTTGCTTTGTAGTGATGGTAAAAAGCCACTAACTTTGGCTTCCATGATGACCAAAGTCAAATAGTCTTGTTTAATCCAAATTGCACCAAATCAAAACTGTCTCAGCCACAAAACTTTCACTTAACTTTATAAGAGTGAGTGACAACTGCTGTAATAACAATGCATTATTTTTTGTCAGTGATGTTCCCTTTTAAAGAGCTGATTATGTATGATTATAAAATATGTCATTTTTAATATGTAATACATAGTCATTGTCTATCCTCTGCTTCTGTCTCTGTCTCTCTCCCCCTCTCTATTTTTCTCTCTATCTAATATACCACCAAACGAGTTTCTTCCTATGAAAGGGGATTTTTAACTCCTTTTGTTTATTTTAACTTATTTTAATGTTGGGTGGAGAAAAGTTCTTATAAGGTGAGACCTAACAGGAAGCGAGGCATTCCTATTCAGATTCCCATTTTGGATTCTCATTTCAGATTAAGCTTCTGATTTTGGCTTCCTGATTTGGACTTTGGATACTGGTGGACTTTTGGATGTGGCTTGATGCTTTGGCGACTCAGTCTGAAGAGGGATGCTTACTCTGGTGAGACTCTTGCCTCCTCTGTGTTAGAGACTGCCTTCAGCCTCTTCACCATTGGTCCTTTGGTTGGTGAAATGCTTGGCTGGAGACACTCTTGTGGACTGGTGAGATTTGCAGTCAGATTTGCATTTGCAGTCTGGAGACACTCAGATTGAGACTTAGGGTAATTTAGCTAGGCAATATTTTCTACCTCCTTCCTACATTTCCCTCTCTTTACTATCTCTCTACCTTGCTATAATAAAGCTACTAAAGCTACTAACAGCCTCCTGACTTGAGTTAATTTTTATAAATGGTGACCACAACTTTTTATAACTCTTAATTTGATCAAAAGCAATTTTAATTCTTACATTTCTTCATAGTAGTTAGTGCCCTTGTTAAGCAACCACTTAGTCAGTTAGTACTATCAGAGACAAGGTGAGAGACCATTCCATCAATATGCAAAGGCACTAAATGAGAAGAGAGTTGAATATCACATCCAGCAAACACCAAGGAGGCTACTTTGGCTGGAAAATAGATCGTGTGAAGGAGAATAATATGGAATAAAGGTAGCAAGGTAGATTTGAGCCAAATTGTGAATGATTTTAAGTGCTAAATATGAGTTTATTTCTCATCCTAGACAATAAGATTCATTTCAAAATTCCCGGATGGAGGAGTGATATAGTCAGAGTTTTACTTTAGATATATCAGTTTGGCAAAAATATAGAGGATGGATTGGAGAAACAATAGATCAGAAGCTACAAAAGGAGAATATTATCATAGCCTTACTGATAAGTATTTAAACTAGGTTTGTGGCTTTGTGAATGTAAAGAAGAATGGAAAGAAGGAAAGGAGGACAGATAGAAGAGTTGCTATGGCCAAAGAATCTACCATATTAGCCTGAAAATAGTGCGACTTTTTTCCCCCAATATGTATCTTTGAAAGTTGCATTTGCACTATAATTGAGAACTTCCAGTTTGAAATCACAAATTGTGTATTGCGCAGCTCAGCATACATAAAAGCAAGACTATCTCCTGGGGCAGATGAGAAATGTCTACCAAATGTCTGTTTGTTTTTATGTTCTGTCAAATGTCACCATTAATACTAAAGGTGCCAAATCAGTGTTGATTAAAACTACTGGAAATGAGAAAACTGGAATGACCCTGATACTTACAGTCACAGCTGATGGGCGAAAACTGACTCCTTTTGAAATTTTAAGGTATAAAACATTACCTAAGGAAAACTTACCATCAAGAGTGATCTTTTGGGTACAGGAAAAAGCATGGATGAATGAAGAACTTGTGTTAGATTGTTTGAATGTGGTAAAGGATAGGTGTCTGGGTGTATTACTGAGTCACAGAGGAATACTCGAACTTGACCCATTCAAGGGTCATCTGACTGAAAATGTGAAGAAGAGAATTGCTGAAATGCGCACAGACCAAGGTAGTTATTCCAGGAGGAATGACATCGCAATTACAAGTGTTAGAGGTAGTAATTAATAAGCCATTCAAAGATCATTTGAGGAAAGAATATAAGGAGTGGGTGTTGGCCAAAAACTATGAATTTACTCCATCAGGAAAATGAAAGAAACCATTGGTAACTGTATTAGGGAACTGGATCAAAACTGCTTGGGACAAAATCTCCACAACTCCATTGTGCTTGGATTTTAAAAATGTTATATAACAAATAGTAGGGCTGATAGTGAAGATGGTGTTTTGTGGGAAGAAGAGGGTGACAGGGATAATTCAACTCAAATGATGTTTCCATTTTGGGAGACGAGGAAATAGAAGAGGAAGGAGAACATAATTAAATATTGGAAGGTAGTTTCTCACAAATATCTATAAAATAACACATATTTAATAAAAGTATTGGCATTAAAAGTTCTTTAACTTGTTTTCAGGACCTTGAAAAACTTCACATATAAAATACCTGTATTATTCATGAGTTAAGAGAAAATTGTAATTTAAAAGAAGAAAATAAAAGGGGTATTTCCTCTTTCTGAGTTACCCTTCAAAATACTTATGATCACACTATATTCAGGATCATATTATATTCAGGCTAATACAGTACAACACTTTACAAACCATGTTATTGAACTAATGATTTCTTTGATCGTCAATGGGTTTGATAAATGTATTTTTGAGCTAAGAATTCCCCTAGAGTCTATATATTCTGATGATTCCTGTTAAATATCCCACTTTATTCATAGCAAAATTGTATAGTTATCTTATGGACCAGGTTTTATTGACATTCCAAGAGTAAAGCCAAAAGATCCCAGGATTCCTAGTATTCCAAAAGATTCATGAATAAAACAGACTTAGGAGCTGATGGGAGCTGGGGGATTTCTCTCTTTTAGGGGAATCTTCTTTACTTCTCATGTGCTATAGGAAACTTTTCCTATTCTTCTTGGTTACTAGGGCTTTCTCTACCTTAAACATTTTTTTCTTCATTTATCCATGTCAAGGTGACAAATGTGGGATTGTAAGCAATAGAAGCTTCCTTCAGAGGCATGGCCTGGTTTTATTGTTTCATTTTCATTTTTTATTCTTGTTATCTTTTATCTAGAATGGTAGCTCTCAAAGTGTGGTTTGAGAACCCCAGAAGGCCCCCAAAGATCCTTTTCAGGAGTCTATGAGGACAAAACTATTTTCATAATACTAAAATATTATGTTTTTGCCCATTAAAATTCTCCATTTTATAGCTACATATCTATGTGAGACTAGATTTTAGTTATATACTTCAACCAAAACAACATATTGTAAATATATATTAATAAAGAAGTAAGTATAAGAATCCAGCTATCTTCTATTGTGAGACATTGAAAAGATTTGAAAAAAGCAATATTACTCTGTTCAGTAGTTTTGTTTTTGTTTTAGAAATAGCTATTCTCCATAAAAATGTTTCTTATATTAATATGTAATGGATTTATTGTTATTTTAAAATAAAAGGAATGCATTGTTCTAAAATGATAAATATCCATAGATGTGACTTGCTATAAACAAAAGCTTTTTGGGGTCCTCAGTGATTTTTAAGAGTTTTTTAAAAGGGTCCTATGATCAATATATTTGAGAACCAATTTGGGATGGTATTTTGTTCATAGTAGAAACTTAATTAATGCCTTTGAATTGAACTGAATTACCAATCTTATTGAGACACTGTGAAGACTCAGACTAATAAATGTGGAAAATATTTTTCTAATATTAAAGTATTCTTTAAATGTAAGCTAGTTTTAGTATTTCTGTGCATGTGATTCCACCTAACTTGATAACTTTTTAAGAACCACAAAAGTGAATCAAGGTAATTTGTCCTAAATTGAGGATTACTTATATTTTACTGCTGATAATAAAATATTCCCCAAACAACCTTATCTCTCACCTACCTTCCTCATTTCAGAATCATAGCACACCAAAATAACAAGCATGGTGGTCATGGTTTGCAGATATTTTAAATCTTTCTGGGCCCATTTGTCCACTGAGTTTTATAGGCATATAAAAAACACTTATAAGCCTAACAAAAGATGGCTTCAGAGCCATTGTGGTTCTAATCAAAAGCAATAATGGTAGAAGGGAACATTCATCAAGATATGATGAAATGGAAAATATAATAATTTATAAAATATCATGTTTAATGCCAAAGAAGAAAAAACAAGGGCATAGCAATATCTATAATCTAAAACAATTGACTATTTTAAATAAACAGGCCTCAAGACATTTGGCAAGCTAGATATATATATATATATATATATATATAGCTTGGAAGCAAGGAAAAAATTATATATGTATAATTTTTTCCTTGCTTCCGTGTGTCTTCAATTTAACAGAAGTAGAGAACAGAAATGAACTATGAGAATTCACCTATGTATAATACAATATGTAAAATAAACATGTATATACATACACTCTGTAAAATTAAAAATTCTTTTGCCAGCAGGTTATGACTTAAAAGACTAATCAAATTATTGCATGACAGAAGACCACATTGTTTTAGTGTTGTCTAAAATCTGAAGTATCACTGATTTTAGAATTAAAAAAAATGTTTTCTATAGTTATTTTAAGAAGTTCCTATATTATATGATTATTAATGGAAATCTATCCTATATCACTTTCCACGACTTTACCTACCATTAACAACATCTCCATCCCTATCAAGACTTTGTGGGGCACAGAAATAATAGGCATATAGGATCATAGATTTTTATATATGGAAGGTTCCTCCAAAGCAATTTAGTTCAATTTCCTTATTTTACAGGTAGAGAAGCTGAGGTTCAGGCAGGTTTTTGACTTGCCCATAGTTCCATGTTCATTAAATGTCAGAGATGGGATTTGAACCTAAGTCTTCCTTACTCCATATCTAGCACTTTATCCATGCACTACACTGCCTTCTGCAATTTATAGTTTCAGTCAATTTATATAATTGACTCTAGGTGCTCTTATTCATTTTGGGAGCACTGGGTATCAATCAATCAAGAAATTTTATTAAAATTGTTATAACATTTGCCCACCTTCCATTCTTAAACATTTTTCAAATGTCACTTAAAGTGGCTTATTATTTACAGCATCACGTTCTTTCAGCATTTAGCTGAAATTTGTTGGTATCTTTTAAATTGAACTCATTAAAGGTATCTAGACATTCTCTCGCCACATCCCAAACTATTTTGGTTTATAATTCCCTATTAGTATTTTTAGTATTTTCCAATCTAAATATAATTTTCCTAGGCAGAGAAAACAGAAGTAAAATTGGAGTTGAGTAGTTTTACCTTCTTCCCTTTATATATTTCCATTGCTCTTTCTATCCTTAACTTATCCCTTCTTTGATCTTCATCTTTCCTCCAGCATAGCTGAGAGGGAGAGAGAAAAGGTCTCTTAAAAATGATTAAAAGGAAAAAAAAAAGACGGTTTGGTACAAGCTATGCATACTTGCTCTATTCTAAGTATTAGAAATCTGCAATCTATCCAGTTGTCTAGATAGGACATTTTGCCATGTTTCAAGCATAGGTAACTAGGTTGGCTAGGAGACAGAACATAGGTCCTAACATCAGGAAGAGCTAAGTTCAAATTGGACCTCAGAAACTTACTAGCTATATGACTTTGGTCAAGTCACTTAACCCTGTTTGGCTCAGTTCTCTCATCCATAAAATGAGCTGGAGAAGGAAATGACAAATTACTCCTGTGTCTTTGCCAAGAAAGCCCCAAAAGGGAACATGAAGGACATGACTAATTAGCTAAATAACAATATGTCAAAAACACTGTGCTCAGTGCTGAGAATTCAAGGAAAGGCAAAAATATGGTCCATATCTTTAAGAAACTGACATGGAGAGGAGTGAGGAATAGGGTGGAGGAACTAGGGTAAGGCATTTTGCAGTAGGTGAGATCTGAGCTGACTCTTAAGGAAACCAAGAAGCTAAGAAGAAGCAGTGAGGAGAAAAAACATACTGGGCAAGTGAAGGATTGGGAGAAGAAAAAGACCAGAAAGCTCAGATTTATCTGATACCTATGCCCTCAGGAAATATGCGATCTGAAAAGAGAAAAGACTCACATTTTCTAAATATGCCTATTTAGTTTCATCAAAAATAGTTGTGAAAGGGGCAGCTGGGTAGCTCAGTGAATTGAGAGCCAGCCCAGAGATGGGAAGTCCTAGGTTCACATGTGGCCTCAGACACTTCCCAGCTGTTGTGACCCTGGGCAAGTCACTTGACCCCCATTGCCTACCCTTACCACTCTTCTGCCTTGGAGCCAGTACACAGTATTGACTCTAAGACAGAAGGTAAGGGTTTAAAAAAATAGTCGAGAAAAAAAAGATATGCTTAAAGAGGATTGCAATATAATGTCCACTTCACTAAGTTACTCTTTGCTATAAGGGACATACAAGGTCCTCTCATTCCAACCATACCTGAAGAAAAATCTATTCTAGAACACATATGGAAAGTGGTCATTCTGGTCTATGTGAAAACCTTCAGTGAGGAAAAATCCATCCACAACCACCTGAGCCACTTTTGGATATTTCTGATTATTAGGAAAAATTTTCCCACTTTTAAGTCCAAGTCACTTCTTTATGACTTCTATTCATTGCTCCCCATTCTGTTCTCTGGTCCAAGTAGGACAAATCTGATTATTCTTCCCCTTAAAAACCTTGAAGAAAGAAAGCTATTTCTCTCCTTCCTGAACTCTCCTATTAAGTATTTTATTTCAAAAACTAAACATTTGCACATTCCTCAAGTAGTCAGCATTTGTCATAATCTTGGCTCTTCACTATCTTGTTTGCTTTCTCAGAATATCCTCTCTTTTTTTTTTATCAAAGTATGTAGCTTTCAGAATTGAGCACAGCATTTCAGAGATGATCTGACTTGAGTCTTTTACCTATCTGATCTTGGAAACTTAGAAACAAGATTGTTTAAAAAATGTACAGAGGCTGTGATGTGCAAATGTACCTGCTAGTTTGAAATGTAGAATGTTTAAAACACACTCCATTATACGTATTAGAGGACAAGATCAGGGTAAAATTAATCATAATTGAGTTTGTTAGTTTTAAATTAAGAAAGTGATATTTCATTTTAATTTTCTTAATAATTAGCAGCTGTGGATGAATACACATTATATTCATACTATGAAATATTGAATATTTCCCATTCTAGAAATATAAGCTATAACAGTTTTGACTAAAAGCTTCACAAAACAAAACAAAACAAAAACCCAACTTTCTCCCCTGACAGTCCATGGACAACATAGGAAGAGAAAGAAGAAAAGTACTTCACTCAACCTAAGGTCATTTACATCGTCTACCTGATATAACCTGACCTTTAAATGAATTGTTATTCACCTCAAATACAAAAGTCTTATAGTCACAGCAGGTGTGAGGCTGGTGGAGAGGGGTGATGTCAGGGGAGTACACATTGTACAGTAAGCCGGAAAGCTAGTTAGAATTCTTGCCAGTCACCAATTCCTTTTTTTGTTACCTCGAAGCATCTGGCACTGTCTGTCACATCAATTCTATTGTTTGACTGGGCGTCTACTCCAAACCCAAGGTTATAATTTACTGAAAAGTAGAAACATTTCCTGAATTTCACTAACCTCTGACTGCATAATGGAGGGGTGGAATTGGTAAGACACCTTTCCAAAGGGCTCATTGCAATGCTATTGAAATAAAACTTGCCCCTCTCTCAAATGAAATGGAAAATTCCCTTTTAGAAATTTGTACTATCTAGAAGAATACGAATAATTGATAGAAACCCTAAGCCACAAGAACATTCTAAAATGACAGGAAGACCTACTCCATTAGTCAATCGACCATCATCTTTTTACCAATAACAAGCTAGTACTTAACAATCCTGCAGATGGAAAAAAATCACTTTAAGATCTATGACCTTAAATCATAGAATTAAAAAGTATTTAGGGTTATAAGAATTAGCCTATCATTACGAATTAGCTCTATTTAGAACTGAAAATGGCCTTGGACATCATTAACCCTAGCTTCCTCATTTTACAGATGAGAAAACTGATGCCCAAAGAGATGTTTATTTGGCCAAAGTTAGACAAGCTGTGAGTAGCAAAGCCAGGATTCAAAGCTAGTTTCTTTTTGCCTCCAAAGCCATGGAAGATTCTTTCCATAGCACTTTCCTGATTCTATGGTTTCTTCCCATACTAACTAGCATTCTTAGGAGTTTCTGAACCATACGAAGTCCTCCTCACTGATCTAAAAACCTCTTGTACCAAAGCTGAATTTCAATATTTTCAACAGTACTAATATTCATAGAAACACTAGAGATTGAGTTCTAGTAAGCCTTCCTCATTTCTTAAGAATACCAGGATTTTAAAGCTGGAAGGAACCTTAAACAATATCTAAACTAAGTTATATGATACACAGATGAGAAAATTTATTGTCAAAGATATTTTCAAGGTTATACATCCTCCACTTTTACCATTCTGATTTTTTTTCCAGAATCCCAGAGGAGAGAAGAAGGGAAAGAGTAAAACCACTCCCTACCCACTCCACTTCAGGGCTCTATGTTTTTGGCTAGGTTCTTTCCCCAATATCTTTGAAACATGGGACCATGTTAATCATAGTCACAGATTTTAGAACTGGCAGAAACTTTAGACATTGTATTTAGCTAAGGAAGATGTGACTCAAGGACATTATGTGACTTGCTTAACATTACACAGAAAAGAATTAACAGAGTCAGAATTCAGATTAGGTCTTCATAGCCCAGGACCAGTGTCCTTTGCTCTATATCAGTGATTCCCAAAGTGGGCGCCACCATCCCCTGGTGGGTGCTGCAGCGATCCAGGGGGGCAGCGATGGCCACACTTTTTTTGTATTACATTCTATTCTGAGTTCGATGAATAGTTTCATAATTTCCAGGGGGCACTAAGTAATATTTTTTTCTGGAAAGGGGGTGGTAGGCCAAAAGAGTTTGGGAACCACTGCTCTCTATCATGCTGTCTCTAAGTTACTTAGAGGTAATTTGCATGGCTACCTTGAACCAGATTCATTGTCTACCTAACAATGCTTGAAAATGCTGATGGTTATGCTTGGTGAACCTCATGCCTCTGTAGCTATTTTAGCTGTAGCCATTGAGGTTACTTAGGGGCTTTGAATGATACTTGGAGTATAACAATAACTGGATTGCGCAATGCTTTTCATTAAGTTACCAATATGGAGAAATCTGACTTAAAACATTGTCAAGGAAAATATTTCAGGATTCTTAATTCCCTCCCCTCACTGGGAATTAACAGGCTATCCTTGGACTCTTCCCAGCTTTAGAGGAGAAAGAACACATCTCTTTAAGTGTTCGGCAAAAATAATTTTTTCAACTTGTCTTCATAAATGATATTATTTGGTAGTACATGATCATACATTTTGGCCCATAACTTAAGGACAGAGGAAATCTGGTAATCATAGTGGAATGAAAGTCCTGTAGTCAGGAAAGCTCAGATACTCAGTGTGCAAATGACAGTGTGAGTTTCAGTTTTCTCACAGGTAAAAAAGAGAACAAGATTAGGACCCACCTCACAGAATTTCTGAGAAGATACATGGCATCATATATGTAGATTGTTTTGTAAAATGTAAAGAACTATTTTAAATGATTTGTTGTTGTTTTGTGACCCCATTTGGGGTTTCTTTTCTTTTTTAAAACTCTGAGCTTCTGTTTTAATATTAATTCTAAGACAGAAGAGTTATGAGGACTAGACAATTGGGTTTAAGTGATCTGCCCAGGGTCACACAGCTAGGAAGTGTCTGAGGTCAAATTTGAACCCAGATCCTTCCAACTCCAGCTTAGCTCTCTATCCTCTGAGTCACTGAGCTGCCAAGATGAGGTATTATGGTTTAAAAGATACAAGGATGATGCCTGAATACACAGAGGTTTAGACTGACACATCATCTGGCTCTCATCCATTCTCTTATACTTCCTGCCCCCTAGTTTGCCATAATCACCAGAAGAAAAGAAGGGGGAGGGAGTCAGGGCATCCTTTCTTGAGGCCTTCTTACACACTTGACTTTTAGCATCTGATTTTCCATCCAATGATCTGAACATCCTGGGAACTAAAAGAATGTTCCCAAATTTATAAAAAAAAAAAAAGGAGAAAGAAGAAAATAATAGCACTTTAAATCTTTCAAAGCACTTTGCAAACATCTCATTAGATCCTCAAAACTACTTTGAGTCAGGTGTTATTATTGTCCTCATTTGGCAGAAGCAGAAACTTAGACTTATTCTCTGGGCAAGGTGACTTGCCAAGAGTCACACATAGTTAGAGAATATCTGGTGTAGGATTAACGTAGTTGACTTTGACTCCAAGTTTCCACTATGCTACAACAAAATGCCTCTCAAAAATTTGGTATTTTTCTCTCTTTATTAGAGAACAGCAAATTAAAACAACTCATTCCAATGTGACAATAAATATAAATGAAAATGATAAATGTTGGAAGGAATGTGGCAAAATCAGGGTACTAATGCATTGTTGGTGGAGTTATGAACTGATCCAATCATTCTAGAGGGCAATTTGGAATACTTCCCAAAGAGCTATAAAAGAATGTATACATTTTGATCCAGTAAGACCACTACTGGTTCTGTAACCCAAAGAGATTTTAAAAAATGGGAAAGGATCTACTCATACAAAAATATTTATAGCTGTTCTTTTTGTAGTGGCAAAGAACTGGAAACTAAGGGGATATCTCAATTGGGGAATGGTTGAACAAATTGTGTTACATGATGCTGATGGAATACTATCATGCTATAAGGAATGATGAACAGGATGATTTCAGAAAGAGCTTGAATGGATGCAGAGTGAAAAAAGGAGAGCCAGGAGAATATTAAATACAGTAACTACAATATTGTGGAGTGATCACATGTGGTAGATTTTGCTAGACAGTTCTGAGGAATTTATGAAAAAAGAATGCTTTCCACCTCTAGAGAACTATTGGAGTAAACATGCAGATGAAAACATGAGTTATTCCTTGTTTATTTGGATATATGTTTTGGGGTTTTGGTTTTATAAGATTATTTGCTTACAAAAACGAATAATGTAGAAATATATTTTGTGTAATAATAAATGTGTAACTCAGTTTGAATTGATTGTCAGCTCTGGGAGGGGAGAGTGTATATATATATATACAAATATACAGAAAAATATAAAGATAGATATAGGTACATACCTATATGTATATATTTTGTCCAAGATTCAATCCTGTCTTCTTTTGTCTGAAAACTCTGCCCCTAGAGATTCTTTTTAAACATTTGGCTAAAACTTTTCATGCTATACTTTGTGCATTTTCCTCATCTTCAAAGAGCTAGGTCAGCATGCTCAGTATCATGACCTTTCATGCTTTAGTAAAGGTGGATGACACAAGATGTTTTACTTCTGAAAAGCCTGCCATCCT
The DNA here is from genome assembly GCF_016433145.1 of Gracilinanus agilis. Lineage (NCBI taxonomy): Eukaryota > Metazoa > Chordata > Mammalia > Didelphimorphia > Didelphidae > Gracilinanus > Gracilinanus agilis. The sequence goes on along the minus strand of NC_058131.1, from coordinate 127,830,089 downwards.
GGAATATGGGGGGGGGGAGTGGAAATTACTTTAGACTGTTAGATACATGTTCATGAGAATGTATACAAAGTAAAATAATACTGAATACCAAAAATAGTGGAGAATCCAAAATGGCCCTCATTGATGGCTGCCACGGAAAACTAGGCAGATTGCTTGAGACATGTCATAGTTTTAGAATTCACTTAGTTTCACTGTCTGGGAATAAGAAAATAGAAATCTCTTTACTTAAATGAATTAACTTGCCAAAAATTCAGACTGATAAAGTATGAATTTAAAATACTATCCTCTAACTTCAAATCCAGTATTCATTTTACTGGGTTGTCCTATATTTTTTAAACCCAGAATATTTCCATTTATTTCTCTTCTTTTACTTATTTTAATATTCATATTCATGTTATTCATTCACTTAAATCACTTTGAATTGCTGCCTAGTTTCTTATTCATACTCAATGATATTGCTAGCTGCCTAGGGCAAAGACTGTGTCAGTTTTTTTCTTCTCTCTCTCTCTCTCTTTTTTTTTTTTTTTTTTGTTTCCTCGTACCATGCACAGTGCAGGGAAAATAGTACAGTATGTACCTAAACACCTTTACAAAGGAATTGGTTTGCATTTAATAATGCTACTTTATATATACTATCGGGAAGCTTTCATTCAATAGATGAACAAAAATAAACACATATAAATATTACATAGTAGATTTTTATTTTTATCTATTTTGTATTTTTATCTTTCTTTTAACAGCTTAAGAAATGGAGATTAGCAGGGATATAAGTTATGACTCATGCACAGCTGTACCTATTAATCACTAACTAATACGAGATGTAGCCCCACTGTGTTTGGCAAGTCTCATTCACAAATCATTTAATAACTGGTCTTCAGTCCAAATTTGTATTAAACGGAAAAACCATTCACTGGAGAATTTTTTGACAGTTTTATGCATTGTGGGATTTTACGTATACTGGTAACCCTCACACTCTTGTCACTATATATATATATATATATATATATATATACAAATGATAGTTCAAGTGGATCATAGATTTAAAGTCAGAAGGAAACTTTAGGTTACCTATTCCAACTTTCTCATTTTATAGATGAGAAAACAGGTCGAGAAAACATAACTGTTGTGCCAGAGTTTAGAGAGACAGAGAAGGAATCTGAAATAATGTCCTCTGACTTCAAATTCCATTCTCATTTCATTAGGTTATGCTATATTTTTTAAACATATAGAAAACTCCCATGTTGTTTCTCTCCTTTTTATTTATTTTATCTTGAGACTTGTGCCCACTGGATATGAATCAATCTCCTTAAAACGTAGTTATACCAAGCAAAGGTGTTAAGTTCCTCCTATGGGATGAGTTGTCCTTTAAAATAGATTAGTCTTAGCTGCCACATTTCAGTGACATCAGAAAAGACTCCCAAGATTAGCTCTCCTCATAGCAGTACTATTTATTTTCATTGGGACCAAGATTTTACTATCTCTAATATCCTCATGGGTTTTTATCTACTGGCTTTCTTCTTTGCTTATTTTATATAGCTTTATCTACTCTTGAAATCTTGCACCTTTTACTTGGTTCATCATTGGTTGCTTGTTGTTTACTATTCTCTCAAATATGGCCTTTTATTTCCTCCTCAAAGTCCTTGGTGAGTCTATTCGAGATCCCTTTATGAAGGAAGCATTAAATTATAAAAGTAGGAAATTTTGCCACCTCATTCATCATTTACCTCCCACAAAGTTCTGAGAAAACAAAAATTTTTTGATAAATGTGAGAAATGACCAAATGTTGGCCATATTCTTCTATCAAACAAAATTCACTTTGCTCTTTTAATTCAAGGTAGTTGCTGTGTTGTTTATTAGATGGTTCTCTATTTAATAATGAGGTTTATTTGTTCCAATAAAATTGAAAAACTTTCATTTGTCTTATGTTACTCATGTTACAAAGGAAGCAAATAGGAAAGATAAAAACAATGAGAAAGAGCTTTTGGCTTTTCTTGTTCATTTGTTTGGAGTTTTGGCACTTTTAAGTTTCATTTTTCTTCTTTTTTAATACTAATATTCCCTCTGTGAATAAGCATGTTTGGAGTTAACATAAGGGCCTTGGAATTATATTTTTGAATAGTTTATAAATGCTGGAACTTTCTAAAAACCCTATTTTCTGATGCTTTGTTGTTATTATATTTTGGGTACTTGGGGAAACTATTATCAAACATTTAATGCCACAATTAGAAAACCCTGTACTTACATAAATAAGATCAATGACAATTGCCCCCTTATGGTAACTTTAAACATCTTTTTAAGATATCATGAATAGTACAAATTTTCCTAAGATCATTGATTTTGTGCTTATCACAGTCTGATCATTCTATTTGTTGCATAATTTTTAATACCATATTGAGTATAAGAACACTGCATAGCATTACTTTTTAATTTTAATTTTTAAATATTCTTCCATGTTTACATGATTCATTTTTCTTTCCTTCCTCCTCTCCCAGAGTCTACAAGCATTTTTTAAATTATTTTTCCTTATTATCTCTTTGGGGTTCAAATCTAGCACTGGTAAAAATAATGCTGGTTCAAAGGGTATGCATTCTTTTAAAGCCCTTTGGGCATAATTCCAAATTGCCTTCCAGAATGGCTGGATAAATTCACAATTCCACCAGTAATGCTTTAGTGTCCCGATTTTGCCAAAACTCTTACAACATTTACTATATTACTTTACTGTCATATTGACCAATCAGCTAGGTGTGAGATGGCACTTCAGAGTTGTTTTGATTTGCATTTCTCTAATTATGAGAGATTAGAACTTATGTGCTTATTGATAGTTTTGAGTTCTTTATCTGAAAACTGCCTACTAATGTCCCTTGGCCATTTGTCAATTGGGGAATGGTTTGGGTTTTTTGTACAATTGACTTAGCTCCTTATTAATTTGAGAAATGAGACCTTTGTCAGAGGTTTTAGTTATAAAATGTTTTCCCTAATTTGTTGCATTGGTCTTGTTTGTTCAGAAATTTTTAAATTTAATATAATCAAAATTATTCATTTTACATTTTGTAGTGTTCTCTATCTCCTCCTTGGTCTTAAATTCCTTTCTTTCCTATAAATCTGACAGGTATACTATTCTATGTTCTCCTAATTTGTTTATGGTTTCCCTCTTTATATTTAAGTCATTTCACCACTTTAAGACTGAATAACATTATTAAAAACATTACTAAAAAGATTATGGAGGTGAAATAATTTAAAGGATGCCATCAAAGAAATGCATAATTGAAAAAAAATTATATAATTGAATTTGTATAATTGAAAAAAGATAATAGATATAAGAAGAACAAAGGATTACCAGTGAAAATTCTATATGCTCTTTTGATATCCTCATGATGTCAAGAAAACTCAAGAATATTCCCAGAACATTTGAGGTATCCCCTGGGTTAAAAAATTATCTGAGGAAATGGATGAGAACTTCATAGGCTAAAGTTCCAGTTGATTGTTTGGATGCTATAGGTAAATAGTAGTTCATATCATTAGATGTAATCCCCCCATTGATGAGATCATAGATCTGTTGAAGCATTATCGTAAAAAAGTTAAAAGATACATTTAAAAAGAAAAGATATACACACGCATATATATGCATATATATAATATGAATATACACATACATATAATTAGTCAGATGTTAAATAGTCGAGAATATGGCCAAACTTTCTTTCTATCAAAATGTTTAGATCAGGTAGTGTGGTTATTGTAATTCTAATGTTTTGGTAATAATTCCCTGAAGTACTAAAATAATTGACCTCTAAAGCTTTATTGCATAAGCAGAGCCAAACCTCTACTCTTCTCACTAAAGACTCACTTTCCCTTCCCTTTTATTCCTTTCCCTTCTCTTACTCTATCTTCTCATCCTTTACCTTTTCTTCCCTTCTCTTCTCTTCTCTTTCTTTCTTTCTTTTTTTTTTTTTTTTTTTAAATTCTTACTTTCTCTGTCATTGAATTGATTCTAAGTATTGGTTCTAAGGTAGAAAAGTGGTAAGGGCTAGGCAACTGGGGTTAAGTAACTTGCCCAGGGTCACCCAGCAAGGAAATGTCTGGGGCCAGATTTGAACTAAGGACCTCTTATTTTCAGCCCTGGATCTTTATCCATTGACCCACCCAACTGATCCTGAAGTCATCTTTTCTAATGACATTCATCTCCTACTAATCCATGTTATTTCACAGGTTAAGATATGTATGGAGTTCTAAGTTTCTCTTTGTTCAATTGCTTTTCAAGACATTAGGATGTATGACTTCTGGTTAAAATAAACAAACTTACTGCCACATATTTCACTAAATTGGAATGACTTGATGTGCCAAAGAATACTACTGATTTTGCAATTGTTTCTTATATTTTCTGCTTTTGGGAAGTCTCCAACTAGCTCCCTAACCTATATAACTATATCTATATATCTAATCATTGTAAGTTTTATCATGTCCTAGCTGCTGTCCACATGTCCAAGATTTTCTCTCATCTGATGTCTCAAGCTACTAATGAAAATATATTTCTATAAATATATCAGTGAAATATATTTAGGAGAGATGCAAGAAACTAAAAAAATCTAATAAGTCCAAAACTTAGTATTGAGTCTTCAGAATGACAAAGAGAAAGCAAAGGAAGGCTACAGGCACCTAACACATTATTTGGGAAGAGACATAGTTAAATATAATAGTCTAGGGAATAAATACAATAGATATTGGATAGAAAATGCTTTGAATATAGGGGAAGTTATAGAAAGAAATGGTCTTCCTGGAGCAATAGCATTTTTAAACTATCATCTGCATGATAACACAATGGAATAATAATATAAGAATGAAAGTAGGAGTCTGAAAGTCAAAGTCAGGGCTATAAAAATGTGAATCTTTAAGAAGAAGAAACAAAAAGAAAGGACAGGAAAGAAGGAAATTGATGGAAAATTTAATCTCATGAAGATTGGAGATTCAATTTAAAATTTATTAAATAAGCACTTATGTGCAAAATACTATATGTTAAGATCTGGAGTTATAAAGACAAGAAGGGAACAGTCCCTTCCTAGAGAAAGGTAAAAAGAGAAAGTGGAAAGATACCATGAAAGAAAAGGGAAGAAAGAATGGGGAAGGGAAGGAAAAAGCTATAAAGAGACAGAGAATGTGAAGATACATGGAAGAATTCCATCCTGTCAGAAAACAGCACTATATGCCACAGACCTCAAATTTCTCAAAAGCCACCCCTCTCATCCAGTCCTACCTGGTCGGGAGGATGGTGGTCACCACTTGAGGCCTTGAGGGTTGGGGGGTGTAAAGTTGGGGGAAATAGAGGGATCCTCCTGGCAAGTATCCGACATGTATGAGGAGGAGCCTTCCCCCTGTGTGAAAAAAAAGGGAGGCTGTCATTTTTTGGCATTGAAATATGTCTATGTTGCACCTAATGTTAAAAACTTATTTTCCTGGGAGAACTCTTGAATAAGACACTAAACTGGAAATTTGAAACTTCTAACACACTTATGTACTTCAGTAACTCTCATGTGGCCTGGCACCTGCTACCATAAATACAACTGAATGAACTCTATGGTATTTTGGCCTTTGAAAAGCTTTAATTTTCATTACCCCCAGAGGATTGGGTATTAAATATTATCTTTGTTATAATTACTAAGACATTTTACACAAACCTACCTCAACTCAAGGAGAAATGATATTGATTTACAGGAAGTGGTCTGTGATGTTAGATCTAATATTCTGTACTCATGTCTAATATAGAAAGTGGGAATAAGAATTATACTTTTTAAATGACAGGAATGTCTTCATAATATTGAAGCATTTCAACTCCATAGAGTTCTTCCATATTTTAAAAAAGATTGATAATACTGAAGAGAATCTTTATATATATAATTTTTTTCTCATATATCTATAAAATAAATATCTAATGTACAGGTATTCAGACTTAATGATAAAAAAATGAAAAGGTTCAAAGAAAGAAAGTATAAATATATCTTCCTTTACTTAAGGCAGAAAGTATAAATATATCTTCCTTTACTTAAGGCAGAAAGGTTAGATTTTCCATTACAGAACTAAACTTGAGATTTCATAAAATATTGCTTGATTTAGCATCATTTATTACTGAAAATTGTTTTAATATTGAGGAAGAAATCCATTATTTTAGTACAATTAGTTTTGACACAATCAGTTTTGATGATAATTTACATTTAACTCCTTGCCGTTTTTGAATAATGTTCCCCTTGTGCACAATATAGCACTGGGTTAATATCAACAACATAGAAGAATCTTTAATAAAATCATGAATTACTGTTCAGTGTATGATTCTGTCAAGAGAGATAATTATTTAGCAGCTAAAGTAAGATGTTATGTCTTTATCATAGCTATTAATATTAAATTACTGTAAATACCAGAATTGTACTGTTATATATGTTATGAAAAAACACAGAATTCCAAAATCAGACCTAGAATGTACCTTTGAGATAATTTCATTAAATGTTTTCATTTTACAAATGAAGAAACTGAAGCCTAAAAAGATTCAGTGACTTTCTAAGGTCATACATGTAGTGTTTGGCAGAACTAGGGCTAAAACCCAGGCTCCTGAATCTTAATCTTTTTGCTCCTTAGTTTAAGCGAAACAAACAAAAAGAAATTATGGTTGACCACAAAAATATAACAAGATGTGCATGAATACATTTACCAATTTGTCCTCACTCAACTGGGTTTTTAATGCGAAACTATATTGATCTTTAACTATAACATTTAAAGAAAATGAATATGTAGACTAAGCCCTATTAAGTTCATACATAATCAAGACTTTCTTTTCATAGCAACCAGATTTTTCTTCCCTTTGCTATATATATACTAGATAAAGAAGAGAAAATAAGAGGATGGAAGGTGCTCCTCTACCTTTTTGCCTGAAAAAAATTATATTTCTGGGCACAGAGAGAAGTATCATGCTCTCTATTCTTGTTGCCTAGAGGGTAAATACTGTAATGGAATACTGATGATTGTAGCTTTAGAACTGTAACTTGAAGTGATAAAGTTTTAATTCCTTGCCTCTGTCCTCCAAGTTAGAAGTGGAAAATAAAGGATATGTTTCCACAGAAAGTGGAAGGAAGGAATTCATGATATATCAGTCACATGCAAGGTCTAGTATATTTGTCAGAGTACCCCCAGAAGCTACAGAATTCATGACTAAATGGTGTTTTGATAGTTCTGTGAAAATTTTGGATCTCACAATCTTAGACTCCCCTACAACCATCAGGCTACCTGTCTCTGAATTAATGTGGCTATATACATAAATATGTATACACATATATTTGCAAATATTTAGTCATGTGATTGATTGATTACATGTACTTTGACAACACATACTGTATATTTTGTGCATAAATATATGTATATGTAATACATATATAATTTATATGTAAATATGATACATGGTAGAACTGATAAAGATACAGATAAAGCAGGTTCACCAAAAAGTACAATTTTAAAATAACAACATAAAGAGGCTGAGATAACTTTCATTTGGTGGGGGAAGAGGGAAATCATTGAAGATTTGAAACTAGATTTAAACCATGAAGGATGGGAAAGATGTCAAAAAGTATTTCAATTGAAGTAGTGCATCCCAAATTTGGATATTCCAGGGATATCCAGAAGGAGGATACTTCAGATCAACATCAAGGAACCACTAATGACAAAATGTGGCTGGAATATAAAATGCATATTACTCTTTGGGTAATGGATAAGCATTGGTATGTAGAAAGAGTAAGGGGTAAAAAACAAGGCTTGAAAAAGCAGCCTCCCAGTCATTTTTTCACATCACTCACCCTAATATTATAATTTAATTTGTTGTCTGTCATCTTATTTAATCCAGGATATCCTACAACATTGCTGATAGATGATCATTCAGCCTCTACTAAGACACTTCTAGTGATGAGAACTTACTGTTTCATAAAGTTGCCCATTCTAGTTTAGAGAACTCTAATTGTTTAAAAAGAAAAAAAGGGTCTCAAATGGAGCCAAAATTTGCTTTCTCTCTAAACATTTACCCTATGGAATTACACAGAATTAGTCTTCATGTATTTAAAGACTTTTGTTATACATACATACATACATACATACATACATACATATATATACGTATATATGTGAATATGATATGTATATATATATATATATTTTCCTTTTCCAGGCCACATATTTACTATTTTAGGTCAGCAAGAAATATAGCTAGCTTATCCTCCCTCTTAAATTCCATTTCATTCTTCTCTCTTTTTAAAATTATTAACTTCTAGAAATCTTTGACCAATAGATCCCGTACTGGCTACAAACTTATAATATGGAAGGTAGTTTCTTTCCTCCCTGAATCTTGGCACATATACTTTCTTTTTTTTTTTTTTTTTTTTGGATTCCTAGAATAAGGACAGTTGGAGGGAAAAAGATAGGAAAGAGAAAGAGGAGAAAAGTGAGAGTGCATGTGTATAGGAAGAAGGAACATCAATCAGTTAAGGCTCCATTTAACATATGAGGTGCTTTATGACCTGGAAGAGGCTCATGGGATCATAAAGAAAGTGATGCCAAATAAGAAACAGGAATGGGCTCAGTGCCATTTGACCAAATTTCTTTACAATCTATCCAATTAGAGATGGCAACAGTGAATGGTCTGACTGGTTGCTGTAGCAAACTCACAGGGGTGCCAACGGATATTTTAAATTTTCAAGGGAGACAGGAACCTTGATATCTTTTTAGTTTAAGAGAGTACACAGCTTCATATTAGAACATGACATCTTTCTGATGAAATTCTCAAGTATCTAAGATATGTTTTTGTTTACTTATACTTTTGGCTGATCTAGGAACTTCTTGGACTCTTAACATTTGCATTGTCAGATCTTTGCATACCTGGATTTTTTGCAATGATAAAAAGCAAATACCAAGCAAAAATTAATCAGAGAACGAGAAATTTGGGTGGAGGTATCTAATCTGATTCAAAGGTTTGAGAAGTTGCACAGTGCTCAAAATAGTCACCCATCTCATTAGTGCTTGTATTTGTTAGTATTTAAAATGAAAAAAAAATTTCTTTCAATTTATGTGTATTTTTTCCAAATGGCAATTAAGTTGTTAGTTCTGTTTGGATCTAATTACTTATGTAACAGAACTATTAGGTATTTCTTTTGGCCTAGAGATGCCATGGAAAAGTATTGAGACATTAAGGGTAATATGAACTGAAAAAAGTTGGAAAACCTCTGGTCTAAGAGATGGAATTTTCTGACTTTTTTTTAATAAGAAGATAGTGCATAAATCATGAATAAACTAATTGTTTTGGCTGAGGCAGCAAATTAAGAAAGCAGTAATTTTCTGAATATTAGAAAGAGGGTACAGAGATAGGAGCACCTCCTGGGGTACTCTTGGCACAGAAGCCTACCCAGTCATAGATCTGAAAGGACTGACTTCATCCAGGAAAGATGAGTCATTTTGTTAGAGGGATGCTAAAGAGGAAAATGAGGCTAATCATTCTATATCTCTTTGGAGGTGAAAAAGAACATGCAGCTACATGATTAAAATGTTCTTTGTGTACAAATTAGGATGCTCTAAAACTTCCTGGAAATATTTCTTTTCCTGAGGAGCTAAGTTAAAACAGAAAACTATATTCCAAGAAATATTCCATGGAAAGCAAATGGGATGTCATAGCAGTAATGCTTAATTGGAGATGTAGACAAACTAGTTTTGTGGAGTTTCATAGAAAATTCATTTTAAAATCCCTCTGAAATGGGGGATTTTTTATCTCACTCAAGCCAAAAACTTCATAATGCTGAGAGAGAGGGAGACACACAAACACACACACACACACGCAGTGTGTATGTATGTCTTTGTAGAGGAGAGTGGAGAACAATTCAGTACACTTGGGGAAATACTTCATTAGTTATGATTTAATATGATAAAGTCTCTCTGTAGTTCTGTGTCTCTGTTTCTGTCTGTTTGTCTTTCCTCTGAGTCTTAGAGGAAAAGTCAAGCCGTCCTCTTAACAAAAGCTCCAACAAATTAGCTCCAATAAGTATGCCTCTGAAGTTGGAGTAACTTATCTGGATTGGTAGATGGCTCCTTGATTAGTTTTTATCACTTCCTGCATATTACATAAGCCCTTTCCTTTAGGTCTTGACAAATGCATTCAGGTGTGGCACTCCCAGTGAAACCAATTATTTTGCTTTGTGAAAAGGGGAGGCCAGGACTTACTGCATCTGGCTTAAGGACTCTGGTGATCCAGCTTCTGTAAAAAGGCACCCCTGAACAAAATTGACAGCAATATATACTCAGGGACCAAATCAAATATTTTGCCCCAAAAGAAGATGTATCTGGAAGTTTCTCCTGATAAAAAATACTACCCAACAGGCTCTGATGATCCTTTGTAACACTATTATTGATTCTGTGACTTAATAAGTTTCAGTGGGATTTGTACACAATACATGTACAATTTTAATGCCAAACTATATTGTACAGAATATATATGCAGTATACAGGTCATTCACCACTGGGGATTGCTATTCCATTTCTTATTGCCCTTTATTTTTTTTTTTCACTTACGAAAGCCAAAACATGAAGTTTCCATAATCAAAAGCATAACATGTACATCATAAAACTGGCCAACTTAAAACAATTCAGTGAATCAGGTCTGGCCAAGTTTGGTACCCTTCCCAAGCTTATTTCTATTAGATTTAATTTATCAGTTTTATTTATTTATTTATCTATTCAACTTGTCAAACTGGGCAAGTAGGAGTCTACCTAGGTAGCTAGGTGGTAGGTACAAGAAAAACACAAGTTAGAATCCTGCCTCAGCTCCTCATGGGCTGTGTGATTAAATCTCTCTTGGGTGCCTCAATGTCTTCTATAAAGTGAATATAATAACACCTATCTCATAGAGTTGTTTGAGGAAGAAGTTAACGTATGTAAAACACTTTGCAAACCTTAATGCACAGTTTGTATAAATATTAGCTATTATTAGTCACTACCTTTTGAAGTTAATTTTTGATTAGTAAGATGATTTTTACAGATTATAAATTATTCCCAAAGGGAATTTGAGAAGTTGTACTTCCTTTTACAGGTAACTAGAACTGAGGAAATTTAGTAATACACTAAGTGCAAGTCCAAATGACTCTGTTTTAAAATAAAAACGATAATAATATCATTTAAGAAGGGTGGGGGAAAGCATATCCACATATTAGTTTATACAAAATAAAATATAAATAAATATTTGGAAATTGGCTGGCTTGGAGGGTGCTACCAGGTGGTAGAATCAACTAAAAAACTGCTTGTAGAAGGTAATATCTGAGTGACATTTTAAAGGAAGCTAGAGATCTGAAAATTCAGAAGTAAGGAAAAAAGCACATTGTGGGCCTGGGGAACAAGCCTTAAAAGACCCAGAAGCAGAAGGCACAATGTTTGAGAATGAGCAAGAAGAATATCAATTTGACTGAAACATATGACGTGTGAAGGGAATAAATTATACTTATTTATATTACATGTATAATAGTACATATATACATACATGTGTGTATATTATAAATTATATTAGCCTGTACAGTTAGGCTAGAGTCAGGTTAAAGGGCTTTAAATGCCAAACTGGAAAGTCTCCATTTGATGAGAGAGGGTAGAGAGCCATTACTGGACAAGTAAATGACAGTAAAATGAGTGATTTATGAACACCACTGACAGAATTACGAGGGTTGGATTGAAGTAGGAAGAGACTTGAGACAGGAAAGACAATTAGGAAATAACTGCAATGATCCTCATGAGAGGTGATGAGGATCATGACCACATGAGTAAAGAGAAAGACATGAGATAGCTATGAGAAATATTGTGAAGACTGCACCTATAAGATTCAGAATCAAGATCCTAAATAGAGGCATATGGAAACTGAAGAGCTATCCATCCCATATACATATATGTATTCAATGCTAGATAGTTGAAAGGGCTTTCAAACCTCTTGTTTGGTTTCCCATCAATCCTATGAGCTAGGTGGGGCTAATGTTATCTTAATTTCATTGGCAAGGGGGAAAAAGGGAGTCAGAGAGATTAAGTAAGTAGTCCAATAAAACAGAACTGGAATTTGAGTCCTGGTCTTCTAATTCGTAGTCTAAAACTCTTTTCACTGGAGAAAAAATCCAAATAATGATACTCTTTTAAAAAAGCAAACATGAATAAAAAAAAATACTAGAATATGGTATTGTAGCATCATCTGCCTTTAGTTCAAAGTCACTAGTCTGAAAGTCAGAAGACATGATTTTTAGTCCCTATCCTGCCTCTCAGTCATTATCTTCTTTAACCTTAACTGCTTCTGCCTTATATTCCTCTCAGGTTTACTGTGAAGATTAAATGAGACCACAAATACTAAAGTGCTTTGATAATCTTATGGATGTAAAACATTTTCTCACTCAAGGGACTAAAGTTATCCATCAATTCTCAGGGCTGGCCATATCAACATGAAATAAAGAAAATTATTGAAACAAAATAGCAGAGGAGACCAAATAGACTTTACTTTCAAGGAAGCTTAGGGGAAAAAATGACCAAATCCAATCTATAACAACCCAGCTCTCTTCTTACATATGGATTAATTCACAATGACTTGTCTGAAATGCCTTTTTCCTTTATATAAATTGTTTAATATAAGTTTCTTTATATCAATTTATTTGTATAAATCTTTAAAGATACCATAAAGAACATTAAACATCAAAACAAACAACTAAATTGCTTTGGTGGCTATTTTTCTGTCAATAAATGAAATACAGAATGCTTTTTCAGTCACTTTCTTTGATTCTCTATTTGCATTCTTTGTTCTCCCATTCTCATTTACATTGCTTAATCTGATCATACTTAGTATGCATTTCTGTCTTCTAGTTCTTATGTGTTTTAAGCAATGGAGTTAAAACAAACTCTTGCAAGCACCAAGGTAGATGTGTGCGCCTAGGAGAGTATGACACAACTATGTTTCAGATGAGTGTAAACACCTGAATAATTTGGTTATGGTGGGTCTCTTTTGGTGGATGCCCACAGTTTGGGATGTGGACCATAATGGAAACACTTTGAAATTTTTAGGAGGATTTAAGTCCTGGGTAAGGTATTAAAAGAATAGGACAAAATAGTGAATCAATTGAATGAGCTGCCAAATACTTTAGATTCTAAGAACAATAACTCTGAACTGGGGTTGCAGGCCATTATATTTGAGAAGGCATTCTGGTATAATTTGCAGGGACTGCAATGTTTTACCTGGAGAGCATTTATGCCTAGAAAAAGAAAAGGAAACTTTGGGAATACCCATCAATTGGGGAATGGTTGAACACATTTTGTTATATGAATGTAAAGGAATACCAATACCAAATGCCAAAAGAGACAGTTTCTGAAAAACCTAGGTGGGCTCCTATGAACTGATACAGAGTAAAGTTAGCAGAACTCAGGAAAATAATTTTACATAATAACTACAACAATGTAAAGAGAAACAATTGTAAAAGAGTTGAGAACTCTGATTAATGCAATGTTCACCCATGATTGCAGGGAGTGTTCTACCCCTAGGCTACCTATCTGCTGTCAGAGAAATAGTGGACTCAGGGTACAGAAATAGCTAATATTTTTGGACATGACCAGTGTGGGAATTTGTTTGCTTGATGATATATATATATATATATATATATATATATTTTAAAGCTTTGTTTCTCTTTCCCTTTTGACCTCCCCCCCCCATAGGGTGGAGGGAAAATGAGAGGGAAGGAGGTAAGAAAATTTTAAGTAAAAATAAAATTAATACACTCAGGAAGAGCTTGATGAAGTTCTCTTTAATAATTGGTAAGCCCCTCCTGAATTTCTGGTAAGGCCCTTCTAAATCTCTTTGGTGTGGAATTTCCTCCCTTTGCTGAGGTAAGAGATACTAATGAGAAATGAAAAAGAAAGATCTTTCTAGGATGCTCAAAGTTAACTCTTTGTTTTCAAGATGAGTAATAATGAGGTCTTTGTTCTAGCATTGGAGGCAATATTAAGCCTTTGAAGTCTCTGAGAACTCAGGCTCTAGAATCCTCTTCTACTGTTCCCAGGTTCAGTGTGAGCATTTTAGATAATCATTTATGCAAATCATGGTCTAAGCTCTCATGTAGTATAATACTCTATTTTGCAGCCAAGCAAACATCACTCATCCAATAACAAATGTTCTTAATTAAAACATGAATGCAATTTTAAAAATAGCCCGCCACCAATATAGCAAGCCCTAAATTAATTTTCTACCCCTCAGAAGTGGGTGCAATCCCTTTAGCATCACCCACTGTGGTGGATAAGATAGAACATTAAAAGGAAACCTTAGGAGAGAATGAGGAAATTGCTGCTCCAAGTGTGGGTGGATACTGTTGGAAAATTGTCAGTTATTGTTGCCACCCACTCTTAGCCTGCTCTCAATGGACAGACTAGCATTTTTCTAATCTCAGGAGATGCAGAAGAATTTTCTCAAACCTTTCACAGCTTGAATTGGGCTCCTCAGAATTCTCCTAAAACTCATGATTTAGGGGATTCCATGACAGTATCAATCTACATGTTTCCCCTTCAGTCTATCAACTTTGGCTGCAAGTTACCATTTTCTTCTTGGTCTCAATAGCATCCTCAAAATACCCGAAGACTACCTAGATTCAGTTAACATTCCATATAACACATCTTGTATCTTATTTCCTTTTCTTTCCCTCTTGTAGTTGTCCTTCCTTTTACTTCCCTCTTCAAGTTGCTGGACACAATTTCCAAATCCAGGCCCAAATCCTCACAGTATCCCTTTGCATTACTGTTGAGCTAAAAACTACCCTGGAGAATATCCATTAAAGCCAGGATGTTCTCTGCCCTTATTTAATAAGTAGTGATACTTTACTCAGGTAACAAGACTTTCTTCTCTATAAAGTGCAGGCTGGATTGGCACTAAATAATTTGTAAATTATGACCATCCTACAACATTTGACAGTTTTAGAATCACGAAACACCAAAAAATGCCCTGATTTTTTGTAAGTAGCTGTCATGCCTGTGTAGAAAGTTGGGCATTTTCTGAAGCAATTATTAAAATGTATTTTCCTTTCCCTTTGCAGAAAAAATTAAAGATGGCTAAGAATATTGAAATAGGAAGTTGAGTTATAAGAAGCATGATAATTCATAGCTAATGTTGACATTTAGTCTTTATTGCTTCTAGAAAAACTCTATTACCACTCTTGAAAATTATGGTTAACATGTTGACTTCAGTTATAGGAGTAAGAAATGAAGCTTAGAAAGGATCTTGTCAATTTAATAAATAGGGAGGCAAAGTTAACCACAGAAAAGGCATGAAGAATTTAATTTTTTTCCTTAAAATCCTTACCTTGCATCTTAGAATCAATACTGTGTATTGGTTTCAAGGCAGAAGAGCAGTAAGAGCTAGGCAATGAGGGTTAAGTGACTTGCTCAGGGTCACACAGCTAGAAGTGTCTGAAGCCCGATGTGATCCTAGGACCTCCTGTGTCTAGGCCTGGCTCTCAATTCATTGAGCCACCCAGCTACCCATAAGAATTTAACTTTTTTTTTAAAGTATAATACTATTAATCTGAAAACAAAGAAAAAACTTTTGAAATATGTATCTCTATGTTTGTATATCTATAATTGAGAGCCCAAGATTTTCTACTTGCAACCCCTTAACCCCACTTCTCCACCAGTCTAGAATATATCAATACCTTTCTGATTTCCATTTTTAGGACCAGATCAATCTTGGAAGGAGTAGTAAAATATGTTAAAAACATTCAGTATCTTTTTTCTGAATTGATATCATTTGTATAATATAATATGATTTGTCTCATATAAATTATAATTCAAACTTGGTGGAATTTATTTTAGAGTGTATATGGTTTATTTGACCTGAAACAATATAATTTATTTGATATTAGCAAATCATTTGATCGTTTTATTCACAGGAACACTGATCTGATATAAAAATACAGAATCTGATTAAAAAATATGAGCCTAAGCATAAGTAATTTTGTTAAATGATATGAAAAAGCTCAGTCTAATATCACAGCTGTAAACTTTATACTTTTCTTTCTCATGATCATTTTGTTGGGTTTACTTAACATATCTGTGTATGTAGTCTTGTATCTATCTTGTAGTTCTTGAGGAGATTCCAGTAAAGGGCACACTCTGCTGGACAGAGCCAGACTTTACATCAAATACCTGTCCCAGAAGGAAGAGTTCCTGATCTACTTAGCTAAGTGCACACTGAAAGAACTGGTACAATGGTTTTATTGGGTTTTAGATAGACTTGAGGTTTCACATCTGGGTCCTGACCAAAAGAACGTGTACAAAATGCTTATCAAGGATAATCAGGAAATCACTTGCTTTTCAAACACATATGTATATATGTGTGTGTAATATATTTATTAGTAAAAGTGGTTTATTACCTTTGGTTTTTCATCCAGTATCTGTTGACGGATTTCCTTGTGTTTCTCTAAAAGTTTCTCCTGTCTTTTGCTTTGTGCATCTTCTAGCTGAAAAAATTAGAAACAGGATTAGTTTGTTGTTGTTGTTTCATTTAGTACAACTACAACATTTTCTTTTTCTTTTCTTTTCTTACCCTATGAGAATGAAAAAGGAATGAAATCTCTGTTACGATCATGCATGGTGAAGCAAAATCAAATTTCTTCACTGGCCATTTTGGGAAAAAAACAAAAGGTCAATCTATACTCAAGTCCTTTACCTCTCTATCTGGAAGTGAGTAGCATGTTTGAGCATTAGTTCTCTGGAATTCTGGTCACTCATATTGCTCTAAGTTTCTATTTCTTTCAAAGTTGTCTGTCATTACCATATTGTTGACATTCTACAAATTATTTTCTTGCTTCTGTTCACTTTCTTCTGCATCGTTTCATATAAGTCTTCTTAGGATACAGGTTCAATTTCATAAAAACGAAAAATCCAAGTTCACTTTGAAAGTTAGTGAAAACTTTGCAAAGCTCTAGTAACATAATTAATAGTCTAGATATTTAATATTCTGGCTCAAAGACCTGAAAGGTACTCCCTAGTACAGATTCTTCTATGTGTTAATTCAGTGGGCATTTATTTAAATACCTAATGATATTATCTGCTAAGAATTTAAAAAGAAGAAAAATAAATAGTCCTCCTTGTCTTCTAGGAACTTATATTCTATGGGAGAAGAAATATGCACATAAATAAATATAAAATATATGCAAAATAAATACATAGCATGGGAGGGGAACACATTACAAGCTGGGGACAAGGAAGTCCCTGTGCTAGGAGATGGCACATAAGTGTCACACAAGTATCATTTTTGAGTTTTCACTTTTAAGGAGTGTGCCATACATTGAATTCTCAAACTTTTTCTAAATTAAAAATAAAAACGGTAGACACCTGAAGGAAAGCTTAGATAGATCAAGGAGGTTTAAAAAAATGTTTGTTTGTTATTTTTTAATCACCAACTTAGGATCCAATGCACAATCAAACTTTTAGCCTCAGTTTCCTCATATGTAAAATGAGGAATTTAGTAATTTAGTAATTTTTATAATTATTATTATTAATATAATTTAATGCCTATAACATAATCATTTGTAATTTATAATGCACTATAATTAATTTGTAATTTTAAATAATTTAGATTTGTAATGTTAACATTGTAATTTAAGGTGCTTACCTTACAGATTTATTGTAGGGATCAAATTAGATAGCATATGTAATGCTTTGAAAACTTTAAAGAGTTACCTTGTTAGCTATTCTTCTTCTGTGTGCTAAACTATTTGGAAATAACTGTCCCTCTAATTAGAGGGAGGAGCCATGAATTCTAACGGGCCATTTAAGAAGAGATGGGCTCAGACATTTCTCACTTGTCTGCCTTACTTTAGGACTTCTCTGCATGACTTTCTTCACTATGCCCCAAGAAGCTCATTACTGGGATAACTTTATTAGCCCTGGTTGCTACTCCACCTCATCCAGATTCTTTGCCTCTCTGACTACAAGGTGGGGCCATGAACTTGGAACCTTTATTCAAGAATAGAGGTTCCCTGTCACCTTCCACTTACCCTTTTCACCTTTTTGTATTTTGTCTTCTTTAATTAGATTGTAAACTCCTGGAAGGCAGGGACTTTTCCTTTCCTTCTTCCCATTCTGTATCCCCATAGCTTAGTACAGTAATAGGTTCCTAATAAATATCTATGAACTATTTATTATTGAGGCTTTACATTCAGTATCTTTCAGAAACAGGAATATTTTGTGCTTTCAAAAAGGAATAAAATGACTGACATACTCTCTTTATGTACTGCACCACTTCTTGGATGTATGACCGGATCATTTCAGTCTTCTCCCTAGAACCAATAATTAGAGTATTATTAGTCTAGTATAGATGTGTGCTATGTGTAAGGGAGTTCAAATCTAGCCTCAGGCATTTATTGGTAGTATGAATCTGGGCAAGTCACTTAATCTTGTTTCCCTCAGTTTCCTTATCCATAAATTATTTGGAGAAGGAAATGGTAAACTACTATAGCATTTATGCCAAGAAAACCCTAAATGGGGGCACAAAGAGTCAGATACAATTGAACAAAAACAATTCTTTCTTTGGAGAATGGTTCCTACTTCTTTATCAGAATAGCCTTTGGCTACTAGAGGTACTTCCTCCTTTTCTTATCTAAATGCTTTTTGTGGTGAAAATATATAGACAAAGGATGCATAGTCTTAATAGGAAATCCCCAAAGACTTGATGTAGCAGATTCAGAAGGAAGTTGTTCACTTTCCAATCTGGTCCTCCAAGGGTATTTTTGCTGGCATTACTTACTCTTCCATTTGACTCTTGTCTTTTGACTTTGCTTCTGTTATCTTCTCCTGTCTTTTTTTATCCATTTTCTTCTTCAACTCTTTCTTTTCTCTAAAAGCCAAAGATACAATAAAAAAAGGGCAGATGAACTAACAGCTTTTTTTATTGAATATTTCTGTAAATGTATATGTTTATAAATACATCTTCCAATCAATGAAAATTTCTCCTTACTTCTCACAAATTTCTTTCAGTTTCTTTAATTGATTGTTCTGACATTCTTCTGCGACATCTGTCAACTTCTGAATAAGCTGGGGAAAGAAAATGACATATTATAGATTTCAGTTATTATAAATGAAGATTTTCTCCTTCCATACCAGCACCTGAATGGAAAATCCCCTGACTGATACTTGGAAAGACCTGAAATTGTCATGCAGCTAGCAACAATTATGAGTTGCAAATATTTGTTGGCATATACCCAAATTTAGAAGGAGAGTGAAATGACTAGAATACAGAGGAAATAGGCCCTGGGTGCTATGAAATAAACCAGAACTGTATAATGTCAGTGAATGGAGCATCTGACTTAGATTTTGAAAAGGTAGAGTTCAAATGTTGCCTTAAACAAGTTTGAGTCTGAACAAGTCACCATGCTTCAGGTCTTTCATCTGTAAAATGGGAGATAATAACAGTACCATAGTTTTTAGGATTCAATGCACTAAGATTTATAAAGTGCTTAAAGAGTTTATTAGAATTATTATATTATTGTTGTTGGTCCTTTTAAAAAATGAATTTTTTCCATGGTTACATGATTCTTGTCTCCCTCCCATCTTTCCTCCTCTCTCCTGGAGCTGACAAGCAATTTGACTGGGTTATATGTATATTATCATTCAAAAGCTATTTCCATATTGTTCATTTTTGTAATAGAGAAATCTTTTAAAACCAAAACCCCAAATCACATACCCATATAAACAAGAGATAAATCATGTTTTCTTCTTGATTCCTACTCCCACATTTCTTTTTCTAGATGTGCATAGCATTCTTTCTCATAAGTCCCTCAGAATTGTACTGGATCATTACATTGCTTTTAGTAGCAAAGCAAATTACAATTGATGATCCTACAATGTTTCAGTTACTTGTGCATAATGTTCACTCCACATCAGTTCACGTAGGTCTTTCCAGTTCTTACAGAAATCCATTGATTTATCATTCCTTATAGCAAAATAGTATTCCATCATCATCATGTGCCACATTTTGTTCAGCCATTTCCCAGTCAAGGGCCATCCCCTCATTTCCCAATTTTTGCCACCAGAAAAAGGGCAACTATAAATATTTTTGAACAAATAGATCCTTTTCCATTGTTTTTATCTCTTTGGGACACCAACCTAGTATGGCTGGATCATAGGGAATGCATTCTTTTAAATCCCTTTGGATATAATTCCAAATCATCTTCCAGAATGGTTGGATCTGGTCCTTTGTTTTTGAAGATGACCAATGCCTTTGCAGGGTAATGTCTTAACTCACATGAGAACTGGATTTAAGAGAGTGGCAAGACCAAAGTCAGGATGATTTCTGATGACCAGGGTGATGACCTTGGTATTTTGATGCCTGACCAAGTTTAAAGTTCTAGGTGTTCCACAGTGGCTGCTTCAGCCTCCTTGATGTGGTTGGAATCAAATCTGCCCATTAGGCTAGGGGAAGTCTTCACGAGTTTGGGGCAGATATCTCCCTACTTTACTGATGGTTCTATTAATTATCCTCAGTCTAGTTTAGTCCATGTATCAGATGGCTTTACCAGGGTGTGGACAATACCCACCATACAGCTTCATAGAACCAGAGGTGTAAGTTAGGGGATAGGGGAACACCAAAGGTGGATGAAAAACTCTGTAAAAAACTTCATAAGCCATCACATTATGGGTTCTAGTCTTCCCTGAACACTGCACACTCCACATGTGTTAGATGGTGCAATGGAAAGAGCACTGGGACTGAGGTCAGGAAGATCTAAATTCAAATTTGGTCTCAGATGCTTACTAGTTGTCTGATCCAGGGCAAGTCACTTTACCCTTATTTGCCTCGGTTACTCATCTGTAAAATGAGGACACACTGGAGAAAGAAATGACAAACTACCCATTGGATAAAAGTTCTTGGACTGATGTATGTGTAGGACAAGATTGAATAGCTGAACCACAAGTACTTCTTTGTCTGCATCCCACAAAATTGTTGTTATATCACTATAGAAACCAAGGAAGGATAGCTTCAAGGAAGAATGTAAGTCAGTTTTTACCATAACTACTATGAGCTATCAGATAGTTTAGGTAGAGAAGGGAAAGGCGAGGAGCCAACATTTATAAGTTCATATACTTGTTTGGATTATAGAATCAAAGTAGGGACCTTCTCATGTTAGAAAGCAACTCTTTTGGGGGGCAGCTGGGTAGCTGGGTAGCTCAGTGGATTGAGAGCCAGTCCTAGAGATGGGAGGTCCTAGGTTCAAATCTGACCTCAGTCATTTCCCAGCTGTGTGACCCTGAGCAAGTCACTTGACCCCCATTGCCTAGCCCTTATCATTCTTCTGCCTTGGAGCCAATGGCTCCAAGGTAGAAGGTAAGGGTTGAAAGAAAGAAAGAAAGGAAGGAAGGAAGGAAGGAAGGAAGGAAGGAAGGAAGGAAGGAAAGAAGTCTTTTCCTGAGCCTTGCATGCCTGACTGAGTGTTTTTCAAATACCAGTCTCTCAATAAATATTTATTGACTAATTTTATGTAGCTGACATTTTACTCACTACAATAGTTATTACAGACAACATGTTAACAAATCAAAAGTATGTGAAATTAAATTCTCAGCTGTAATATGGGAGAATAAAAGAGATTGGAGAAATGAACATTTGCAGAATTATAATGAGGAATCTATATTAACTAAACATTAATATGATACTTGATTCAATCATCAGCGAAGTGACTTAAAAATCTATACAAGTATCAAGGTCAGACTTGGACCAGCAGGATCACTACTGATTTAAAAGAAAAATGATTATAGTGACATTTGAAATGAAAGGATTTTGAAAATGTAATTTATTTTTGATGGAATTTATTAAATATCCCTGGGATAAAATATAATCATTAGCAATCTGTTTTTATTATGTTTTATTTTGAATCCTTACATTTTCCAGTTGTATGACCTTGGATATACATGCCACTTAAACTTTCTGAGTCTCAAGTCTCCAAGTTTAAAATAAAGATAATTAATACTTAAATAATATATCTTATATGGTGATGGAAGGTGCTTTATAAAGCTTTAAGCACTATACAGAGTTCAAAAATCTTAGTATATTTTAAAACTTTAATAGTGTAAAAGTATATGGTATGACATTTGGGCATCCTCTATGACAATGAACTATTTATTAGTGTTGTCATTATCATTATTTATATATTAAATTAAATTATTTATATATTATATATAAGTTATATATATTACTATTATATATCAATGGTAATTAATATATTATATATTTTATATTAAAGTTGCTTCAACTTTACCTTTATCCTTGATCTTTTTCTTATATTCTAGCTATGCCATATTGAATAACTATCTGAAACCTGGCTTTCTTTAGACATGGCCACATTTCTGAAAGCTAGGTGGCACAGCAGATAGATTATTGGGTCTAGAGTCAGGTAACCTGAGTTTAAACCCTTCCTCAGACTCTTAATTAGCTTATATGGCTCCCCAAAAGTCATTTTTATCAGCTGTTGTTTGCCTCATTTTCTTCAACCATAAAACAGAAAGAATTACAGCACTTTCCTCAAAGAGTTGTTGTGTCTTAAATGAAATAATGTTTGTATGGCATTTAGCAGAGTATCTGGCAAGTAGATGGTGCTTAATAAATCCATATCTGGTAGCTGTTCATATGAAACTGTCTTTTCCACTAGAGACCAAGCCTCTCCTCCCCCATCCCTCTCTCAGCTCTCTTGGAAAGGAAGAGTTTGGTTCTATGTTAGTTAACATTTTCATGAATGAACTGAGTAAAGACATAGACAGAAAGACAGAAATTTGAGGCTGAGAGACCAATCAGCAAGCTGATATAATACAAGTGTGAGGTGATGCTGGCCTAAACAAGGTGGTTCCAGTGTCAAGGAAGAGAAGAAAGAGCTATATATGTATATGTTGGGAAAGAATAAACAAGAGATTGGTTGTAGGGGTGAGAGAGAGTGAGGAATTGAGAATGACATCTAAATTGAGTCTGTGAAGAGGCTAGACATGATCTCATACCTATACCCACACATATACATATATGTATCATCATGATAAATGTCACATATCTATTTATTCCTGTGAGTTGAAGTAAATCTGGATGTTTAGCTTTGAGAAGAGAAGGCATAGTGAGATGTGATAAGTATCATGCCGATTGATCATAGAATATTTGAAGAGTTTCTATGTGAAAGAGATAGGGGGGCTTATTCTGTCTATCTCCACAAGGCAGTACAAGAAACATGGGCAGAATTTGCAAAGAAACAGTTTTACACTTAATATAGAATAACTTCTCTATTATTAGAAATGCCCAAAAGTGGGATGATATTTTTCTTTTTCCATGGGAGTGGAAAACAGTAGCGAGGAGAAGGTTTTTAACTGTAACTCTTCTGGCAAAAGCTTAGAACTAGCATCCTTGTGAGGTATGCTAATGAGGGTCTCCTTGTTTAAGCTAATGCAATTTAAGTAGCAGGCAGGAGTGCTGGATTTGGAATAAGGAAGAGGGTCAAATACTATCTCTGATACTTGCTAGCTGTGTGACCCTGGATAACACACTTAATCTCCTTAGCTTCTATTTCCTGTTCTAAAAAAAAGTGGAAAGTGGATGGTATCTTAGGAATGTTATTTTGGTATCTGCACAGAATATAGATCAGAGAGGGTAAAGAGGCTATGCATAGATAAATGAAATGGAGACTGAAACAGAAAAAAGGGATGGGTGTAACAAATATTGTGGAAGGATAACTGACAAAACTTACTGGTTGGTAATGGAGGTTGATGGTGCAGAAAGAATAAAAATGACTCTGAGGTAAAAATATTTGTAATTAGAAGGATGGAGTGCCCTCAAAAGGAACACAGGAATTTAAAGAGGAGCAAGTTTGGGGGGGAGGGGAATTAATAAATTCCACTTTGGACAATATCTGTAGAATGGTTGCGAGTTGGGCGAGATGACCTCTAAAATCCATTCTAGCTCAATAATCTCTAATATGAGGATGAGGAATGAGAAAAGATCATTATGCTGAGCAATTAAGATATCATTAGAAACCTTGGAAAACAGTTTCAGTTGAATGAGTAATTCTGAAACCAGATTACAAGCGTGGGGTTGAGAAATGAATGGGAAATGAGAAATCAGTATTTATGAGTCAGGATAACATTTTTCTAGGAATTTGGTTGTAAAAGGAAAGATACAGGATTCTAATTTAAGGGATAACATTCTTTATAATGCCTCATCTCATTTCATGTATTGTTTTCCCCATTAGAATGTAATCTTATATGCAGGGGGCTGTTTTTCTTTCTGCTTGTATTTTTTTTCTCGGTTCTTAGCAGAGTATCTGGCCATAGTATTACTTAAGAAATGATTTTTTAACTTTTAATTTAAATTTTTGAAATATTTTTCCATGTTTACATGATTCATTTTCTTTCCCTTTCCTCTTTTCTACCCCCTCCAATAGCTAGCAAGCATTTCCACTGGGTTATACAAATGTTATCACTTGATACCCATTTCCATATTATTCATTTTTGCAATAGAGCAATTTTTAAAAACGAAAACCCTTAATCATACACCCATATAAACAAGTGATAAGTCATATGTATTTCTTCTGTGTTTCTACTCCCACAGTTCTAAGAAATACTTGCTGACTTGATTTGACTTGGGCCTGAGGTGAAGAGGAATATTGTAGAAATGGAGGGAATACCAAAAGGGAATAACTTTCAAGAAACAAGCAGTGAAATGATAAGGACAGAAGACTTTCCTCAACAGGGACAATACAGTTGAACTGGTTAAGTGTAGTTCAGTCTGTGAAGGAAAGAAAGTGAGGACAAAATTGGGAAGACAGAGTAAGAAAGCAGAACCGTGTAGAATAATCAGTGATGGTAATGATGAATAGGTTGGAGAGCAGTGAATCAGAGATAGGACAAGAAGAGAGAATAAGAAATTGAAATATGAAAAAGAAATTTCATGATTCTGTCTCATATACATAATATACAACTTATATAGGATAGTGAAATCAAACCAGGGGATGGAATGAAGATTGTAGGTATTAGGAGTTTAGGAGACTGCTGAGAGGTGAGGCTAGAATATGTGAGGGGACATCAATATAAACACATCACGTACTTGTTATGTAAATATATGAATATTCCATGTGCACACGTGTGTATTCCTGAGCAGAGGTCAAAGTGGAGGGGGAAAATATAAAGAAAATATAAAGTGGGAATGATATTGGAAGAGAATAATCAAAAGGTCAGTAGATGATCGCAAAAGATTGAATAGATAGAATATTAAGGAAAGGAAATTTATGAGTGGTATTGGCATATAGTGTGAGTTCAGAACAAAGTATATGTCTTCTTCTCTTGACCCACAGTCTAAGAGCATATGAGAGAAAGTATGCATAATTCTGGAATGCATAACCAGTGTTATATGCCTTTTGTAGGGGTCTTGTCTCCCTGAATGCAAGAATAAGGAAAGATTGTGAGAGGGAAAAATCTAAGTTGAGGGGGGAAGATTATTAATGTTAAAACAGGGGCTCTAAAGGGCACCAAGAAGGAAAGAATGGAAAAGCATAAGGACCGAGAAAGGTCAAGGCTGGAGTGGAAATGAGAGAGGGAAACGATTGCAATGGAAGGTGGTTTAGCAGGTGTGAACTTTGACTCAGAAATTGGGAAGAAAATGGTAGTAGTGTAATAGCCATGGATAAGAACTTGATTAATGTCAATAATACTGGGCCTCCTCTCTTCAGAGCATGTATGATGATAAAGGATAAGTCCAGTTTGTCCTTTCTTTTAACCACCAGGAAAGATGGAGTTAAGGTGACATGGAGAACAAGTGAGAAATCTTGGTTAGTAAAAACGTACATGTTGACCAAGTGCCAAGAAGCTTTAGAAAGTCATACTCTACACAGATTCCATTGCCTCAGATCAAAATGGTGTGTGATAATAAAATCAGAAAATACCTTCATATGTAACATGTGCTTTGCTTTTGGTAGAGCTTAATGTCGGAGGCCCAATTTTTAAACAAATTCTTGGCAGTGATTCTGGTGTTTAAGATGCTGATTCTAGACAGGGTCTTAGAAATAAAATTCCTAGTGTCTTGGTACTAAGTGGATATGGAGAACTGAAAGAGTTATTGTTTTTCTCAGGTCAGTAGAACAGGGTATAAATGGCATTACTTTCACACTCTGCAGTTGATTCCAGAATGACCAGGCTTTCCAATCCCATCCCTTAGTGTCAGGCAAAAAGACATTTCTATAATGTCAAGTCAAGAAGCATTTATTAAGCACTTACTCCATTAGCTGGTGAGGCGAGAAGGAAAGACAAGCTACAGTTTTTGCTCTCTGGGAACTTATACTCTAAAGGGAGTATAATATGGAAAAAAACAACAACATAGAAACAATATAATTACAGTATAAATTGGAGATAATCAAAAGAGGGAAAACAATAGCATTAAAGGAGGACTGAGAAAAACGCTTCTTGTAGAAGAAAAGATTTTATCTGGGCCTTGAAGGAAACCAGGAAGTTCAAGAAACACAAATGATGAGGGAGAGAATTTCAAATAAGAGGGGAAGCCAGCAAAAAGCCTGGATCTAGGAGATAGTGTGTCTGAAGCAAAAAATAGCAAAGAAGTGCATCACTGGATCATAGAGTGCATGACAGAAAAGAATAAGGTATAAGAAAACTGGAAAGATAGAAAGGGTCCAGATTATGAAGGCTTTACAAATCAAGCAAGAATTTTATATTTGATCCCAGAGTTGACTGAATTTTAGGGGGATAGCATGATCAGCTTTAGAAAGATCAAATTGACAGTGGTAAGAAGGAAGAAACTTGAGGCAATGAGACAAACAATGAATTTGAGGTAATAAAGAGAGGAAAGGTATTAACATTAAGGGCGATGAGGAAAGGTGTTTTGTAGAAGGTAGAATTTTAGAAGGGATTTGAAGGAAGCCAGGGAAATCAGGAGGCAAAGATGAGGAAAGAATTCCAAGCATGAGGGACAGTGAGTGACAGTATCCAGATTTGGGAGATGGAGTGTCTTTTACCAGTCAGATAAAACAAAACAAAACAATACATTTTTAAGCACTTGCTATGTATCAAGCACATACTAGGAACAGCAAACAGATCGATGCCTTTGGATCACAGAATATGTGGTTGGGAGTTAGGTACGAGGAGACTAGAAAGCTAGAAAGGAGTCAGTTTATAAAGGACTTTGAATGTTAGAGGATTTTATAAATATAAATTTACAAATATAAAATGCTAGAGGACTGCTCTAAGAGGTTATAAAGAAACAATAAAGTTTATTGAATGGGAATGACCAGGTGGGGTGAAAGACATGTCAGGCCTGCACCCTAGGAAGGTCAATTTGATAGCTGAATGGAGGATGCACTGAACTGGAGAGGGAATTAAGAAAGGGTATTTTAAGAGGCTATTTCAGTAGTGTAGGCGTGAGGTGATTAGGGCCTATCCTGGGATGGGTAGCAGAGTAAGAGGGAGAGAAGGATTATTAAGACATGCCTTTGATAGTAATAGAAAGGTTAAGAAGAAGGGTGGGGTGAGGCTAGGGGGAGATAATGAGTTAACTTTTAGATATGTTGAATTTAAAATGTTTAAGGTACATTAAGTTCAAGATGCCCAACAGGCAGTAAAAATATATTTGTCTGAAGTCTTGTAAAACAAAAGAGTCTTAAACTAAAAAGTAAAAGGAAGGGAGAAAATTGCCTTCATGTAGCCATTAAACTAAATATCATAGCCATAATTTAAGAAAAGGAGAGATGCAATTAAGAAATCCATGAAGGGCTCTAGCAGTAAAATCAATGGCTTCAGATGATTATACCCAAATGTGTAAGTTATGGGTTAACAATGAAAGTAAATTAGAAATCCTAGTTTGAGAAGGACAATTTAATTTTATAAATATCATCAAAACTTGGTGGGATGTAACCTACAATTGAAATATGGCTCTGGAAGGGCATTCCATGGTTAAAAGGAACTGGATAGAAAAAAGGCCATTGTGGGTTAGGATGAAGTAGTGAAGATACATGCATATACACGTACATATTTTCATGCATGTATATATATATAGACAATACATAATGCATATATAAAATCTTCAACCATGTATAATAGGTTTTATATTAGCATTGATGGAATTAATTTTGTTTGACTATGAATACTTGTTTCAACATACTTCTTTTTTTCCCCTCAGTGGAATAGGATATTGAAAGGAGAGAAAATAGATTTCATTTGTAGTTGTTTTTAATAGAGAAATATGTATGTATGTGCATGTGTTTGTGTTGGGCAGAGCCATGCTATGGCTATTAAAAGTTACATGTATTTTGAAATGAGGTCACTGTATTACTGGTTTTACTTAATAGCATTAATTTTATAGATTTTCTAAGATATTTAATTCTAATAAAATATGATTTTCCCAAGGATATGTTGTTAAATAACATATATTTAGTGTGACTTTAATTGGTAATTGGCTTGTCTCACGATTAGAGACGTGTAAAAGGAAACCCGAAGAATAAGACCACTATTAGATATCTTTACCAGTTTCCCCTCCTGCTAGTACCTTTTCTCTGATATTATCTCCCATTTAAACTATATCTTGTTTACATACATTTTTTAGCCTGTTGTCTCCATTAGGATGTAAGCTTCTTGAGCGTTAGAACTATATTTTTGTCATTATTTGTATCCCAGCACTTTCAATATGGTTTGGCCCATGGTTTGAGGCATGACAAGCTTAATAAATAGTTCTTGACTCCTGACTGACAATAAGTATCATGAGGAATAGGAATCATGGGGGTGATATTCAAAGGGGATTAATTAAAAAAATATATATATATATAGTGCTTTGCACAAAGTAAACAATTATTAACCAACCTAAGGAAGAAAAGAGAAATAAGCTTTTTTTTTTTTCTGTGACAACAGCAAACAGCAAAGACCTTAAATCTTTGTTACAGAAACTACTTTGTAAAACCTAAATAACTATAATTGTATTAAATGTTCCTGTTACTGATCTGGGACTCTAGGTTTACCTTGTACCCCCAAATTATAGAAGTACTTCAGGCCAGACTCTAAGTAGGAAAATTCCTTTTCTTCCTTGCATTCTTGGTAAGGCTAAAGAAAGGGTCAGCCTGGACTTCAAAGGCTAATGATAAGAAAGACTCTTGAGAGAATTCTCCCCTACGTTTTGAAATGGACATAGATAGACATATTCTGCTTATGCCCCAATTATCATCGGGTTGAAATCTAGGACATCTACCTAAGCTATACCTCATGTCTCCAGGACATAAGACACTGCTCTGAGCCTGGCCAAGTGACCAAACCTCCCCCCCAGCCCACCAATTTTGCCTGAATTCATACCCTCCTCAAATCACTTGTCATCTGTTGTAAAGAGCATAGAAACAGCAGAATTGATCCCTTCAAGGAGGAAGCTTTCCATCTATGCTGTCATCACAGCCCAATTCAACATGAGTTCCAAATGAATAAATTTCTCTTTTTATTTGCAAGTTAAGTTATGGAGTCTTGCATTCTTGCAAAGGGTACCCATCCTGAACCCCAGGGACTCACCTCAAACTCCCCACAACAATACTTATATTTCTCTATGGAGAAAGCATTTTTCAAAAAGACAGATAAACAATAACAGAGAATAACAATGAATACATAGTTTCCCAGGAAAGTAAGTCAATAAACCAGAAAAACAGTCCATAATATAATTTAATTTTATCCTGGTGTTTAAAATCATTGGGCCCCAAGAAAATGAAAGCATGCTAATTATTCTACATTTTTCTTTATTATTTGTCACCAATTCCTTTGCCAACTGTTTTTGATCTTTTGGAAACAATAAAACTCTTGGCCTTTCTAAAAAAAATATCATTGTTTATTCTCATTTCCATGGTGACCTATACTGGAATAAAAATTCAGTGGGTTGGGGGTATCAAAGAAGGAGAGGCGGTGAACATTTTCTGTCATAGATTGTACTTCTTTGGATTTTCAATGCATAACAGACTGAAAACAGTTTGAATCGAGAAAGTTTGTAGAATCTCTAAGGAAGGATAATTATGGGAAATGGGAAAAAAGCCAAAGTTCAAAATGTTTATTATACCTCAAAAACATTTTTCTCGTTTCAGTTACTATTTAAAAAAAGTGTTTCTCTCTTTTTGTATAATACTAAAAGCATGCTCCAACATGTCACCCCCAAAATACTAGACTTTTGTGAAAAAAAAAAACCTTCATTTTTTTTTTTACAGGAGATAAATTTTTCAACACTTTTCATAATGACAAGGTACTTTTTAAAAGATAAATATCTCTGAAGGAAATTACATTTCTAATTTAGGAAGTGGCTAAAAAGGGGGCAAAGGTTAAATTTAAAAAAAAAAAAGAAGTCACTCATCTTTCTCTTTTCAACTTTAATGCCCTTCATATCCATCCATTTTTTATTAAAAATTTCCTACAGCTAAACAGCCTTTGAAGTTCTGGCCTTTCAAGTTTCATTTCAAAACCTTGACACTATAATCATGTTTAACTGAGTTTTTAATTACCCTTGGAGATTTTTTATGGGAAAAAGAAAGGAATACATTGGATAAAATTCTTATCAGATATAAATAGTTTGATTCACTGAAATTTAAAGTGCTTGTAATTATTTTCCTTGAAACAAAAACTTGGTCAATGTAGATGTCAACTTTCTCCCTAAGATTTCACAGTCCCGGTATAGTATTATAATAGAATCCCTTAACAAACAGCTAAATAAAATAACATCGCAGTATTTAATTTAGTAATAGAAAGAACTTAGAACTGGAAGTATAGAAATCTTGGTCCTTGTCCTACTTTCACAATGAACAAATCTTTTAATCTTATATGTCACTTCATGTTTTTTGGCCTCAGGTTCAACCAATTCAATCCAATAATATGCCAAAATTTATTAAATGCTTACTAGTAACTAATTAACTTTTATTATGATATTAACTAATTCTCATTCTGTCCATTGAAAAATAAATACAAGATATGTAGAAGAAAT
The DNA here is from genome assembly GCF_016433145.1 of Gracilinanus agilis. Lineage (NCBI taxonomy): Eukaryota > Metazoa > Chordata > Mammalia > Didelphimorphia > Didelphidae > Gracilinanus > Gracilinanus agilis. The sequence goes on along the minus strand of NC_058131.1, from coordinate 127,799,059 downwards.
TTGAGGTGTTTTCTTAAAAGAAAGAAAAATATATTGCCTATTTTAAAGAGTTCAAACTAATGAAGGGCTTCTAAGATCCTTAGTAAAAGGCTAAACTCCACTGAATCAAATAAAATAACATAGACTCTTCAATATTTAGTTTAATTTGTACCTGAACAAGAATCCTCTGTCAATAAACCTGTCCTGTCAAGTGGTTACCGTTTGTTTGAAGACCTGTAAGTTTTTTCTTACACTGAATCTAAAATCTACTCTACAATTTCTACCCACTGCTGTAGTTTGGTCAAGAACAACAAATTTATTTCCTCTCCTTCTATAGATTTTTATATGGCAACTTGTCAAAAATATTCATCGTCCTAATGAAAAGAAATAATAGATGTCTGATGCATCAAATTGGGGTAGTTATATTTAGTACTAAACCAAATTAAAAGTCAGAAAATTCAACCTTATTAGAAAAGTTAAAACTTATAAAATTTGCAAAGCATTTATTTTATCAATCATTTGTTGTTCAGTCATGTTTGACTCTTTGTGATGCCATTTGGGGTTTTCTTGGCAAAGGTCGTGGAGTGTTTGCCATTTCTTTCTCTCCCTTGTTTTATAGATGAAGAAATCGAGGCCAACAGGGCTAAGTGATTTGCTCAGGGTCATACAGCTAGTAGGTGACTGAGGCTAGATCTGAATGTAGGAAGCCAAGTCTTCCTGACTTCAAGCCTGGCACTCTTATCTACTGTCCCAACTAGATATCCTTACAATACAGCTGGCAGCTTAGTGTAGAAGTTCAAAGATAAACAGAAAAGTCTATAATTTGGGTAGTAACAGAAAAGAAGATGTCCAAAATTGTAGTAGAGAGACAAATTTTTGGAGTTCTGTACTATAGAAGGGATTCGACTGTAAAGGATCGATTTCTTTTAAACTGAAGGTAGATGTGCCAAGAAAAAGCTCCTCATCCAGACAGAGGCAAAGACCACGCAGAGCTGCTGTTTTTACTCTGTACGAAATGTGTTGCCTCAGCTTCAAGGCTTGCCGAATGCATGCAATGAGTCAGGAAATTCCAGGGGGAGGCAAACTAAACAAATCATCAGGCCATGGGAATTCCATTCCTGGAATTCTCATTGTAAACAGAATCTCTTCTCTCCCAACTGTCATAAATTCTTATGCTGTTAAAAGTTTCAAACCTATTCCTACTCTATTTTCTTAGTTGTAGTTTTAGTTACTTCTTTGAACTATCTATAATTGTAATAAATCTCAGAGAAAAAACACACAGCTCTTAATTCAAAATTCCATTCCTATATCATTCAGAATAAAGTGGGAATGACATATGTAAAAACAAAACAAAAGGGCTCAGGATCACCTACTTCAACCTCCTCATTTTGTAGATAAGAAAACTGAAACACAGAGAAGTTCCATCTGTGTCTTGAAGGAATCACGACTGCATTCTAGATTCTGTGATTCTGTTCTTGATCAGTTGTTTCAATTGTATGTGACTTTTCATGACCCCTTTTGGTGTTTTCTTGGCAGAGATACTAGAATGGTTTGCCATTTCCTTTTCTAGTTCGTTTTACAGATGAGGAAACTGAGGCAAACAGGCTTAAGTGACTTGCGCAGGGTCACATAGTTAGTGTCTGAGACCAGATTTGAACTCGGAAAGATTTTGCAGGGAAATCTTCCTGACTTCATGCCTGGCATTCTCCGTTGTGCCATCTAGCCTAAAGTCTAAAGTCTTAACTTATTCAAAACAGAGTGCAGGAGCTAAACTTCCTATAGGAGTTTTTTCCTGATCCCTTCATTTGCCAGTGCTCTTCCCTCAGAAAATTCTTTTGTTTGCTTTTTATTTACTCATCTGTGTATGTTTCTGTAAGCTTGACTTTTCAATGTGATCTTCTTCCATTATATTACACATCAACATATGGAGGGAGAATAAGCTCCAAAATGTGCTTTATAGCAGAAGGAAGTTAGCCTGTGATATCTGCCAGAGATATCTGCCTGATAAAGGTCTGGATAATGAAGGTACACTGTACTTATTCCCTTTTCAAATTAAGGAATTTTAAGGTTAATTGCATGAGGGCTTATGGTGAGATTGATGGATTCATATCTAGATTAATGGTAAAAAAAATTAGTCCATATCTCTACAGTGCTTAAAATTTTATACATTTAAAATTTCATCCAGCACTTTCATCACAATTATCTTCTTAGTTTACTAAAGCAAGTACTGCTATTCCCATTTTAAAGACGAACAAATTGAGGCTTACAAAGCTGTAAATGGCTGAGTTAAGAACTGAACCTAGTTATAGTGACTTTTAGTCCATCCCATGTCTTTTCCTTATACAATGCTGCCTCTCTTAGGGTTTTGAGAATTGCAAGATCAGAGAACTAGAGTTAGAAAGGAACTCAGAGACCATCTAGTATAATCCTCCTATTTTATAGATGAAGAAACTGGGACTCAGATTGTTAATTGCTCAAGGTCACACTTGCAGTAGATGCTAGAAGTAGGACTGAAATTCACTCTCTGCCTCCAAAGCCTGGGCTCTGTTTACCGTATCATAGTTCATTTTCCATTCGGCCATTGGATCTAATAACTTTTTTTTTTATCATGGATACAAAAAAAAAGTCATTAAAATTTTTATCTTTTGTGAAATCTGCGTGTTCTACGTCATAGTACTGCAAGGCGAGCAATAAACTATTTACTGATTCTCTGTGGAAAATTATATAATCATAGAGGAGTTTCTCTCTTGATCACTGACTTGTGGAGCACAATATCTGAAAAACATGAACCTTAAATAAAATCATGCTTTGTTTGATATTTTACGCAAGTCTTTAGAAGCTAAAATCTTACTTTCCTAATTGATCCAGTCCCCCTACCTGAGTCTTATTTGTATCTAATTACTTGCTTTTCCCTTTTGGTGTTAGGTGGTTCACACACAAATTCTCAAATGTTATTCATCTTTTGATTGTCTTTTGGATGCCAAATATTCAGATTCTGGATCTGTACAGAAATGCTTTTTTAGGTTGTTTTTTTTGTTGTTTTTTTTAAGATTACTGTTGATGAGATTCAGAGTTTTTCTTGATAAGTTCTTTTGCTCCCTCTGGACTTGAAGAAATATTTTAAATGACTTTAAAAAAATTATATGCCAGGGCAGCTAGATGGCTTAGAGGATTGTGAGCCAGCCCAGAGATGGGAGGTTTTCAGTTCAAATCTGGCTTCAGACACTTCCTAGTTGTGTGATCCTGGGCAGGTCACTTAATCCCCATTGTCCAGCCCTTATTGCTCTTCTGCCTTGGAACCGATTTGACACAGTATTGATTCCAAGATAGAAGCTAAGCGTTTAAAAGATATATATATATATATATATATATATATATATATATCCCAAATGCCTTTGGAAAATGAAGAAAACTTCATGTGCAGAAAAGAAAGGCATGGGCTTCAAATGTTGCAGATAAAACAGAGGGAAAAAATTACCTCATTAGGATGTCCTTAGCACTAAATTAAGGACAGCTAGGTGGTCTTGGAGTCTGAAAAATTCATCTTCCTGAATTCAAATCTGTCCTTAAATACTTACTAGACTTGTGACCCTGGGTAAGTCATTTAATCCTTTTTGCCTCAGTCTCTTTGTCTATAAAATGAGCTGGAAAAGGAAATGGCAAACTAGGCCAATGTTTTTGCCCAGAAAACCCCAAATAAGGACACAGAGAGTCATACACTACTGAAAACGACAGAATAACAACAACGACAACAACTAAGCACTAAATTAGAAGCAAAGGAAGCATATTAAATAGTAGGAAAGTATTGTAATAATAACAATTATTATTATTATATTGAGCATTTATATTGAGTTTTAAGGTTTTCAAAGCATTTTATGGATATTATCTCATTTTTCCTTTCCCTTACAATAACCCAGGGAGGTAGGTGCTATTGTTATTTCCATTTTAAGTATCTGATTAATTAATTAATGTTAGTATCTGAGGCTGGTTTTGAACTTGGGTCTTCCTGAATCCTCTGTCTGCTAACTTTGTCCACAAGTGCTATTGTGAAAAAATGGGTGGCCCTCATTGTCAATGGTTTCCCCATCTAGAGTTCTGGCAGACAATTTGCTTTGGCTTTTGCCAGGCTTAGCAATGCCATGTTCTCATTGCTCCCATATAACAGATTTGAAATATCTCCCTAACCATACTGAGGCTACCCCAAACTTTGTGCTCACAGAGTTTTTAGAGATGGTTTTGCTGATAAAAGAGTCAACACAGCCTTGCAAAATTTTTCTATAGATCATAAAAATCAAATTAACAGTGAACCTGAAAGGTAGAGTGAAAGCCATTTCTTTAAGGTCTGGCACAGGCAAATTCACTGGAGCAAATTGCAGGGATGTATTCATTTTGATAGAAAGGTGTGTAACACTGTGGAAAGAGCAGAAGCTGTGGAGTCAGAGGACCAGAGGTCCAAATTCCACATTTTAAATCTGACATTTTCTACCTGGGTGGGCTTGGGCCCTCCTGGGTCTCAGATTCCTTAGCTATAAAATGAAGGGTTAGATTAGACGCTCTCTGAAATTCCTAGCAAGTTTAGATATCATACTGTGAGCTGGCTTTTCCTTGGCTTTCTTCAAATTTTGGCATTATTCTGGTGGTGTGCTCTTGACCCAGAACCTGTGAACCATCATCTATTCACTCTAGTTATTGAACACAGGCTTCATGTACTGATTATTGTTTTTTTCCCTCATTGTTCAAAATTCACCAGTTGGCATTCTTCATTTTTACTTCCTATCTCTTAATGCAATTTTTACAGAAATGGAATTATTTTTTGGCTAAAATTTGATTGAAATAGCATTATAGATTTGGTCCTGGAAGCAACCCTAGAAGTCATGCTAGTTCTACTCCTTTGTTTTAGAAGGGTGGAACTAAGCCCTAGAGTGGTATGTGACTTGACCAAGATTACAGAGAAAGTAAATTCCAGATTTGGAATAGAATTCATATCCTTTGGTTCCAAATCTGTTGTGCTTTTCATGCCAACCTATTGCAGTATCCTACTGGATATCTCACTTCGTGAATTCAAACTCTGTTCATAAATGCTCAAGTTGAGTGTGGGGAGATTTAATGAACAGTTAAGAGTTTTTAATGAGTTGTAAAAGTTGTCAAAGATTTTTTAATTAAAAAAATTTAAAGCACAAGGCAAATGAGACAATGCTACTTAAGTACTGATGAAATCAAATGAATTAACTTGGTTGCTAAGTAATTTATTAAGATTTTTTTCTGAGAGAAGAAGAGGAAATACAATATTAAGTAGTTATTGATAACAGCTGGATTTAGTGAGAGACAAGTACTTTATTTGTCCCCAGGTATTTTTATTTCACTAAATCTTTTTACTTGAGTAAATGAGAATAATAATCTCTAATTTGTGCTGTTATTAATTAAGAGTTTTATATTTATAGAAAAATAATTATTTGCTAAAATATATATGTTATCCCTGTTTCTCTTATTATCTAAACTTTAGGAGATTCTATATTCATCCCTTAACAGACATCCATTCTTGTGGTCCTTGCTAGAATTCTAAGCATTATGCATGCCTAGGTCTTCTAAATAGGGTTTTAAAAATAAAGCTAGATTTTGCCATTAGAAAATAAGGAGTTGTTGGTGCTGAACAATCATATGCTCTAGAAAAAGCTTGATTAGATTTCAAGTAAAGGTCATATGGCTAAGAAGTCCTAAATTCATGCAAAAGAAATGTATAAGCTTAAGGAGAAAAAATCTTTGGATACAGAAATTGAGCAAATTGATTATGTTACTGTCAGAATTTGAAGGAGAAACATTTTTTATTTTTTTTAATTTCATCAACAAAGCAAAGTTCGTGCCATTGCAGTAGAAAGGAAGAATGGTTCCCATTTCGTTCTTAGTAAATAACATTTTTTTAATAGTCAAGATAATTTAATTTGAGATTTGCATAATTAGTTTTTAGAAATGATTTGCATCTACTCTTAGTGGATTTTCTGGTTTCAGCCATTATAAACTGAGATGCAAGGGGACACATTATAATATACTACATCAATAGAGTAATGGATGTAGGCTTCCCAGCTGGGGATGGAGCAGAGCACATTTTACACTAAGGTATTTTGAAAGAAGAGAATATGAAGAACAGAAGGAAAAAAATGTGGCTGAATGCATCTTAACTAACATCATCATCTAGCTTACTGGTAGTCTTTCAAAAGATTCTAATAGTCAATGGCTAACTCTCTGTCGAGAAACCCACCAGACTTGATTCTAGTAAGGAGCAAAAATGTAAGGAGAAAGAACAGCATAAAAGAGTTGAGAATTGTTGAACTAGGAAAAGCAGAATCAATTCCCTGCTGCCATACCACTCACCCTAGGACATGTGGTTTTTGGCTTGCTGTATTAATCAACACAGCCTTTTTTTTGTGAGTGAAAAAATTTATTTTGTTCATATAACAATAGGGAGCAACCAAAAATGGAATTTTGAGATTAGTTCTTATCCCTGGGTTAGAAAATATCAGTGGATTAAAGGCCAACAAAAGGTGCTACCTTTGGGAAGAGACTGAGCTGAATCTAAGATGGAATATAAAGTCTATAATATACATGTAAGTAATGTTTATATTTTGTTACCTTTTATAATACTGTAGTTTACATTACATACTGTTTTAAGATTTGAAAACTACATTAAATATATTTTGCTTGACTGTGAAATAGGTGCTATTATTTTTTATTCAGAAATATTTTATTTCCCCAATTACATTTTCTCAATGTAATAATTATGTAATAATTTTCAGAATGACAAGATCCAAATTGTCTTTCTCCCTCCCCTCCCTTCATATCTCAGAGATGTTAAGCAATTTGATCTGGGTTACATGTATATTGTCATGCAAAAATACTTCCATTGTTATAAGATAATGCTTATATAAAACCAAAACCCCCAAATAAAACCATAAACAAATTAGTGTGTAAGATAGTATGCATTGTTCTGCATCTGACTCCAACAGTTCTTTCTCTGGAGGTGGCATTCTTTGACATATCTTTCAGAATTGTCCCAGATCATTGTATTGCTGAGAGTAGCTAAGTCTTTCACAGTTGATCATCATACAAAATTGCGATTGGTGTGTATAATATTCCCCTGGTTCTGTTCACTTTGCTGCATCAGTTCATGTAGGTCTTTCTAGCTTTTCCTAAAATTATCCTGCTTATGATTTCTTGTACTACAATGGTGTTCCATCACCAACATATACCACAATTTATTCTGCCAGTGATGGACATTCTCTCAATTCTTTGCCACCACAAAAAAGAGCTGGTATGACTATCTTTGTACAAGAAGGCTCTTTTCTCTTTTTTTTTTTTTATTATCTCTTTGCTATACAGACCCTGTAGTGCAATTACAGGATCAAAAGGGATGCACAGTTTTATAGCCCTTTGTGCATAGTTCCAAATTGCTGCTAGGTGCTATTATTACCCTCATTTTACAGATAAGGACACTGAGATTAAGTTAAACTCCAAGAGATTAAATGGTTTTCCCAGTGTCATATGGTTGGTTGAATGTCTAAAGCAGGAATAGAACCAACATTTTACCATCTCAAGGTCTGACGCTTTGTCTACTATGCTACACTCTCTCTTCCTGTCTAAGTCTATTAAATGTTCTGAAAACTAATGATCTTGGGAAAGGTGAATCCATGAAGCATATGCAAAAGAAGGGAGAAATGGACATGGCTAATGTTGTGAGGTCTCACTTAGTCAAGAGACTGGATTGGTTTTAAATACAAATCTTCACCCCAAGTATGACAATATATATGAGACCTAGTAACCACCTTATTGGGGGTAGAATTGGAGAATGACTTGTATAGGTGCTTTGAGATCCTGGGGAGAATTCTGGTGTTAGGTGGTTCATATTATATATAATTGACAGTCATAAATAGGATCATCCCCTCATACTCACACACCCAACAGAGGGCTAATGCAAAAACCTGAACTAAATTTCTTATTTTATATTTCAAATTTGTGCTACTTAAAAGAAATATGCATTAGCTAATGACATATTCATAATCACTGTGAGATCTTCCTCCAGTGAAAAAGAACATACTACCTCATAAAGTGGGCCATCAAGTTTTTCTGCATAGCCCTAATTGTTAAAGAGGCAGCGAGGTGTCTCAGTGGATAAAGTTCTAGGCTTAGAGTCAGGAAAACCACACATTGGTCTTCATTCTACCTTTGAATCGAGGTTCATCATGATTAATCCTTCTTTGAGCAATAGCCCTTCTTGTGCTTTCAGACAACAAACCATGCTTCCTCCTAAGCCTTCTCTTCTTCAGGTTAAACATCTCAAATTCTAATATCACATTGAAATCACTGCAAATGCAAATGGTTTCATTTTTTACAAGGCTATGTATTGACCTACATATTGTCCCTGGAACACAACACGTTCTTATATTTTCCCACTCAAAGACCTGAAGGGCTAGTTTATTATTTTAAAAACGTTTTAAACCCTTACATTTCATTTTAGAATCAATACCATGCATTGGTTCCAAGGCAGAAGAGTGGTAATGGCTAGGCAATTGGGATTAAGTGACTTGCCCAGGGTCACACAGCTAGGAAGTGGCTGAGGCCAGATTTGGACCTAGGACATCCCCTCTCTAGACCCGGCACTCAATACTCTGAGCCACCAAACTGCCCCCCTCAAGGGCTAGCTTAGGTGCTACCTCTTCCCTAACATCTCCAATGGAAAGGGATCTCTTCTTCCTCTAACTTTCCAAGAACCTTTTTCAGAGTCTTCTCTTTGTCACTATCACACTCTGCCTCATGTGATAGTTTTTTGATCGTATATCTTACATAGTAGATAGAGAGATGGCCTTGAAGCTAGTTGGACTTGGGTTCAATTCCCACCTCTGACAGATTCTGAGTGTATAATCCTGGGCAGGTCAATTAACCAACCTATTAAGGCCCCAGGCAACTCTCTGAGAATAAAAATTGCAGAGAAGGTGCTGATCCACATATATTAAGAGAGGATTTCTTTTTCATCAGTATCCTTTTCAAATGAAATCACAAATCTTGAAGCATACACATACAAGAATTCTCACATTTGATTTTAACTACTCATTTCTTGGGATAAATACAACTTTACCAGATTATATATTTAATACAGGCCTATTGGATGAACTGAATAATTAAATTTTGTGGTCCCTCAAAATGTAGGCAGGGTAAAAATTTAAACTCAATAATGAAGGATCTTGTGTTTGCAGCTAGTTTTAGGTGCTGCCCTAAAATTACCTGGTGCTTCTCAGACTTACCAACTTGATATGCTCTCGCTTCTGATATTTTTCACTATAATACTGTTCTTGTCGCAGATTCAGTAGCTGCTGCTGTTGCTTGTCCTTTAATTCTACCAGTTTTTGTGTCATTTCTGCATCCAAGGCAGCAAGATCCTGCTCCATTGTTGAAGAACCATGATCAGGGCTGCTGGGTTCAGATCTGCAAAAACAAGCCCATGAGTTTCACTTGGAAAATTCACTCTCTCAGTCATTAAGCCCTTATTAAATGATTGCTATGTAGCTAGATGATGCAGTAGATGGAACTCAGGCCCTGGAATTATGGAAGATCTAAGTTCAAATCCAGTCTCAGACACTTGGAAGCTGTGTGACCCTGAGTAAGTCACAACCTATGCTTCCCTCAGTTTCCTCTCTGTAAAATGAGGATAATAGCACCTAATTGTCATGGTTGCTTAAAGCCTCAAATGAGATCATTATAAAATGTTAAGCATAATACATGGCACATAGTAAGTGCTGTGTCAATATTAGCTATTATTATTTATTATTATTATGATGATGACGTTACCTTCCTTGCTGTACCAGCTTCTTCTTTTGTATCTGTACCAAAATATTATAAAAGTACATAGGGGATCTGTGGATTCATCAGAAGAGGAATTCTTTCCACTCTATTACTTAGTAGACAAATTCCAGGGTGTTGTCTATTTATACAAAAGATGAGTTACTTCAGAGGTTGGTAAGTATTAATGGTAGAATTTGAACTTGTCTTCCAGACCTCAAGTCTAGCTTCTACCATTCCATATTGCCAAAATAGTATGAATGCCAATAATATTAGATGCTATCAGATTGGCTAATATGACAGAAAAGGAAAATGATTAATGTTGGAGAGGCTGTGGGAAAATCTGGACACTAACATACATTGGTGGAATTGTAAACTGATCCTACCATTCTGGAGAATGATTTTTTTTGTCTGTCTATCTATCTATCTATCTATCTATCTATCTATCTATCTATCTATCTATCTATCCACCTATTTATTTATCTAGTTTTTGATTTATTGATTACTGATTAATTAATCAAAATTTTCTGTGGTTACATGATTCATGTTCTTTCCTGGGGAACAATTTTGAACTATGCCTAAAGGCTATAAAACTGTACACACCTTTTGACCCAGCAATAACACTATTAGATCTGTATTTCAAAAAGATGTTTTTAAAAAGAGAAAACAATCTATTTATACAAAAATATTTATAGCATTTCTTTTTGTGATGGCAAAGAATTGGAAAGTAAGGGGATATCCCTAAATTGGAGAATGGCTGAACAAGTTGTGGTATATGATTGTATTGGAATACTACTATGCTATAAGAAAGGATGGATTTCAGAAAAATCTGGAAAGATTTACATGAACCAATGCAAAGTGAAGTGAGCAGAACCACAAGAACATTGTACATAGTAATAGCAATCTTGTAGGATGATCAACTAAGAATGGTAGTTATTCTCAGCAATCTAATTATCCAAGACAATTCTGAAGGACTTATGATGAAAAATGCTATCCACCTCCAGAGAAAGAACTGATGGAGTTTGCATAAGTTAAAATGTAATATTCTTATTTTTTAATGTTTTTAACATATAAAAATATTTTGTATGATTGCACATGTAAAAACCTAAATCAGATTGCTCACCATCTGAGGGAGGGGAGGCAAGGACAGGGAGTAAGGGAGGGAATTTGGAACACATAATTTTAGAAAACTAATGTTTGAAAATTTTTACATGTAATTGGGAAAAGTAAAATATTGAAAGATTAAGAAAAGAAGTTTAGGTATATATGAAGAGACAAAGATGATTAAAAGGGGAGGTGGATAGAATTTGAAGAATCTCTTAAAGAATGCAAACAAATTATCTCTAAGTGTTGATCTTGGTTGGACTTTAGGGGTCATTTTCTGACATTTGTATTTTTTGTACAAACACAACAGACATGGAGAGAGGGTGTGGGAGACGTTTTTGACAAGCAACTTCTTTTGCCACTTTAAATTAGGGCCACTTTGAGAGAGAAGAATAAACAGCTGCTCAGGATGACCAACATATTATACTTATGTTTCTATGCTTTTGAGCACAGAAACCCAACTGGAATGTTGACAATTCATTTACTTGGATAAACTGGCACCAGAAAGCCTGCTAGGAGAGGCCTTTGTCTCAAACAGGAGAAAACTAGGAACTAAATAGAAATAAGACACTGGAGAAGTTAAGGTTAAGAGACTTTTTTCAAGACTAGTACAAGGGAAACATTTTGTATCAGTACTTTTGTGAACAGTGTTAACAGATAATGATCAAGAAAAAAATCTATAATGTTCGTGGATATTAAGAGATGTTAATAGAACTAAACTCAAGACATTTGTTTTTAATTTAGGGAAGCATGTTGATTATTTCATATTTTTCATATGAGAGTGTGGCAAAATTACAGGTTTTGTATGGCACTATGGGGCCTATTTCCCCAGCAAATCTGGTATAACAAGATTCAGGATATCGCTCCCCAATTATTCAGCTTACTGAAGTAGAGCACAGAAGCTTTGGCAGTCAACAAACAGCACTTTAATTTTCAATGTCAACTATGTAAGCCAAGAGCTTTAGGGCATTTGCAATATGTCTGACAATAATTCCGCCAAATTGAAACTTCAGTCAGTACACAATTAATTCCACATGGGCCTCTACAAAGTTATGCAGATCACTGGCTATCTTTGATTGTATCATGCCTTTCCATTTGTTCTTCTTCAGTACAAGGAACATTCAGGAAGTCTACTGGAAAAAAAAAACTAAAAACCTGTTAATTTGTATTCTGTAACTACAGGCCAACAGCTAGACTAATGATCTAAGGAGAATGTAATCACTCAGGATCTCTGGCTTGAAATAAAGTGCTTCAAAAAGCAATGAGTCTAAAATGATTGTTTTACTTTTTTTTAAAAAAGAATCTACATTTAATTTCCTAAACTGTATACTTTTTTAATACTTGAAAAAAGTTCACTTCTAAAATAACATTAGGATAAATTGAACTAACTTTGAAGAATGCATGTGTTGGGTAATGAAACAACAATTCTTCATTCACAGGTAACTGAATTTTTAGTTCTACTTTCCTTTTTAACTTTGAATGTAAAGAATGTTTTTGACAATATGAATACTGTTGATGGAAACTGGCCATTTGCAATTATCATAGATTATAAATTTTCATTGTATATTTTGTAAGTGATTAAAGTAAATTCAAAATGCAATAGAATTCCACAAAAACTGAGAACTACACTAGCAAATTTACTGAGACCTTGTTATTTAAGTCTAAACACTAACATTTAGCTGGTGAACCCTGAAATTTGTAGTATTTCATAAAATACACTCATATTTGAAGCAGATGGCAGAGTCCTGGGTAGGGCTTGCAGAAAATTAATCATCCTTTTCCTGGTAACCCCAAAGATGTTTAAAAAAAACAAAGAAAAATGAGTTATGAAAGGATAATGTGAAAAATTTGTACTACAAAACATTATTCTATCATGGGACACTTCATTGGTCCAAAAGTTTTATTGCTGAAAAGAAAATTCTTTATTCTGGGGTTTCACTCTGATTAATGAGGCAAAACTCAAGACAAAGAGAATTAAATAAGTTTATCATAAGGACAGAAATGCAGCAATGCATTGAGGGGCTTATCACTGGAGATCAGCAAATGACTTCAAGATAGACCAGCTTTTATTAGTACTTTTGTGATGAGATAAAGACAATTCAGATAGGTTGACATCAGCAAAAATAGATTGGACTCTTGCATCTCAGTTCCTCTCCAATGCAGGTATGGGTATAAACATTACAGGTAGAGGGATATGACAAAAAACAGGTAAAAAGTGCAAACACACACACACACACACACACACACACACACACACTACTGGTTTCCTTCCCCAGCAGTGACTGAGAAGCAGGGTTTGGAAAAAATGGGCCACTGAGTCAATATAGCTTTCAATATTACTTGTCTCACGTGTTTACCAAGATGTTCTCAGAGCAAAATTCAGCCATAGGGATTTCAGCGGCTAAGGCTGTTTTAGGTAACAAATATAGATAGCTACGTGTGTTACAAGATCTTCATCCCTCTCACTAGAGACTCTCATCCCATCAGAAGAGTCTGAACTGAGGTCAAGAAGCCTAGAAATGGGGGAAGAGTGGATTATCTTCTAGCAGAATAAGATATTAACTGCAGGAGGTTCTAGAACCTCAGAGGGTAAGAAGTCCAATACCCTTCATTTTTCAGATTTGGCAACTGAAAGATTAGGGAATTTGATTGACTTGGCTGAGGTTTTATAGGTAGGAAGGGGACAGAATTGTGATTGGAACAGGTCATCTGACTACAGTCGAAGATCTTTTCTTGGTACCAGATTGATTTAGATTAAAACCCTCCAAGAATCTCAAATATCATGTCATTACCTCAGATTTTTGTGTTAAAATAAGAAAGAACATTCATTCAACTTACTTTTTCTTACTGTCTTTTTTTGCATTTTTTTCTAGTACAGCTCTCCTTCGCAAGTAATCATTTTGGATTTCATTGTACTTTGTGGTGTGCTCTTTGATCAGATCGGTGGTTTTCTTGTGGTGTCTCTTAACAAGGTCCTTCATTTCTTTGTAATGCTTCTTCTGAAGTTTAACAAAAGACTTCTGTTGTTTTAATTCCTCAATTGTCTGTGCTTCCACATCTGCAAAAAATACAGTAGGAGATGACTAAAATGACAAATTTTTTAGGAACTCAGAACCTAAACTTACTAATGGGTCAGATTCTTTCTTTTGGGCATCCCAGAGAAGATGGGTAATGTTATTTTGCAGGATATACGTACGAGGAATTAAAATTTTTGCATAAGCTGGAATGCTGTGGTTAAATTTTTCTGAATGATAATATGTGGATCATCAGTTCATCAGTCTTACTGTTTGTTGCCCTAGAGTAGACTATTCAGCTCCAAAAAGCCAAAAACTTAAAAAAAAGGAGCTTTTGAATAAACCAGACATTATTGTGACAATGTGGAAAGAAAATTAAATACTGAATGAATAGGTTGATACTAGGATAATTGACATTATGAAAAATCTAGTAAAAAAACATTAACAATCCAAATGCACCACTGCTCAGACTGTTGAGAATGCACTGCTTCCTTTCCTCTATTTTGTCAGTTTTTATTCCTTTCAAGGTTAAATTTTTGGGTCACTTAATATACCAGACTTTTCTTGATCTGCTTGGTTATTAGTGACCTCTCCTCTCCTTACCACTCCCAAACTACTTTTTATTATTTACTTTGCATATAATTTATATTTATTTGTGAATATGTGACATGATATCAGGAAAATGTAGGAAGGAACTATTTCACTTGAATTTTCATACCTCTTTATCCCATTCCTAATATAGCACCTGGCACACAGGAGGTGCCCAATATATGGTTGTTGAATTAAATGAATTGAAGGTGGCTCCAGCCCTTTTACATTTCTGTTTACCTGGGTGGCTAGATGGACAGGCAAATAGTGATGAGAGTTATAAACCACCTCTTAACCCAGGTAAATCACTATCAGAAACATGCATGACCCCAAAATTAAGGAAACTTTTAAAACTCATCCTGTTCTTTCTGGATCAAAATAATATGTTCTAAAACCCTACACTGACAAATTGTCTTATAGATATGTTGGTTGGTTGTTTTTAATTTTATTTATATATATATATGTATATATAATATGTTTAATATATCTTAATATTCCAGTTTATCCAAAGATTTTAATTCCTTGTACCTATATCCTGCAATATAACATTAGTCCATCTTCTTAGGGATGCCCAAAAGAAAGAATCTGACCCATTAGTTATTTTATTTCATGGTTCAAATCTTTACATTCATTCGAGTATCTTTCTATATGGAGGTTCTGGGGAAAAGCAAACACCTTTATTGGCTTTTGAGTTTAAACTGACATTTTTTTCTGTGAGCTTTCTTTATAATTTTTCTATTATTATATATTATTTTTATATCACTTTCATTTTAAATGTATTTAAAAAGCATTTTAAATATAGAGGCATATAATATAGATATAAATAAGCATGAGGTATAGTAGACTGGATATCAAGTCAGGAAGTCCTGAGTTTAAATATGGCCTGAGACACTGTGTAATTAGAATTTTGTGCCCTTGAACTACATTCCACTTTTGTCCTCATGGTTGTGTCCTTACATTTTGAAGATAAGTTTGTGTAACTCTGCCCTCTCTCGATTTTCCGGGAGAAACTCCTCTTTATTCAGGGATTTTACTTTCCTCTACTTCAAGGGATTATTAATAAATCTTATAAAATTTAATACTTGAAGTTATTGTATATTGATTTTTAATCTTACAACACTTACTAATTGTGAGACACTGGGCAAGTCACTTAACCTCTCTCAGTTTTCCCAACTATAAAATGGGACTAATAATTGTCTGAGATGCCAAGATTGTTGGGAGGATCATATGAGATATTTGTAAAACACTTACATGACTGGACTATGTAAGCATTGTTTCTTCCCTTCCGCTTCCCTATCTAGCTAGTCGTTTCTTGGAAGCATTTCAGGAAAGATCAAATATGTCGATCTAGGCTGACAGTGTATGTCATGCTCTAAACCTATAGTGCCCTACTTGCAAAGAGAGGAGGAAGGTACAATTTCCTATCTCCTCTTTGGGGTTTAGCTTAATTATAATGTAAACAGACTGATTCTCTAATTGGTTAATATCTTCTTGCAGTGTAAGTTCTTAGGTGTCTAATGTATGCCTATAAATGTCAATAATCATAGGTTTACCTGTAGGCACTTAAATGTATTTGGTGGACACAGATGTGGGAAGTGTATTGATAAGCCTGATAAAAAAAAGTACCATATGTGTTTTCATAGACTCTGAGAGTTACTAGCAGTCTCCAACATCATTTAGCTAAATTTTTGATGAAAAGCACACCTGGCTTTATGTTTTCTAAATTGTCAATTGTTCCTTCTGCAATCATTCTATTGAGGTCACTGTGGTCCGGGATGGCTAATATTATAATTTTGTTTCAATACTTTAAGGGTTTGTGATTACATTTCCATGGGTACCACTTCTATTAACGAAGACATCATCTATGACATAAGTGGTCTTCTACGGCCAAAAAAATTGCCCTGTGTTCATACTGGTGAAGAGACTTTAAAAAATTAGCTATAGTTCTTAATTCTGTGTATGAAAGACAATTTATACTATACTTGGTTAGACTTTCCAGAGTCTCTGTTCCATTGATAAAGGCTTTGAAAAACCAGGGTCACATCCATGCTCTAATGAGATATCAAAGGAAGGCTCTAGTGAAAAAAAGTGTTTTAGTAATATCTATTAGAAAACAGGTATTACTATTTAATGAGTCATTATTTTGGAGCCTAAAGCACTCTGATTGTGAGTCATTCATTAGTATCTTTGTCACAGATCTAATCATTAACTGGTATTAAAACTTATGTTTATAAAATGATACAGTTATTTCCTTGTGACAATTAGAAATGTCAAGGGAATGTTCAAACAAATAGAGGGAGCAGGTAGGTATGCACATATATACGTCCCTTTACTTTAATCTAAAGCAGAGATTTCTGGGTATTGGGATATTTTGACTTTACCTGTTAAGACACTCTGAATAAGATCTTCAGTTTTTGCAGGTGCTTTTACTGAACCTAAAAAAAGAAGAAAATATTTGTTTTTGTATTTTCCTGCATAAAAGTGTCTGTCTCCAAATCTAGGTTGTTATCCAGAGAAACTATATATTTTGAACAAACTCTTATTTCATGTTCAATTGTAGAACTTGGAAATAAACCCTGGAAAACATGAAATCAAGACGTCAATACCCAGGTAGAAGAAAGAAAAGAATTTTATTCTATGGACCCATGCTTTTGTTTCCCCAGATACAACATAAGATTACTACTGCCACCTTTTGGCACAAATCAAAATAGCAAGGTCGTGAAATAGAAAATTCTATCAACTTGGTGATTGTAAATACAAACTTATATTTGCTCATGAATTCTAATGATTTGAAATTTAGGTGGTACATAAATGTTTGAAGCCTAAATCTGGAAAATATTTAACTTCAAAATGGTTGTTTTTTTCTATTTTAGAGACTTAGCATAGTATTGTGTAGAGTGGTGGGCTGCAGTCCACAAGAATTCACTTTATAATCCACCATAGAGGCTGTTGGCCATGGACAAAATAAATTTACTTCTCTGAGGCTCAGGCTGCTCTCTTGAGCTATACATAAGAGCTAGGTAAAGATATGCTTGGATGGAAGAGGTTCCACTGAGATAAAACCAGGAGGTTCTTGACAACTCAGAATAATTCAGGAATTGTCTTTGGCTCTCTCTTTAATGTCCTACATTTAGCAAGGTCTCTGTCCTATAAAAAGTGTTTATGAAATTTAATTAAGCCAAATAGCTCTTCTTTTTAATTTTTAAAAATCTGATTTTTAAAATTATTCAACTGACACCTCAAAAGATATACACATGGGGGCAGCTGGGTAGCTCAGTGGATTGAGAGTCAGGCCTAGAGACAGGAGGTCCTAGGTTCAAATCTGGCCTCAGACACTTCCCAGCTGTGTGACGCTGGGCAAGTCACTTGACACCCCCATTGCCCACCCTTACCACTCTTCCACCTAGGAGCCAATACACAGAAGTTAAGGGCTTAAAAAAAAAGATATACACATTAACTTTTACAAAAATAGTAGTAGCGGTGNATATATATGTATATATAATATGTTTAATATATCTTAATATTCCAGTTTATCCAAAGATTTTAATTCCTTGTACCTATATCCTGCAATATAACATTAGTCCATCTTCTTAGGGATGCCCAAAAGAAAGAATCTGACCCATTAGTTATTTTATTTCATGGTTCAAATCTTTACATTCATTCGAGTATCTTTCTATATGGAGGTTCTGGGGAAAAGCAAACACCTTTATTGGCTTTTGAGTTTAAACTGACATTTTTTTCTGTGAGCTTTCTTTATAATTTTTCTATTATTATATATTATTTTTATATCACTTTCATTTTAAATGTATTTAAAAAGCATTTTAAATATAGAGGCATATAATATAGATATAAATAAGCATGAGGTATAGTAGACTGGATATCAAGTCAGGAAGTCCTGAGTTTAAATATGGCCTGAGACACTGTGTAATTAGAATTTTGTGCCCTTGAACTACATTCCACTTTTGTCCTCATGGTTGTGTCCTTACATTTTGAAGATAAGTTTGTGTAACTCTGCCCTCTCTCGATTTTCCGGGAGAAACTCCTCTTTATTCAGGGATTTTACTTTCCTCTACTTCAAGGGATTATTAATAAATCTTATAAAATTTAATACTTGAAGTTATTGTATATTGATTTTTAATCTTACAACACTTACTAATTGTGAGACACTGGGCAAGTCACTTAACCTCTCTCAGTTTTCCCAACTATAAAATGGGACTAATAATTGTCTGAGATGCCAAGATTGTTGGGAGGATCATATGAGATATTTGTAAAACACTTACATGACTGGACTATGTAAGCATTGTTTCTTCCCTTCCGCTTCCCTATCTAGCTAGTCGTTTCTTGGAAGCATTTCAGGAAAGATCAAATATGTCGATCTAGGCTGACAGTGTATGTCATGCTCTAAACCTATAGTGCCCTACTTGCAAAGAGAGGAGGAAGGTACAATTTCCTATCTCCTCTTTGGGGTTTAGCTTAATTATAATGTAAACAGACTGATTCTCTAATTGGTTAATATCTTCTTGCAGTGTAAGTTCTTAGGTGTCTAATGTATGCCTATAAATGTCAATAATCATAGGTTTACCTGTAGGCACTTAAATGTATTTGGTGGACACAGATGTGGGAAGTGTATTGATAAGCCTGATAAAAAAAAGTACCATATGTGTTTTCATAGACTCTGAGAGTTACTAGCAGTCTCCAACATCATTTAGCTAAATTTTTGATGAAAAGCACACCTGGCTTTATGTTTTCTAAATTGTCAATTGTTCCTTCTGCAATCATTCTATTGAGGTCACTGTGGTCCGGGATGGCTAATATTATAATTTTGTTTCAATACTTTAAGGGTTTGTGATTACATTTCCATGGGTACCACTTCTATTAACGAAGACATCATCTATGACATAAGTGGTCTTCTACGGCCAAAAAAATTGCCCTGTGTTCATACTGGTGAAGAGACTTTAAAAAATTAGCTATAGTTCTTAATTCTGTGTATGAAAGACAATTTATACTATACTTGGTTAGACTTTCCAGAGTCTCTGTTCCATTGATAAAGGCTTTGAAAAACCAGGGTCACATCCATGCTCTAATGAGATATCAAAGGAAGGCTCTAGTGAAAAAAAGTGTTTTAGTAATATCTATTAGAAAACAGGTATTACTATTTAATGAGTCATTATTTTGGAGCCTAAAGCACTCTGATTGTGAGTCATTCATTAGTATCTTTGTCACAGATCTAATCATTAACTGGTATTAAAACTTATGTTTATAAAATGATACAGTTATTTCCTTGTGACAATTAGAAATGTCAAGGGAATGTTCAAACAAATAGAGGGAGCAGGTAGGTATGCACATATATACGTCCCTTTACTTTAATCTAAAGCAGAGATTTCTGGGTATTGGGATATTTTGACTTTACCTGTTAAGACACTCTGAATAAGATCTTCAGTTTTTGCAGGTGCTTTTACTGAACCTAAAAAAAGAAGAAAATATTTGTTTTTGTATTTTCCTGCATAAAAGTGTCTGTCTCCAAATCTAGGTTGTTATCCAGAGAAACTATATATTTTGAACAAACTCTTATTTCATGTTCAATTGTAGAACTTGGAAATAAACCCTGGAAAACATGAAATCAAGACGTCAATACCCAGGTAGAAGAAAGAAAAGAATTTTATTCTATGGACCCATGCTTTTGTTTCCCCAGATACAACATAAGATTACTACTGCCACCTTTTGGCACAAATCAAAATAGCAAGGTCGTGAAATAGAAAATTCTATCAACTTGGTGATTGTAAATACAAACTTATATTTGCTCATGAATTCTAATGATTTGAAATTTAGGTGGTACATAAATGTTTGAAGCCTAAATCTGGAAAATATTTAACTTCAAAATGGTTGTTTTTTTCTATTTTAGAGACTTAGCATAGTATTGTGTAGAGTGGTGGGCTGCAGTCCACAAGAATTCACTTTATAATCCACCATAGAGGCTGTTGGCCATGGACAAAATAAATTTACTTCTCTGAGGCTCAGGCTGCTCTCTTGAGCTATACATAAGAGCTAGGTAAAGATATGCTTGGATGGAAGAGGTTCCACTGAGATAAAACCAGGAGGTTCTTGACAACTCAGAATAATTCAGGAATTGTCTTTGGCTCTCTCTTTAATGTCCTACATTTAGCAAGGTCTCTGTCCTATAAAAAGTGTTTATGAAATTTAATTAAGCCAAATAGCTCTTCTTTTTAATTTTTAAAAATCTGATTTTTAAAATTATTCAACTGACACCTCAAAAGATATACACATGGGGGCAGCTGGGTAGCTCAGTGGATTGAGAGTCAGGCCTAGAGACAGGAGGTCCTAGGTTCAAATCTGGCCTCAGACACTTCCCAGCTGTGTGACGCTGGGCAAGTCACTTGACACCCCCATTGCCCACCCTTACCACTCTTCCACCTAGGAGCCAATACACAGAAGTTAAGGGCTTAAAAAAAAAGATATACACATTAACTTTTACAAAAATAGTAGTAGCGGTGGCAACAATAAAAATATTATTTCACACTTCTATTTTACTTTACAATGCATATTCTTAAAACAGTTCCGGAGAGTATATGATACAAATATCATTCTCTTTTTATAGAGGAGGAATCTGAGACCCAGAAGCCTAAAGAATTTTGAACCCTGACACTTGAGCTCTTCCCACTTCACTTCTAAATCCTAGTAACTGGAAGATTTGAGATCTAAATCCAGGAGTTCTCCCTCCCCTGCTCTTTGCACAATTTCAATTAACTTCTGCATTTGTTTGTTTTGTTTGTGACTATCTCCCTCAGGCTGGAAGTACAATTGCCACTCAAGGATTGATCTAGTAGCTGATGAGCCTGGAAGCTTTGACCTGCTCTGTTTTAGACCTGTCTGGTTTGCCATTTCTTAATCAGCTTGCTCTTTCCTTCCTCTCCATCACATCAGAGGGTCATTATCTTGCTAGCAAACTTAGGGCAGACTCCTCAGCACAGATTTCTCTTACTCAAGAGATCTACCATTCTTGGCTTCTGTTTGTATGCCAAGAAAATCACATTTATAACTTCAAGAATCTCTTTGTTTTGAATTTTTGCCATCATCTTCACCAACCACAATTTTTAAGCTAATGAAAGTATGAGAAGTATCATGCTGGCAACAATGTGATGGGAAAAAAAACTAATCAGAATCAATCACAATCAATAAACATTTATTAAGTACCTATCATGTAGTGAGCACTATAATAAGCCATGGAGATTCAAAAAAGAGGCAAAAGACAGTTCCTGCTATCAAGGAGCTCATAATTGAATGAGTGTCACAACAAACAAATATATACAAAAATACACTGGATTAATGGAAAATAACTGAGGGAAGGCATTAGTATTAACAGGGATGGAAAAAGGACTCCTGTAAAGATGATATTTTAGTTGGAAATTAAAGGAAGTCAGGGAAGGCAGAAAATGGATGTAAGGAGGAAGCATATTAAAGGAATGCAGGATAGGCAGAGAAAATACCTAAAGTCAAGAGATGAAGTGTCTTTTTGTGGAATAACAAGGAGATTAGTGTCCTTAGATTAAAAAAATATATCAGAGAGTAAGGCATAAGAAGACTATAATTTTATCAGGGGGCTAGGCTATGGAGGTCTTTGAATGCCAACCAGAGGATTTTATCCTGGAGGATATAGAGCCACTAGAGTAATCTGAACTGGTAGGAGGTTGGCATGATTAAACCTGAGCTTTAGAAAAAATAATTTTAGTGCCTTTATAGAGAATGGTTTGAAGTGGGGAGAAACTTGAGGCAGGTTGATCTACCATAAGACTATTGCAATAGTCCAGAAGTGAAGTGATCAGGACTTGTCCCAGAATGTTGACATCAGAGGAGAGAAGGGAACGTGTCTGAGAGATGCTGCAAGGACAAAATTGATAAGGACTAGCAACATATTGGAAATGGGGCTGGGAGATCTGAGGAATCCAGAAATGTTTTCTAGGTTGTGAGCCTAAGGAACTGGGGCGATGATATTGCCCTCAACAGTAATAGGGAAAGTAGGAGGAAAGGGGAGTTTAGGGAACAACATAATGAGTTCTGTTTTATATATGTTGAGTTTAATTTGTTTACTGGATATCTGGTTCAAGATGTCAGAAAGGTAGCTGTTGATTCAAGATTAGAGATCAGCAGAGAGGTTGGGGCAGGGTAAGTTGATGTAAGAATCACCAACATAGAGATGATATAATTAAATCCACAGTGTAGAAGGAGAAGGGAAAGGGACCAAGGACTGAATCTTGTAGGACACCTATGGTTAGAGAGAATGATCTGGAGAAGGATCCAGAAAAGGAAACTGAGAAGGAGTTGTTGACAGGTTGTAGAGAACAAAGGCACTTTGCAATATAGTGACTCCTTTTCCCTTTTCCTGATTTTATTATTCATCATTTAAATAAATATAATATTTATTAACCCCTAGAATAATAGTATATAAAGTAAGATGTGCAAAATAAAAACAATACAAATATTACCTTCAAGAAGTTTAGAGTCTATGGATGTACCAAAGGCACACGAAACAGACAACACAAGTGACAGCATAGGATTAAATAAATGATAGACCACGTGTGTAATAAGGCTATGGAAAATCAAATGATCTCTAAAGTCCTTTTAAACTACAAATCAATTAATAAACAAGCATTTATTAAACAGCCAATGTTTGGCATTATGCTAAGCATTGGAGATAAAAAGAAATAGTAGAAATAGTCCCTGACCTCAAGAAGTTCATATTCTAATAGGAGATACAAGATGCACATAAATAATAACTATTTGTAGAAGATATATGCAAAATAGAAAGTGGACCGAGACAGAAGTAGACTGTGAAAGGCTTTCTATAGAGAGTGACATCTGAATGTTCATTTTCCTCCCCCTTAAATCCTTGCCTTCCATCTTAGAATCAATATGGTGTATTGGTTCCAAGGCAAAAGAGCAGTAAGAGCTAGGCGAAGGGAGTTAAATGGCTTGCCCAGGGTCTCACAGCTGGGAGCTGTCAATAGGTAGATTTGAACCTACAACATCCCTCTGTAAGGCTAGCTCTCAATCCACTGAGCAGTCACTGATGCCAACTAGCTGCCCCGTGAGGGCTGATTTTTGAAGGGACTAAGGAATTCTAAGTGATTGAGGTGAAGCAAGAGAGTATCACAAGAACAAGGGATAGCTATTTCAAAGGCACAGAGATGATATATGGGCTGTCAAATGTAAGGAATAATAAGATAACCAGTATGGTTGGACTTTATATTCAATGGAAGAATAATTTGTTTAAAAAACCAAAAACTAGAAAGATAGAAAGTGATCTGGTTGCAAGGAGTTTTAAATGGCATGTGGAAGAGATTGCATTTGATTCTAGAGGTGATGGGCAGTCCTTGGAATGTATTGAATGGTTTGGGGATGACACCAGTATTCTTGTGCTTTATAACTATTCCGGCATCTGTGTGAGAGATGGATTAGAGTGAGAAAAGATAAAGTGAGAATCCAATTAGGAAGCTTGTGCAAGAGTCCAGATGTGAAAGGTGATGAGGAACTGAACTACCGTAGGAATAGGAGAGAGGGGTACACATCTGAGCAATACAGGGCGGGAGTAGGGGGGAACAAGATTGGGAAATTGATTGCTAAAATGATATGATAATTATCTGAAAAGGGATGATAACTGAGTCTAGGTGAAAAAAATTTAATGCCAGGCAAAGCTTCCTGAGAGAAGGGGAACTTAAACTTGACCTTGAAGGACAAGTGTTCAGGAAGGGGGCTGGCATCTTTAGAATTCCCTGATATGTAAATAAAGACATTATTTCATTATCTAAAAAATAAAGACAAAAAAGACCATCTCTTTCTACAATACTAGAAGGTCACACACAGATGCTTCAAATGCCTTGCAGGGCAGGTGAATTACCCACTTAAAAATTAAAAAAAAAAAACAAAACAAAACAAACAAAAAAAACAGCACCTTCTGTCCTAGTAACAACTCTAAGACAGAAGGACAATGGCTATGCAAATGGGGTTAAGTGATTTGTCCAGGATCACATAGCTAGGGAGTGTCTGAGATTTGGACAA
Organism: Gracilinanus agilis; assembly: GCF_016433145.1. Taxonomy (NCBI): domain Eukaryota; kingdom Metazoa; phylum Chordata; class Mammalia; order Didelphimorphia; family Didelphidae; genus Gracilinanus; species Gracilinanus agilis. The sequence continues at coordinate 127,774,472 of NC_058131.1, read as the reverse complement.
TCACTGACATCCTGTAAAAATTGGCATAAGAAAAGCAAGTGACTTTAGGATTGCTCAAATAAACAGTGGAACCAAATAAAAAGTCATGAATTTCTCTTTTTTTTCACTCTACAAACTACATGCTTTTATATATCAGACACATATTGTGATTGAGTTTCTTTGTATTTTGTACAAAACTTCTATTGTCATTTACCTGGGGCTGGTTGACTGTGGACAACCTGAGATGGTGGTTTTGGGGCCAGTGACGCAGTGTGATTGACGCCATTCTCTGCTGGTGCTGGTCTGGGTTCACTCTTGGACTCAGTTGGTGTTTCTCCAAGATCAGCCTGAAAATGGAGGTATCATACATTATATTTCTTGTCACTTAAGTTTTTTTTTAAAAAATTCTCATTTCTATACCTTTGTCTCTCTCAACCAACAAGACAAGGGTATATTTTTACAGAATTTGTATCAGTTCTTTTGATTCTGAAACTTAATTTTAAACTCTCATTGAAAAATAGATATGACATGTTTAAAACATCACACCATATTTCTGTAAATGTATGAGGCATATGTGATGGAAATGGAATGAAGTTTTCCAATCATAAGAGCATCCCCCAAATTTTTTTGCACTAAGAACTTAATTAATATCTGTCAAATCACCTGATTGACTGAATTTTCTCTCCAATAAAGTAGTCATGTTGGGAGGTGCTGCCATTGTTTAAAAATTAAAAATTATTTAAAAAATGTCTTTTTTTTTAGCCAAGTGTGTGCCACACCTCCATAATCTCTGCCAGCAAGGAGGTTGAGACTGGAAGATTGTTTGAGACTACGAGTTCTGAGCTGCAATGGATTGAGCTAAACATGGGCCCATAATACATTTGCTATTAATATGGTGACCCCTGTATCCCCTCCCAGAAGCTGATGGGCACAGAAGCCAGATTGCTTAAAGAAACATAAACTGCAAAGGTCAGAAATAGAGAAATAAAAATTCCCCAGAATGCTGTTGGGACTGTGGCTTGCCCCAGCACTCCTAGCTTAGTCAAGATAGGGAGGCTCCATCTTCCAAAAAAAAAAATCTACAAAACAACCCCCAAACCTTTCAAACCTATGTTATCTTTTGAATATTTTTAATAGTGTCAAAACTCCATGCTTTGAGAAGTGATTTGTGCTTTACTGTATTTATTTATCCTTTCATGCATTTATTTATTTATTTATGTTTGTTTGTTTATTCAAGCTAAGTCACTGGGAACTATTTTTGGCAAAGAAGGGAGGGGATCAAACCAGATAATATATAATGGTTGGTAGAAAATTAGATGGTTTTATAGAATAATTAGGCAGATTTTCTCATGTGGCTAATTAACTGAAGCTGAAAATAATTTCAAAGAATTATTTCAAAATGTTTTGAGCAATGTAATCATCACTTAAAAAATAAACAAACATATAGTCAAAAGCAGCCCAGGAAGGCAGAAATCCCCAGTTAATATATCCAGACAACAATACAGAATCTGGTCTGGTGTCCCATGAAGTGATTCTAGTTAATGTCTAACATTTATATATAACCCTTTATTATTTTCAAAGTTCTGGGCACACAAGTTGCTTGAACTTTCCCACAACTTTCTTAGAAAGGTACTATAGTTGTTAGTAACCTTTTCTTACACAGGAGGGATTCTGAGGGCCACAGAAGTGAAGAGATTTGCCCATGGTCACATAACTAGTAAGAGTGCATTTTGGATTTGAATCAAGGACTTCATAATTTCAGCCCCGCATGCTATCTATTTGCCATAATTAAATTTTTGGAGCAAAGATGAAAGAACCCTGATTGATGTGGTTCTATCTGAATGGTTTAGTTTTTAGCCCTTCATATTTTCTAAATTGAGAGCCATCAGGCAGAAAAAGACAGAAAAACTGAGTATGAATCCAGTATCTTGAACTCAGGACTTATGAGAAACAGAATTTATTTCAATAATTCAAAGTAGATTATTGGTTAACCATTTTGGGGGGTCATAGACGTCATTGGCAATCTGGTGAATCCTACATATCTCTTTTCAGAATAATGTTTTAAATACATTATTTAATATATATATGTATGATATAATATATATATATAATAAAAAATAAAATACATAGAGTTACAAAAGAAACAAATTATATTGAAATAAAGATGCAATTTTTCCCCATCCAAATTCATAGACCCACTGTAATTTATCTACCAATACTGTAGATCTCCCCTAGTGTCAATCCTTCCTCCAGCACCACAAGTTATATATAATTTTAGTTAGTCCTTTTAATCAGACAAATTCATCATTTAGGGGGAAATATTTTTAGTAATAAGCCATTCTACATATATTTAGGCTGGTCTTTAGACAAAAGGAGGGTGCCTCTGAGCCTTTCCAAATTCTTAGGTCCTACTACTATTTACACTTCAGTAGCACAGACTTTGAGAACACAGGGTCACATTTACATGTTGTTATTCATCATCCGAGGAGGATATAAATGGAGAAAGCAGGAGAAAAAAATTCTATTCTATATTAATGAACACCTTGGGCTCTAATTTGGGTATTCCACCTATTCTGATATGTAGTTATATTTCTTGTGGAAACCTTCTCAAATGTGAGTTTTCTGAATGATTTACACAGCAGCTTTCCAGACCCCTTACATCTCTCTAATCCTATATCCAACACTATTTCCAACACTTGTATATATAGTACCTCAAGCCTCCCACTGGCAATATTTCCCATTCCCACAGACAGTATCACCATCATACCCAATGAATACTACTGTTGACTCTTTTGATTTATGTCTGCCTATTGATATCTATACATACTATATAGACACACACACACACACACACAC